>NC_138677.1:0-419099 GCF_964273445.1 Streptopelia decaocto | reverse complement strand
CAGCCCCAGCGCAGCGGCTGCTCCACCAGCGCGGCCACCGCGCGCCCCCCCAGCGCCCGCGCCCCCCGGCGCCCGCACAGCTGCAGCAGCAGCCACCCCCCCTCCAGAGCATGGCCTGTGGATCGGAACGTATAGATCAACCTATAGATCAACGTATAGATCAGTGTATGGGTCAGGGTATGGGTCAGGGTATGGGTCAGGGTATGGGCGAGTGCAGCAGTGTATGGGGGTGAATGGGGATCAGTGGGGATCAATGGGGGTGAATGGGGGTCAATGGGGCTCAATGGGGCTCAATGCGGGTCAGTGGGGTGAATGAGGATCAATGGGGGTAAATGGGGATCAATGGGGGTCAATGGGGTGAATGAGGATCAATGGGGGGTCAATGGGGGTCGATGGGGATCAATGGGGATCAATGGGGGGTCAATGGGGATCAATGGGGGTCAATGGGGATCAATGGGGGTTAATGGGGGTGAATGGGGGTTAACTGGGGGATCAATGGCAATGAATGAGGATCAATGAGGGTGAATGGGGGGTCAGTGGGGATCAATGGGGGTCAATGGGGCAAATGAGGATCAATGGGGGTGAATGGGGATCAATGGGGTCAATGGGGTGAATGGGGGCCCCCCCGCTCACCAGGGTTCATCAGGCGGCCCAGGCTGCCCCCCAACTCCTGCCCCTCGGGGGTCACATTCTCCAGCACCACCTGGTCCCCCGCTGGGACGGGGGGTTTGGGGTACAGAACGGATTGGGGGTACAGAGGGATTTGGGGGGTACAGAGGGGTTGAGGGTACAGAGGGATTGGGGGGTACAGAGGGATTTGGGGGGGTCTGGGGTGCTTGGGAGGTTCTGGGGTCACAGGGGGGATTTTGGGGGTCCTGGGGGGGTTTGGGGGGTCTGGGGGGATTTAGGGGGGTCTTAGGGGGGTTTGGGGGTGTAGGGAGTTTGGGGGTTCCAGGGGGTTTGGGAGTCTGGGGGGGTTTGGGGATCCTGGGGGGTCTTGGGGGGTTTTGGGGTCCTGGGGGGGGTTGGGGGGTCTGGGGGAGTTTAGGGGGGGGTCTTGGGGGGTTTGGGGGTCCTGGGGGGGTTTGGGGGTTCCGGGGGGTTTGGGAGTCTGGGGGGTCCTGGGGGGCTTTGGGGGTCCCAGGGCGGTTTGGGGGGGTTTGGGGAGGTTTGGGGGGTCTGGGGGGGGTTAGGTGGGGTCTTGGGGGGGTTTGGGGGTCCCGGGGGGGTTTGGGGGGGCTTGGAAGGTTTGGGGGGTCTGGGGGGGGTTAGGTGGGGTCTTGGGGGGGTTTGGGGGTCCCAGTGGGGTCTGGGGGGGTTTGGGGGCGCGGGGGGGGCTCTGGGGGTACCTGCAGGTGCAGCAGGAGGCGCTGCGCCCCCCAGTCGGCCAGCTCCTCCATTTGGGGGTCGGCCCCCTCCCCCTCCGGGGGCACCCCCTGCAGGAGCTGCAGCGCCAGCACCAGCAGCATCATGGGCACCCCGAAACTCTGCTGGGGGGGGCAGCCGGGGGGGCGGCACGGGCCCCACTCCTGGGGGGCCCCGCGCACCCAGCCCCACACAGCCAGCACCCACTCGCGCGCCGCCGCCTGCGGGGGCACTTGTGGGGCACTTATGGGGGGACAGTGGGGGGACAATGGGGGGCACTTATGGGGGGACAGTGGGGGGACAATGGGGGGACAATGGGGGGCACTTATGGGGGGACCATGGGGGCAATGGGGGGACAGTGGGGGGACAATGGTGGGCACTTATGGGGGGACAATGGGGGGCACTTATGGGGGGACAATGGGGGGGCACTTTTGGGGGGCAATGGAGGGACAATGGGGGCAATGGGGGGACAATGGGGGGGGCGCTTATGGGGGGATAATGGGGGGCACTTATGGGGGCACTTATGTCCCCATTGCCCCCATCGCCCCCCATGTCCCCATCACCCCAATCGCCCCCATTGCCCCCAATGTCCCCATCGCCCCCATCACCCCCAATGTCCCCATTGCCACCCATTACCCCCATTGCCCCCAATGTCCCCATCGCCCCCATCACCCCCAATGTCCCCATTGCCACCCATTACCCCCATTGCCCCCAATGTCCCCATCACCCCCATCACCCCCAATGTCCCCATTGCCCCCATCACCCCCATTGCCCCATTGTCCCCCAATGTCCCCATCGCTCCCATCACCCCCAATGTCCCCATTGCCCCCATCACCCCCATTGCCCCCAATGTCCCCATCGCCCCCAATGTCCCCATCGCCCCCATCACCCCCAATGTCCCCATTGCCCCCCAATGTCCCCATCCCCCCCAATGTCCCCAATGTCCCCATCGCCCCCATCACCCCCAATGTCCCCATTGCCACCCATTACCCCCATTGCCCCCAATGTCCCCATCCCCCCCAATGTCCCCAATGTCCCCAATGTCCCCATTGCCCCCAATGTCCCCATCCCCCACAGTGTCCCCATCGCCCCCATCACCCCCAATGTCCCCATTGCCACCCATTGCCCCCCATGTCCCCATCGCCCCTCACGTCCCCAGGTCCTCACGCGGTACCGCGCGTCCCCCGTCGCCCGCCCCAGCTCGTCCAGCCCCATAGCACAGAACAGCTCGCTATAGGGCGCCCTCTGCAGGCGCAGGGGGGTCCCGGCGCGCGACAGCGCGAACGCCACGCGGGGGGAGCCGGGGCGGAGCCGCGCGCAGCGCAGCAGGAACTCCCCCCCTGCCAGAAGGGAGCCGGAAGTGAGCGGGAAGTGAGGCGGAAGTGAGCGGGAAGTGACGGGAAAGTGAGGGGGAATGATGGGAAACGATGGGGAAGTGAGGGGAAATGATGGGGGAGTGATGGGGAATGAGGGGGAATGATGGGGAATGGTGGGAAATGAGGGGAAATGATGGGTAAGTGTTGGGAAGTGAGGCGGAAGTGAGCGGGAAGTGACAGGGAAGTGAGGGGGAATGATGGGGAGTGAGAGGGAATGATGGGAAATGATGGGGAAGTGACGGGAAGTGATGGGAAATGGGGGGAAATGATGGGGAAATGATGGGCCCCCCCAAACCCTCCTCCCCCCAGAGCCCCCCAGATCCCCCCCACCCCAACCCCCCAACCCCCAAACCCCCCAAAACCCCCAAACCCCCCAACCCCAAAAAATGCCCCAAACCCCAAAACCCCCCAAACTCCCCAAAATGCCACAAAACCTCCAAATCCCCCAAAATGCCCCCAAACCCTAAACCCCCCAAACCCCCCAAAATGCCCCAAACCCACCGGCTCTGGCCGCCTCCAGCAGCTCTGGGCGCCGGAACCGCGGGAACGTCCGATACAGCCGCGAATAGACCCAGATCTGGGGGGCGGGGTCAGGGGACCCAGGCGTCCGGGCCCCACATCCCCCCCCAAAAACCCCCCTCCCCACCGGGAATAGACCCAGAGCTGGGGGTCAGGGGGGTCAGGGGGGACCCCCAGAGGGACCCAGGCGTCCGGGCCCCACGGCTGCCCCGCCCCCCACCTGCCGGCCCTGCATCCACACGTATTTGGTGTCGTCGTAGACGCTGCCGTCGCGGCTCAGGCACGAGAAGAAGCCGCTGGGGGGGTGGGGGTCAGTGGGGGGTTTGGGGGGGTCAGGAGGGGCTTGGGGGGTCGGGGGGGTTGGGGGTCAATGGGGGGTTTGGGGGTCTGGGGGAGTCAGGGGGGTTGGGGGTTCAGGGGGGTCAGGGGAGGTTTTGGGGGGTCAATGGGGGTTGGGGGTCAATGGGGGTTTGGGGGTCAATGGGGTTTGGGGGTCAATGGGGGTCAGTGGGTTTTGGGAGTTCAATGGGGTTCAATGGGGTTTTGGGGGGTCAGTGGGGATTTGTGGGGGTCAATGGGGTCAATAGGGGGGTTTTGGGGGTTCAATGGTGTCAATGGGGGGGGTTTGGGGGTCAATGGGGGGGGGTTTGGGTGTCAATGGGGTCAATGGGGGGGGTTTTGGGTGTCAATGGGGTCAATGGGGGGGGTTTGGGGGTCACCCGTGCTCGGGGTCGTGCGAGTGTCTCTCCCAGAACGCCACCGTCTCATCCAGTGCGGCCGCCACGCGCTCCCGCCACTCGCTGAGCGACGCCATGGGGCACGCTATGGGGCAGAGACCCACACATCGCCATGGGAACCCCCCCAGCCCCAGAGAGCCCCATGGGAACCCCCGCAGCCCCAGAGATTGTTCGTGGGCTCCCCCCACAATCATCTACAGGACCCCCAGAGCACCCCCTGCCCCACAGATCACCCATGGGACCCCCCGAGCCCCACAGATCGCCCATTGGAACCCCCAGCCCCACGGGTCGTCCATGGGACCCCCCAGATGGTCTATGGGTCCCCCCAGCCCCACAGATCGTCTATGGGTCCTCCCATACCCCTCCAGCCCCACAGCTCGTCCATAGGACCCTCCAGCCCCACAGCTGGTCTATGGGACTCCCCAGCCCCCATAATGTTCTATGGGACCTCCCAGCCCCACAGATAGTCCGTGGGAAGCCCCCTGCCCCACAGACGCTCTATGGGTCCCCCAGCGCCCCCCTGCCCCACAGATCGCCCATGGCACCCCCCAGCCCCACAGATGGTCTATAGGACCTTCTGTACCCCCCAGCCCCACAGATCGTCTATGGGTCCCCCCCATACCCCTCCAGCCCCACAGACGCTCTATGGGTCCCCCCACCAACCCCAGCCCCACAGATCGCCCATAGGACCCCCCTGTCCCCCCCAAAAAACCCCCGAGATCCCCCCTCCCCCCATCTCACCCTCTGCCCCGTCACGAGACCCCGCGCTCCCGGCTCCGCCCACTTCCTCCCGGGCCACGCCCACTTCCCCTCACCCCGCCCACTCCCCCCCTCACCCCGCCCACTTCCCTCACTTCACCCGCTCCCCGTCGCCACGCCCACTTCCCTCACCCCACCCGCTCCCCGACGCCCCGCCCACCCCCCCTCGCCCCGCCCACTCCCCCCCTCGCCCCGCCCCCTGCCGGGTCCCCCCGCCCTCCGGCCCGAAGCCCAAATTCCCCCTTTTTTTACTCAAAAAAAAGGTCTTTTAATGGTTCAAAATAGCACAAAAACGACAGCTACGGACAGCACGGGGGAGGAGGGGCCCCCCAAGCCACTATAATACACGGGGGGGCCCGGGGCTGCCCCACGGCTGCCCCACAGCTGCCCCATAGAGTCTGTACAGGGGCCGGGCGCAGGGTACAAAACTTCATTCCAGCAACTGCAACCGGTACAAAAAGGTCCCGCCCCCCGCCCCTCCTCCACCCCCCCCACCCTCCCCTCCCCCCCCCAGAGCGAGGGCGGGGGGCCGAGGGGACCCAGGCGTCCGGGCCCCACAGCGCTGGGGGGGTGTGGGGGGGGCCCCTCACTGCCCGTCGGCCTTGGGCTTCTTTGGAGCGGATTTCCTGGGTGGGGGGATGGAGGGGGGAGATGTGGGGCTGCCCCATAGCGCAGCCCCATAGATGCCCCATAGAGCCCCCCAGCCCCATAGACCCCTCCCAGCCCCATAGAACCGCCCCCAAGCCCATAGAACTGCCCCCAAGCCCCACAGAGCCCCCCAGGCCCATAGACCCCCCCAGCCCCATAGCTGCCCCATAGCCGCCCCCCAGCCCCATAGCCGCCCCACTCACAGGTCGGGGAGGACAGCGGGCGCTTGCTGGCGGGTTTGGCGGCCGATCCGTCCTTGCTGGACTCTGTTGGGGGGCAGAACGTGTGGGGGGGAGTTCGGGTGCCCCACAAGTGTGGGGCAGCCCCATAACCCACCTTAGACCCACCAGACCCCCATACCAGGCCCATGTAACCCTCTTTCTTACCAGTGTCCGTACCCACTGTGTCCATCCCCACCCCTGTTACAGTTGTAACTAAGTTTTGTAAACTATATCCAAGATTCTTACCTTATCTTGAGGCTTTGCAGGTTGCATACAAAGAGAGAACTGAAGGTTAGTCCTCAGTTAGTTCTTATCTTACCTTGAAAGGATAGGATGTGCTGAGAACGCACATCTAAGAAATCCAAGAATTTTACATGATTTCACAATGAATGTAGGAATAGTGCGGTGACAAAAGGTGAAAAGTACACGGGTGAAGAAGACTCCTTACTTCATCCTGCAGACCCCTGAACGACCACCAGAGGGCGCTGCGCATGCTCAGAGTAGTTCCAAGGGGTTGCAACTGATACTGTGAAATAGTTGTGTAATCTGATGAATATGCAATACATACGTTGTAACCCTAATGAATATGTATGTAACCAAATTGTATAAATGTAGTGGAGTTCGAATCGGTGGTCGAAGCTTTGGGTGCGAACCCCTGGTTTCCCAGCGCTGAAATAAAAGCACCGCATAGAACTACGTCCGTGGTTATGGGTCTCGTTTGCTAACATTTTGGCGACCCAGATGGGACCTCGTGGGCACTGCTGAGGCGGGTCGCATCTCTATCCTGCTCCGGCGAGCACCGAGGTATTCTTGGGGAGCGCATCGGACGCGACCGACCCTCCGCTGCTCTCGACGGACCTCTGACTGGTAAGAAGGTGCTTTTATTATTATTTGGGTACCCAACATCTGGTTCCTGAATCCTGGTAGCCTGCCGGTCAGACGCGGCGGAAGCCATGCTCGGCTGGGCAGGGAGCTCCCAATCGGTAAAGCCTATAGGCACCGTCCGTCAGACAGAGGGAAACCTCTGCAGGTTCGGCATCCGGCTCCTGAATCCTGGTTACTGAATTTATTCCAGTCTGGTTCCTGAATCCTGGTCTCTGAATTTGTTCTGGTCTGGTTCCGGTATTTGTTCCTGTATTGGTTCCGGTATTTGTTCCTGTATTTGGTCTGGTTCTTGTATTTGTTTCTGTACTTGTTCTGGTCTGGTTCGGTTCCTGTATTTGTGTTTGTTTGTTGATATGTCCAATTCAAACGTATCGCCGTCAAATTGCTTTCTGAAACATTAGAAGGAGGCTGGGTTTGGACAGTCTATGCATAAAAAGAAGTGTAACTGTGATCTGTTTGCATATTTGAACTCGGTATTCGGTTTGCGTGTCTGAGCTCAGTATTTTAGTTTGTATGTTTATATTTGGTACCAAAAGAATTTGTTTGGGGAAATAATTACAAAATAAGAACTGGTTCCGTTACTAAAGTGCCACCTTGCTCCCCTTCAGATGCATCTGTACACATGAAAGTAAACTGAGTTAGCTGTATTGCAGTTAGTGTTGTTCTGTGGATAGACTGATTTGGATCTCAAATTAATGTCAGGGATTGATGCTTAATATGCTGTTTATTGACATGTGTAAGAAGTTTCAAAAGGTAGGAGCTGAGAGATGCAACTATTGTTCAGCTAATTGGAATTACATATAAAGTTTATAATCGCAGGAATTAAATGAAGAGAGAAAAAGGGCGAAAGGAGCCCAAACCTGTGCCCGGCAGCTTCTCCTTGATAAATGGTTATACAGGTTATATGGTTATACAGGTTGCGAGGGATAAAGTGAGAGAAGATATTCGGAATGGGAAAGTAGAGGGTAACGTTGATGAGAACTTTCCAAAAGAAGATCCCTGATGGAATTATAATACAGGAGGCGGGTTATGCCGTCTCCGGAGGTATCAGGATTGGTTATTGATTGGCGTTCAAACTGCTATGCCGAAGCAAATGAATTGGTCAAAATTGTATAATGTGATGCAGGAAAAGAATGAGTCTCCCTCGGCCTTTTAGAAAGATTAAAAGAAGCTGCCAAAACTGGGATGTAAAATTTTTAGTAGACACAGGGGTACTTAGTCTGTACTGAATTCCTTACAGGGAGTGGTAGGTCATAAAGCTACGTAGGCCATAGAGCTACAACAATTGTTGGTGCCACAGGGAAGGAGGAGGTACGGCCATTCCTACAACCCTTGGATTTGTGTTTTGGAGAAAAGGAGCTAACCCACGAGTTTTATATGTTCCAGATTGTCCAGTTTCTCTTTCAGGACGAGATTTGCTGACTAACTTAGATGCCATAATAACATTTGAGGATGGAGATTTGGTAATGAAAATTCCAGAGTCAAAGCTAGGACAAATTTTTCTATTAAAGGAAAATCCAATTGTAAAGATACCACAGGCAGTAGAAGATGCAGTGATTCCCACAATATGGGAAACCGACATACCCGGGAGGTCAAAAGCAGCTAAACCTGTGAAAGTGGAGCTGAAGGAAGGTGAAAAACCAGTACAGTTGAAGCAGTACCTGTTGAAATTAGAAGCTAAATTAGGAATAGCATCTTTGATTGAGAAATTTTTTGAAATATAGGATTCTAGAAGAATGTGAATCAGAATATAATACTCCAATTTTCCAGTAAAGAACCCTGATGGCAGCTATTGATTAGTCCAGGACTTACGGGCAATAAACCAGATCACTAAGGATATACATCCCGTAGTTGCAAATCCGTATACCTTGTTAACATCTGTGAAAGAGGAATATAAATGGTTTACAGTACTTGATTTAAAAGATGCCTTCTTCTGCATACCCCTTGACCATGAAAGCAAAAAGTTATTTGCTTTCGAGTGGGAAAATCCACACAACGGAAGAAAGACCCAATTAACCTGGACACGCCCTCCACAAGGATTTAAGAACAGCCCGACTATCTTTGGGAATCAACTGGCCAAAGAGCTCGAGGAGTGGACTACAAGAGGCCATATTGGCATATCGGAATTCCCCGACAACGGTATTTGTTGCTGCAATATGTGGATGATATTCTGATTGCTGCTGAGACCCAAGAACTCTGCATCCAGGTAACAATTGAAATATTGAATCAATTGGGAATGAATGGATATAAAGTGTCGAAAAATAAAGCTCAGATTGCATCCACGACTGTGATCTATCTAGGATGCGAGCTTTCTCAAGGACAGCGAAGACTAGGTATGAACCGTGTGCATGCCATCTGTGCTATTTCAGAACCACGTAACTTACATGAATTAAGATCTTTTCTAGGAATGACAGGATGGTGCAGGCTCTGGATCATGGACTATGGGCTTATTGCCAAACCTTTATATGAGGCACAGAAGAATAAGACCTTAGTGTGGGGAAAGCCACAACAAGAAGCTTTCCAAAAATTGAAACAAGCTTTAATAAAAGCACCTGCTTTGGGCCTACCTGACTTAAGTGAAGACTTTCAGTTATTTGTACATGAACGACAGAGACTTGCCCTGGGGGTATTAACCCAACGGCTGGGATCCTGGAAAAGGCCCGTAGGTTATTTCTCTAAACAACTAGACCCGGTAAGTGCTGGATGGCCGGCGTGCTTGCGGGCGGTGGCTGCTACTGTGATATTAATCCAGGAAGTTCGGAAACTGACCATGGGAAAAAGATCGAAGTATTTGTATCCCACATGGTGACTACGGTATTGGAACAAAAGGGGGGCCATTGGCTTTCCCCAAGCAGAATGATGAAATATCAAGCGATCCTGACAGAACAAGATGATGTTATTTTACAACAGCTAACCTAATGAATCCAGCTGTGTTTTTAAATGCAGAAACTGAAGAGGAGGATTTGGAACATGATTGTGTGTGGAGGTCATCGAATACACCCATGCAAGTCGTCCCGATCTGAAGGATATACCCCATTGGAAGAGATGGATTGGGAACTTTTTACTGATGGCAGTAGTTTTGTGGAGAGCAGAGTGCGGTACGCAGGATATGCGATCACTACTGTCAAAACAGTAATCAAAGCCAAATCCCTACCACCAAACACATCAGCACAGAAAGCTGATCTGATTGCCCTAACTAGGGCATTGGAGCTCAGTGAGGACAAAAGCGTCAATATTTGGACTGATTCAAAATATGTATTTGGAGTTGTTCATGTGCATGGAGCTCTTTGGAAGGAGCATGGACTCCTTTCCTCTCAGGGAACAAACATCAGGTACCAGAAGGAAATATTAAACTTGATTAATGCCATTCAAAAGCCATCGTGAGTTGCCATCATGCACTGTAAAGCTCATCAGAGTGGAACATCGAAAATTATTGAAGGAAATCGACTTGCCAATCAGACAGCCCGATCAGTGGCATGACAGGTCTGGACGATGGTGGGTCTTGTCTCCCAGAAGGTAAGAGCAATTGATTTATTACCTTCAGAGGCACCTAAATATTCTACAGAAGACGAGAGATTGGCAAATTTAGTAAAAGCCAGCAAGGATAATTCTGGGTGGTCCAATGAACAAGTTGTGGTGCCAATTACGACTATGAGCGGAATACTTCAGGCGGAACACCAGAAGTGTCATTGGGGTGCAGAAGCATTGGTAACATATCTGAGAAAATGGATTATCTCAGTCCAGATGTTAACAATGGCAAAGTCTATCACAGCTAAGTGTGAAATTTGCTTGAAAAATAATCCTTTAGTAAAAAGAAAGATAGATATGAGGAAAATTAAGACAGGAGTACAACCAGGAGATTATTGGCAAATAGATTAGGTGGAACTCCCCAGAACTCGAGGATTCAGATATGTATTAGTTGGGGTAGATACCTTTTCAGGATGGCCGGAAGCTTTCCCTTGTCGCACCAACCAGGCACAAGAAACTGTAAAATGGTTACTAAGGGAAATGATCTGATAGGGGACCACATTTTGTTGCTCAAGTGGTAACACAGTTTGGGAATTAAATGGGAGTTACATACCCCATGCATGGAGACCCCAGTCTAGTGGACAGGTGGAGAGAAAGGAAGAGGAAAAAAAAAACAACCTAAAAAGGCAACTTAGCAAGATTTGTCAGGAACCAAAAATTCAATAACGCTGAAGCTGTTGCGTATTAGGATTAAACCTAGGAGCGGAATGTTAGTAAGCCCATACGAAATTTTGTATGGTAAACCATATGAAGCACCTGATCCAAATCCAAGAGTGTATGTAAAGGGTAATCAGAATTTATACAATTACATGTTCCGTTTGCTAACAGCGGGACAGCAGCGAGTGAACCCCAGCCCTGCCAGGCCACGGTGCTGCCCACGGCCGGTCCCAGCCCTGGGCAGACCTGCGGGGCCATGCTGGCCGCCACCGTGTTCCTGCAGTCCGTCTGCGTGGCTGTCACCTTCCTCTGCCTCACCAACAAGCTCAAACAGCTCTGGGACATGGACTCCAAGAGCAGCATCGCTTGTCTCACTAGGGAGGAAATGGGAAATTTCATCCAAAACTTGGATCTAATTGAAAGTGAAAGTGGATCTAATTGGCAAGTAAAGTGGCACCTGGGAAAGGTAATTTAAAGGATGTCGAAAAGCTACGAGGAAAACGTATCTGCAGTCAATGCTGACAGAGTGCTGATGCTGCCACAGACCGATGGGCAGCAGCCGCGTGGTCCCACCAACAGGATTGTGGCACATCTGATGGGCGACAGCAACAGGAAGAATCCCCTGTCCCCATGCATAGATTCCTCACCCAGGAGAGGGAATGAAGAAAGAAAAAAAAACCCAAAAAAACAACAAAAAACCAAACCAACAACAACAACAACAACAAACAAAAAAAAAGCAAAAACAAAAACAAAAACTGGGAATCGTCAAGAAAAGGCCACTCTTTCCTTTACAATGTAGAACAGAGAAATGGCGAGTTAGTGATACCCCAGACAGGCTTTTATTACATCTACTCACAAATTTATTTTCGTTTCTGTGAAAATGAGAAGGAGGACTCAGTTCTGACTAATTACCCAGGGCCCATTTTGCTCATGAAAAGTGCAAGAACAAGCTGCTGGTCTAAAAAGGCAGAATATGGACTTTACTCCATCTACCAAGGTGACGTGTTTCAGCTGAAAAGAGGACAGGATTTTCGTCTCCATCAGTAATGGTGACATAGCTGACATGGACAAAGAAGCAAGTTTTTTTTGGAGCCTTTATGATTGCTTAAAAGATTAAAACCGTGCTCCAAAGAAGCCATGATGAGGGTCAGTTGTTGAAAGAGCTGATTAAAATGGAGTGAAAATGCATTGTCTAGGAATACAAAAGCATTTTCAAAGGGGGGAAATGTTATAGTTGTAACTAAGTTTTGTAAACTATATCCAAGATTCTTACCTTATCTTGAGGCTTTGCAGGTTGCATACAAAGAGAGAACTGAAGGTTAGTCCTCAGTTAGTCCTTATCTTATCTTGAAAGGATAGGATGTGCTGAGAATGCACATCTAAGAAATCCAAGAATTTTACATGATTTCACAATGAATATAGGAATAGTGCGGTGACAATAGGTGAAAAGTACACGGTGAAGAAGACTCCTGACTTCATCCTGCAGACCCCTGAACGACCACCAGAGGGCGCTGCGCATGCTCAGAGTAGTTCCAAGGGGTTGCAACTGATATTGTGAAATAGTTGTGTAATCTGATGAATATGCAATACATACGGTTGTAACCCTAATGAATATGTATGTAACCAAATTGTATAAATGTAGTGGAGTTCGAATCGGTGGTCGAAGCTTTGGGTGCGAACCCCTGGTTTCCCAGCGCTGAAATAAAGAACCGCATAGAACTACGTCCGTGGTTCTGGGTCTCGTTTGCGAACACCCCCACCCCCCGCACCCCACACTTATGGGGCAGCCCCACAGCGCCCCTCGCAGCCACCGCACCTGGGTGCGGGCCCGTAGCCCCTGTCGCTGCGCGCGGCGATGTGGAAGATGATGGCGGGTTTGGTGCTGCGGCCCCGGGCCGGGCCGAGAAAGGGGCGAGGGGGAAACACGCGGCGGCGGTGAGGGAAGGAGCCCCGGGCTGAGCGCTGCGCGGGCTCGGGCGGGGCCGGGGCCGCCGTGGGGGCGCCAGGGGGCGCGAGGGGCGGGGGCGGCGCAGCCGCGGGGAGGGGCCGGGAACGGGGGGAGCGGCGGGAGCGGCGGAGGAGCCGGAGGGCGGGACGGCGCGGGAGGAGCTTGGGCGGGAAAGGCTGAGGGACCTCGGGGAGGGGGTGACATCGGGGAGGCTTTGGCGGGAAAGGCCGAGGGACCTCAGGGAGGGGGTGACATCGGGGAGGCTTTGGCGGGAAAGGCTGAGGGACCTCGGGGAGGGGGTGACATCGGGGAGGCTTTGGCGGGAAAGGCTGAGGGACCTCAGGGAGGAGATGGCGTCGGGAGGCTGCAGTGGGCAGTGCTGAGGTAGCTCAGGACGGGATGGCACTGAGGTTGGTTTCAAAGGGAAATGCTGAGGTACCTTGAGGAATGGATGCTGGGCTGGGAACTATGAACACATCAGATTGGTTCAGAGAGTGTTCATGACAGAAATTTGTGCAGTGAAGTATTCCAGCAAAGAGAGGAAGAAGAGCCAAACTTAGATCAGGGCTCCTAGGACGCCTGCAGGTTTGGGGACAGGGGTGACGAGGTTGTTAATCCGGTCCTAACTGTTTCTTTCTCTGTCCCTCTCTTGCAGCACCTGACTGAATGGAGGAGCAAGTGGACGGGAAGTTCCTGCGCCACACACAGATCACATTTATTACTGTCGCCCTCAGAGACCCGGAGATCCGAACCGTTGGCATCGTGCCTTGAAGCAGCCTGTGCTCATGCGCTTCTCCCGGGGAGAAGGCGGAATGGCAGTAACTGGCCACGTCAAGCCACAGGGTTCACACTCTGCAGCTGTCAAGCCCAGCTCTGCGTTAGCTCACACCTGCGATTTTGCGCCGCACACTCACATTTGAGTTGTCGCTGGTTGTTGCAGCGTTTGGCTTTGGTGAGGACAGCGTGTGTTTGTCAGCAGTTGGTGTAGGTGGAATCTTGAGGAGAAAGTGACATTTCCGTGCCATGAGGACACCAACATGAGGAGAAACTTTTTTACTTTGAGGAACAGGCTGCCCAGAGAGGTTGTGGAGTCTCCTTCTCTGGAGACATTCAAACCCACCTGAACACATTCCTGTATGAGCTGCTCTGCTGAACTGCTTTAGCAGGGGGGTTGGACCCCAGAGGTCCTTTCCAACCCCAACCATTCTGTGATTCTGTGTGTGTGGTTTTCTTCATCCTTTGAGTGTCCAAACCTTGTCCTATTTTCAAACAGTTAACTAAAAGCCTGTCTCGTGCAGGACTTAACTTTTTGGGGTTTAGTGGTGCTTTGTTTTTCGGGAGTCTTCCGACACATCTGCCAGTTGAGCTTTACCTAGTACAAGAGAATTAATGAAATTGCAGGTGTGATAACAAGATGTTTTTATCTTAAGACACCTGAAAAACGAATCATACTGAGAGAAGAAAAATGCTGACTTAAACAGTTGTCAGTCTTTATTGATAATCTATTATTTTGGGCACCATAGAAGATATAAGTTTTGAGGACAGAGCTGAAGAACTGGAAAATAAGAGCTGCACGTGCTATTATTTATGTAAATAAATTGAAATCTTGTAAGCGAAATTGGTGTTTGCATGGTATAGTGGTTGGGGTTTGCATGTTATAGTGGTTGGGGTTTGCATGGTATTGTGGTTGGGGTTTGCATGTTATAGTGGTTGGGGTTTGCATGGTATTGTGGTTGGGGTTTGCATGTTATAGTGGTTGGGGTTTGCATGGTATTGTGGTTGGGGTTTGCATGGTATTGTGGTTGGGGTTTGCATGGTATTGTGGCGGTTGTTCCCGCAGGTGATCAGTGCTGGAGTATTATTGCAGGATGAGGGGATTTTGGAGGCTTGTCTGTGAGATGCACTAGAGGCAGCAGCTGAAAGCGAAAGGCTGAGATTTGGAGAGTTTGTCGGTGGATTTTGGACTGAGCTGTGCCATCTCTGACCCGTGACATTGGGGTCCAGCCTGAGCAGGGCATGTGCGGGAGCTGTGCTGCAGGGAGGGCAGAGCTGTGGGGAAGGGCTGTGCGAGGGGCTGGTGCCAAGGCAAGGCGGGCGCGCTGTGGGGTGTGGGGAGGTGTCAGCCCCGGAATCAGCCCCTTTCTGACTGTAGTGCCCTTGGGCTGCTGTAGCTCAGTCCTCCGTGTATTTCTCTTCAGGGGAGCAGCGTGCAAAGGAAAAGCAAGGAAGGAGGTGAACCCGTGAGGAACAGTGGTGGATAAAGAGGGTTGGAGCGCACCTGCCAGTCAAGAGGGATCAAGAAAGAAGACACCGGCGGTGGAACCGCAGGTCAGGAGAGCTCAAGGAGGGAGAAAGGTGATTGTGGCCGTATGGGTTTTTCTAGCTCACACACCAATGAAAACAGTTCGGATAATAAAAGAAATGTATGCAAAACCAATAATTAAAGGCAGAGAATGTTTATATGCTATGTATGGGGTAGACCTGAAGGTATATTTCTTCCTACAAGGAAGGAGAATTCGCAGTGGTAATTAACTGGAGATGTGAATTTCCAGATTGCATTGGCAACATATGCAGGGAACATATCAGTTTATTACCCTCAGCATAAACTGTGGGCTGAAATTGGTGATTTACCGTTGTACGGCAAATGCTGCTGTCAGCAACAACCAGTAAGCGACAAGACTGTATTTACTGATGCCTCTGGTCGCTCACATAAAGTTGTAATGACGTGGCTAAACTCAGATACCAAGTGCTGCAAACACAAGGTAGGAAAAGAGACCAAGGGTCAAACAAGTTCTTGAGCTGAGAGCTGTTGGGATCACTTTGAGGTGTTCTGTAACAAACCTCTGAATGTTGGAACTGGCTCATACTATGCAGCTGGCATACTTAACCGCCTGGAAGCTTCTTTTCTTAAGGAAGAGGATAATCCTCTTTTGATGGCTGAATTGAGAATGCTATGGTTTCTAATAAATCGTAGACATCATGGTTATTATGCAATGCACACCCGCTCTCGCACGGCCCTTCCAGGACCACTTGCGGAAGGCAATAGGAGGGCCGATGCACAAGCTGTGCCGCTCACTGTGCCTAAAGCCTTGGAGCAAGCTAAATGATCACATAAATCCTTTCACCAGAGTGCAAAGGCGTTAAAATGACAATTTCAAATTACAGCGGATCAGGCCAGGAGCGTTCTTGTGTCCTGCCCTGATTGCCAACAGTTGGCACCCGTGCCATCCACAGAGGGTGTTAATCCAGGAGGGGTTGCTGCCAATGAGGTACGGCCAGCTCAGTGCTAAAGAACAAGAGGCCTTGTGCTCTTTCCAGACGTCAGCGGCCGCGAATCAGCTGAGAACATCCTGCCTTAGGTAACGGGCAGGTGGTCTGTGATCAGGGCTGTGGACTTGAATGGCTGTGCTTTCATGAACGTTTCCTGGTCTTGCCATTTCAAAGCCCTTCCTTCTCCTGGAAATTTAAGACGGCATTTCTTATTGTGAGGTTCAGACGGGAGGTGGACTTACTGTTGAACGGCTGATATAATGTGCTCCCTGAGGAGCACATCTTGCTGTTTTGTTGTTGTTTTCCAACACCGTCTGAACTTTGGTCAGCCAGAGGAAGAGTGGTGACAGAGTCTGTTATCTGAGAGCAACGTGTTCCTGTACCTTTCCCGTCGTTGTGTGGTGAAGGATTCCTTCCCTTGCAGAGAGGACTGTGAGACCCGCTCCTGTCAGGTGGGACTTTGCCTCCAAACGTGGCGCAGCCTCTTCCATTGTGACATCAGCCACTGCCGTTGTGTCACAAAGCAGCATCAGCGCTGAGGTCGGCACAGCAGGGTATGAGACCAGGGGTCTCCCTGCGCCTCGGTCACTCTCGATCTTGAGGGAACTGAGATCGCAGAGTTTCTGGCTCACTCCAGAGCGAGCGAGATGCTTGTTACCTGCACCTCAGCAGGTACCCGGAGACACCCAGAGACGGCTGAACGTCTGAACTGGAATGTTGGGAATATTTTCTGCTCCTTCCCCAGGTGTGTTTTCCACCTCGTCAGCTGGGGTGGGTGGAGGGTGGGCAGAAGAGGAACACGAGGGCAGCCTGAGAGCTGGGTCTGGAGCTGCTGGAAGGCAGCAGCCGCCTTTCAGTCTCTTCATGAACGCGCGGGCTGGGCCCAGAAGCCTTTGATCTCTGCAGAATGGGGGACAGCTCCATTTTGGATGGACAGAGAGAGTCCCAGGGGTGGCCCAGACACAGCCTGCCGCAGTAATTGTGAGAGCTCAGCTCCGTCCTGTATTGTGCTCTGCAGGGTGGGTTCTGTCCCTGAGCCTGCTTGGTTTTCCTCTCCACGGGGACCAGAAGGACACCAGCGTGTCCTCTGTTGGCCGTGGGTCTGACTCGTGTTCCTGACAGAGGAGGTTTCCGTGGGAAACCTGGTCAGCTCCTCACCAGGGCTCTGCCTCAGGAAAGGGGCTCAGGATCGTCAGAGGGGTGCAAGGAGTTCTCTAGGAGAACAAAAGGGGTTGTTTATTCCTGATGAGTGTTGCTGGGAGCCTGTTGAGAGCCTCCTGGAACAGGCAGGAGGAATTTCCCCCTTGCAGAGCGGTGTGTGCTGTGTTTTGGCAGATCAGGCTCAGGGCAGCAGGGCCCAGACACCAGAGGGTTTCTTTGGCGCTTCCTTGGTTGCCCGTTGCTTGCCGGCACACACTGACATTCAGCCACCCTCCCTCTTTCCAGTCTGCATTTGTCTGCAGTTCTGCCAAGAGAAGGGCCAGAGATAACCCGGCTGCTGAAGAAACGCTGCGAGAGGGGAGACACACACCCCCCTGGCAGCTGTTGGACTGTAGGGGCACAGGCTGGACCTTCTCTTGAGAGGGTGGAGAACAGGAGCAGCACAAGTGTCCATCGGATGCTGGGCAGGAGAAACAGGTGTTCGTTATGTCCTTCTATTTCCAGAGAACCCCTCTCCAGCCCCACAGATGTGAAATGTGGACACAAGTCCTGTTGCAACTCCTGCTCTTAGTCCGGAGTCAATCTTGAGCCCTTTGTCCCTAAGGAAACAATCTTTGCCGTGACAAATCCCCCACTGGTGCCGCTGGTGACACCTCCAGCAGTGACTGGAGCTGGTGCAGGACCAAGCCAATGCACACGGCAGGAACGCCAGGCTCCAGGGCTGCAGTCCCTGCTGCTGTTCTCCAGTCTGCTGCTGATCTGCACGGGAACCGACAGCTTCACCAGCCTTTTCTTTATCTGCTCTGCAGGACGATGAAGCCTCTCAAGGCAACGACCCTTGTGCTGCTTCTCGGTCTGTTCTCTTTCGGTGAGTCTCTGCAGAGCTCCGACCTGAGGACGGTGCTTTAGGAGGCACTCGGGGCTCCATCCTGCCCAGTTCCGCTTCCCCCGCTGTGAGCAGAGGAGCTCAGCCAAGAGCAGAAAGTCCCCACAGAGCTGTGCCAGTCCCCGCTCCAGCGGGACGGGTGTGGGTGAGGAAGGGCTGAGTTGCCTTCCCCAGGAGGGCTGAGCCAGTTCCCTTCAGCCCAGGGAGAGGCCGTGGCTGAGCTTTCCTGCCCCAGGGGCTGAGAATCTTCTGCAGGACAAGGAGCACAGTCCAGGGCAGGGAACGTCCGTCTATTGCGGAGCCCGTACGCCATGATGGCCACTGTCAAAGGCAGCAAGAGGAGAGACAACTATGGCACTTGGGAGAGACACAGCAAGGGGAGCGGGCAGCCCAAGGCACAGCCCAACCTTAGAACAGGTTCTAAGCTCTGGTGTGTGTCTGACAGGAGTTTACCACGTGGGACGACTTGGCATCTCAACCTTGAGCACTGCAAAAGAGTTAGGAGAGCTGAGTGAAACCCTGTCCCTGCCCGTCCAGCTCCGAAAGCTCCAGGAACAGCTTTATCATCTGCGCTGGAGCACAAAGGATGTCACTGAGTGGGCTCTGCAGGAAGGCGTGAAGCAGGCAAAGCTCCCAGGCGTTACCGGATGGGTAAGGGCACAAGGCAGAAGGATCTGCTCAGGGGTTTTATCCTCCGTCCGCACGTATCCTCCTCCATTCCTGTCACAGCCAACAGGCTGGTGCTGCTGGAACAAGTGCTGCCATGGCCACGCTTCCTTTTCCTGTTGCTCCACACTTCCTTATGGGGAAGAGAGAGCGTGACGGGAATGCCAGCTGTCTGAGTCGGACCTTCCTCTGTGCCCAGATCTCGGGTCCTCCTCAAGGGAGGGCTGGAAAGAAAGAATGGTCTCAGAGGTCCAGAGTTAAGCCAGGCCTATCTCATGCCCAGAAGGCTTGTCTGTCCGTGCTGCCTGGCCTGGGGCCTCTGCACAGGAACAGCCCCTTCCCGCAGCTCCATCATTCAGAGCACTGGAGTGAGCAGCCCGCCCTTTCTGATCCCGACAGTCAGAGCAGAGCAAACCTGGGAGGCTTCCAGGCAATGTGGGCGTTCCCTCCATCTGAAACGGGCCTTGTCCCCGCTCACCTTGGCTGGCCTTGCAGGGAGCTGCTTGCCCCGGTCCTTCTCCTTCCAACAGGTGCTCTCCTTTGTGTTCCTTCCCAGGCTGTGCACGAGATCATCAATCAAGCTTTGGAGAAGCTGGAGGAAATGCAGGTCCCGATGCCGGATTACGCCCTGAAATCAGCAGGTGCCGTGACATTGTACAAACAAACCAGTTCCAACGCGCTTCCTGTCCAGATTGACAAGATGGGCATTGGAACGTGTCCAGGGGCAGGAGAGAAGGGGCGAGAAGTCACGGGTCACTTCGTGCCCTAAAAGTGCCCCCAGTGACAGAGGCTGTAACGGGCCAGTCCCCATGGGAAGCACAGAAAGGCTGGTTCACATTCTTGCCTATTTCCACAGCCAAATCCGACAGTTTGATGACTCCCTGCTCTGTGTTCCAGAGGGGTCGTGCCAGCAAGACAGAGGGGAACCCACTGTAGGACATGGATGACAACTGAGAAGCCTTTTCCAAGTCAACAGTGCAATATTCCTCCTGACACTGCCTGGTGATCATGCTCATGTTTGAATTTCCAGGGGCAGCCGTCATTCAGTCCAGGACTTCTCCATCACTCCGGGATGCCAAAGCAAAAGTCTTCCTGTATTCCCTGCCGGTGATGGATTACATGAGGTCCCCTGAGCTGATTCTGGAGGTAGGAGCACCAAGAAGCAGTAACACAAAGGCTGGGAGAATGAACCACACACGCTGCTCCGAGTGTCCTTCCCCCCAGTCTTTGCTCCTCAAAGCTTCTTCTCCTGCCCCTTCCCGCATGGACCTGCTCTCCGCCTGTATCCCCTGCTGAGTGTTTCTTGTCCTTTCAGCCGAACAATCATCCTGGGAACTGCTGGCCCTTCCCAAGGAGTCAGGGACACGTGTTCATCAAGCTGTCCATGCCAGTCGTTCCCAGAGCCGTCACCATGGCCCATGTCTCAGGGACAGCGTTCCATGGAGAAAGCATCTCCGGAGCTCCCAAGGACTTTGCTGTCTATGTAAGTGATTTCTCTGGAGTCGGGGGCAGGCGGTTGCACAGCATTTCTGAGCAGGGAATGAAGTTGGGTCAAAGATCCTGGTGGCCTGAAGCTTCCTCCTGTCTCTCAGAACAAACAGGCTCCTTGGTGTTGCTTCCTTCCCATTGTATTCCTCTTTTATTCAATGTACCACTCGAAGCTTCTGGGGCAAGATGCTACTCCAGGAGCCACAGGGAAAAGGAGCTGGACAGTGCATGGTCCAGACCTTCTTGTATTCCACTCCCAGTGCATTTGTGATCCTCAGGTCACCTCCCTCTCACTGGGAGCGTATGAAATTCGTAAAATCATTGTCAAAATTTTTTCAGAGTCTCTTCAAAATTTTTCAATTTTTGTCCCAATTCTTCACATTCCCATTGAAACTTTTCAAATTCATCTCCAAATTTTTGAAATCCTGTTGAAGCTTTTAAAATTCTCTCTAGAATTTTCCAAATCCACGTCAACATGTTTAAAATTTCACGTCAAAATTGCTAAAATTCCAGTTGAAATTCGTAAATCACTGTTGAAATTTTTTACAAGTCCCTTCAAAATTTTTCAATTTTCGTCCCAATTCTTCACATTCCCATTGAAACTTTTCAAATTTGGAAAACTGAAAAAATTTCAACTGGAATTTTAGCAATTTTGACGTGAAATTGTAAACATGTTGAGGTGGATTTTGAAAATTCTAGAGAGAAGTTTCAAACTTTCAACAGGATTTCAACAATGTTGAGAGGGATTTGAAAAGTTTCAATGGGAATGGGAAGAATTGGGACGAAAATGGAAGAATTTTGCAGGGACTTCTATAACGCGCTGGGTTCTGTTTCTCGCCATGAGAAAGTAGACAAGGAGGTTTCTAAATGCATTTCCTATTAACGATCTCCGTGGGGATTACTTAAGAACCTACCCATCAAAGCTCTGTTTATTTCCTTTCTTGTGCAGACATTGCAGTTGGTTTTCCTGCATACCTGTCATGTGGCATATTTTCTGCAGTCTGCCCTTTTTCTCCTCCACTCCTCAGTTGTGTATCACTTAGGAAAATGTCTCATTTATTAAAATAAGGCCCTTACATCCCAGGTTTAGGGCAGCCCTTGGTCTGCAGACATTCCTGGGTTGGCGGCACTGCCTGCTTTGATTCAGCTGGTGCAGATCTGTCTGACCTATGGCTTGTGCTGCCTTGTGGGGAGCAACTGTGGGAAAGAAGGTGCCTGATGTGTGAATATTCAAACTTCAGCATTCACTGAAGCATTTTCTTGACTCAGAACCCTCAAATCTTGGAGTGTGTGATCTGTGTGCTGAAGCTGTGCCAACCAAATATTTACTATTACTCTGCTGCTTCTTGAGAAACATAGAGAATTCACACATATTACAAAAAGCAGCATTTTTTGGAACAGTCCCCACTGAAGACATGCTCTGTTAGTGGTGTCCTTTGCACTGTTATAGTCAGGGTTTAGCTCAAAGAACGTTTTCTCAGTAGCCTCATGGTGTTTGAATAATTCACCTATGAAGAACATTCTGAACCTTTCATGAAAACATACTTCAGGATGTCACTGTTTTAAAATTAAAATTTTGCCTTTCTCTAGTTACTGATTTCAAATATCTTCCTTTGCTCTTCTAGCATCCTATGTTTAGGCATATAATAGAGTGACAAAACATATTTCTGGCATTATTTGATGTAAATAACTAAACTTTGTCACTGATTTGCTTTCTTGCACTCTCAAAATGAGTCCACGTGGATGGGGTTTACATTGAAAAACACGGTAGTGTTTGCAGCCATCTGCGGCTTTTTTTGCTGGGTTAGATTATGACAAATTTCTAGCAAATTTCCTCGGGAAATGACATTTATGTGCTTGTGCTGCATGTCTCTGGTTTGAACGTGTGTTTTATTTCTTTTTGTTCTGTGTTGCTGTCTCCTGTCTGCCGTGGATGGGTTTGAGCAGGGACTAGTTCTTACTTTGTCTCTGCAGGACCTCGCACCTTCCACAGAATCACAGAATCACAGAATGGACTGGGTTGGAAAAGACCTCAGAGATCATCAAGTCCAACCCTTGGTCCAACTCCAGTCCATTCACTAGATCATGGCACTAAGTGCCGTGTCCAATCTCAGTTTAAAATCCTCCAGGGCCGGTGAGTCCAGCACCTCCCTGGGCAGCCATTCCAATCCTGACCACTCTCTCTGCACAGAATTGCTTTCTGATCTCCAGCCTCAATTTCCCCTGGCAGAGTTGAAGCCCATGGCCCCTTGTCCTATTGCTGATGCCTGGGAGAAGAGCCCAATCCCCACCTGGCTAGAACTGCCCTTCAGGTAGTTATAGAGAGTGCTGAGCTCAGCTCTAAGCCTCCTCTTCTCCAGACTGAACAAGCCCAGCTCCCTCAGCCTCTCCCCATAGGGCTTGTGTTCCAGTCCCTTCACCAGTCGTGTTGCTCTTCTCTGGACCCGCTCCAGCACTTCAATGTCTTTCTATCTAGTTTTGTGCTTTTAGAGCCTGAAGGAACTGGTATTTTACAGTGCAAATAAAAAAATACCTGATGTTGATAAAGAATCATCTTGTCTACCTTCAAACCAGGGGAAAAATAGGATTCAGTTCCAAGTGCCCAGCGGAGCTGCCCATGCTGTGAGCCCATCCACCAGCTGTTGCAGGGCAGCGGTCTCAGTGCTGAGAAGGGAAGGGGGGATATTACGTTCTCTGCAGTTCCCTGGGAGCTGGATGGAGATGTTTGGGTGCAGGAAGCTCCAGTTGCCCTCCCTCGGTTCCCCTGTTCTCTTCTGTTTCTTGCTTACAGCAATAAACCACAGAGACCTTGTGAATGGGGACCAGCATGGGGGAGACTGAGTCAGATCTGCAGCCTCCTGCACAGCAAAGGCAGCAGCATTGAAATGAATCCAGGGAGCCAGGCTGCTCCTGTGCCAGCCTCCCTTGAATTTGCTAATAAACCAAATTAGGTGGAATTCTTTCTCTCTGTGAGGAAAAAAAGATCATTTTAATAATCTTTAAAGGAAGTCCTTGTTCCCTTGGGCTGTAATTCCACAATAATTGGTATTTTGGGTCTAACCTTTCAGTGAAATTGAGCCTGTAGTAATTTTTAGGAGCAGTGCATACTGTCGTGGTTGAGATGGACAAACAACATGGACCAGGTTCTTTCGAGATGAAAGTGATAGATGCCATTTATTGCTACAAGTGCATTTTTATACAATTCTACCAGTTCATGTGTCTGTTCACTATTGGTAAAAGTTACAGCACTAAATCTCATTGGTTAATTTTTCTATCATCCATGTTATTCTTCTATCCCCTTCTCTCTCACGGGTACATCTCTCCACTCTCCGGATACTCCTTTACTCCCATCCTTCTCAAGGGTAAATCTTAATATCTCAAGGCTGATCTCTACTCCCATATTTTCTGTCAAGGATTCCACAGACCCACTGCAGTTTCACACAAAAAGTTTCCCCAGGATTTCCAAAATGTTCAAGGGAATTCTAAATATGTCAATATTGATTTTAAGAATCTCCACTGGAGTTTTAACGATTTTGACGTGAAAGTGTCACCATTTTGTCGGGGATTTGGAAAACTTTGCAAGAATGTAAAAAGTTTCCCCGGGATTTCCAAAATGTTGGAAAAAACTCTAAACATGTCAACATTGATTTTATGATTCTCCACTGGAGTTTTAGAGATTTTGACGTGAAAGTGTCACCATTTTGTCGGGGATTTGGAAAATTTCCTGATAATTTCCAAAGTTTCCCCGGGTGAAGCGGCGGGGGAACAAGCTAGGCCAACCCAATGTGGGTGATAACGCATTGTTCCCCTTTATTGATCTTAACGACACATATTTATAGAGCTTACAGTAATTATGCATACTTGTCACCTGCTGATTGGCTTAAGTCCAAAGATTACAATTGCCTTGACCCTCCTACCTGCGGCGAGCTGGCCGCCTGAGTTTCGCGCCTTTTCAACTCCCCCCTCCCTGGAGTTGTTTACAAGTCATGTCAAGGTCACAGTGTCCCTGCTGTTCCCTCATGATCAGCAGTCTCTGCTGAGGCCTATTGAGGCACTGAGGCCTGGTTATGCTAAGCTCCTTAAAACATGTCAAACCATTAACTTATCAGAACACAACTCTTATTAGAACAAACATTAGAACACAACTCTTATTAGAACAAACTCTTATTAGAACAAACTCTGATCGTGCAACTGCTCCAAGGATTGATGTCCTTTATCTTTAAGCCACTCCCTAACACCCGGGATTTCCAAAATTTTGAAGGAAACTCCAAAGATGTCACCATGGATTTTAAGAATCTCCACTGCAGTTTGAGAGATTCTGACGTGCAAGTGTCACCATTTTGTCGGGGATTTGGAACATTCCCTGAGAATTTCCAAAGTTTCCCCGGGATTTCCCAAATTTTGGCGGGAACTCCAAGCATGTCAACATTGATTTTTAGAATCTCCACTGGGAGTTTGAGAGATTTTGACGTGCAAGTGTCACCATTTTGTCGGGGATTTGGAACATTTCCTGAGAATTTCCAAGGTTTCCCCAGGATTTCCCAAATGTTGGAGCGAACTCCAAAAATGCCACCATTGATTTTAAGAATCTCCACTGGAGTTTGAGAGATTTTGACGTGCAAGTGTCACCATTTTGTCGGGGATTTGGAACATTTCCTGAGAATTTCCAAAGTTTCTTCAGGATTTCCCAAATTTTGGAGGGAACTCCAAACATGTCACCATGGATTTTAAGAACCTCCACTGGAGTTTGAGAGATTTTGACGTGAAAGTGTCACCATTTTGTCGGGGATTTGGAACATTTCCTGAGCATTTCCAAAGTTTCCCCGGGATTTCCCAAAATTTGGAGGGAACTCCAAACATGTCAACATTGATTTTAAGAATCTCCACTGGAGTTTGAGAGATTTTTATGTAAAATTGTCACCATTTTGTCGGGGATTTGGAACATTTCCTGAGAATTTCCAAAGTTTCCCCGGGATTTCCCAAATTTTGAAGGGAACTCCAAACATGTCAATATTGATTTTAAGAATCTCCACTGGAGTTTGAGAGATTTTGACGTGAAAGTGTCACCATTTTGTCGGGGATTTGGAGCATTTCCTGAGCATTTCCAAAGTTTCCCCGGGATTTCCCAAATTTTTGAGGGAACTCCAAACATGTCAACATTGATTTTTAGAATCTCCACTGGGAGTTTGGGAGATTTTGACGTGAAAGTGTCACCATTTTGTCAGGGATTTGGAACATTTCCTGACAATTTCCAAAGTTTCCCCGGGATTTCCCAAAATTTGGAGGGAACTCCAAACATGTCACCATTGATATTAAGAATCTCCACTGGAGTCTGAGATATTTTGACGTGCAAGTGTCACCATTTTGTCGGGGATTTGGAACATTTCCTGAGATTTTCCAAAGTTTCTTCAGGATTTCCCAAATTTTGGAGGGAACTCCAAACATGTCACCATGGATTTTAAGAACCTCCACTGGAGTTTTAAAGATTTTGACATGAAAGTGTCACCATTTTGTCGGGGATTTGGAACATTTCCTGAGCATTTCCAAAGTTTCTCCGGGATTTCCAAAATTTTGGAGGGACCTCCAAACATGCCACCATTGATTTTAAGAATCTCCACTGGAGTTTGAGAGATTTTGACGTGAAAGTGTCACCATTTTGTTGGGGATTTGGAACATTTCCTGAGAATTTCCAAAGTTTCTTCAGGATTTCCCAAATTTTGGAGCGAACTCCAAACATGTCCACATTGATGTAAAGAATCTCCACTGGAGTTTGAAAGATTTTGACGTGAAAGTGTCACCATTTTGTCGGGGATTTGGAACATTTCCTGAGCATTTCCAAAGTTTCCCTGGGATTTCCCAAATTTTGAACGGAAATCCAAACATGTCAACATTGATTTTAAGAATCTCCACTGGAGTTTGAGAGATTTTGACATGCAAGTGTCACCATTTTGTCGGGGATTTGGAACATTTCCTTAGCATTTCCAAAGTTTCCCCGGGATTTCTCAATTGTTGGAGGGAACTCCAAACATGTCAACATTGATTTTAAGAACCTCCACTGGAGTTTGAGAGATTTTGATGTGAAACTGTCACCATTTTATCGGCGATTTGGATCATTTTCTGAGAATATCCAAAGTTTCCCCGGGATTTCCCAAATTTTGGAGGGAACTCCAAACATGCCACCATTGATTTTAAGAACCTCCACTGGAGTTTTAGAGATTTTGATGTGAAACTGTCACCATTTTGTCAGGGATTTGGAACATTTCCTGAGCATTTCCAAAGTTTCCCCGGGATTTCGCGAATTTTGAAGGGAACTCCAAACATGTCAACATTGATTTTAAGAATCTCCACTGGAGTTTGAGAGATTTTGACGTGAAAGTGTCACCATTTTGTCGGGGATTTGGAACATTTCCTGAGAATTTCCAAAGTTTCTTCAGGATTTCCCAAATTTTGAAGAGAACTCCAAACATGTCACCATTGATTTTAAGAATCTCCACTGGAGTTTGAGAGATTTTGACGTGCAAGTGCCACCATTTTGTCAGGGATTTGGAACATTTCCTGAGCATTTCCAAAGTTTCTCCGGGATTTCCAAAATTTTGGAGGGAACTCCAAACATGTCACCATTGATTTTAAGAATCTCCACTGGAGTTTGAGAGATTTTGACGTGAAAGTGTCACCATTTTGTCGGGGATTTGGAACATTTCCTGAGAATTTCCAAAGTTTCTTCAGGATTTCCCAAATTTTGGAGGGAACTCCAAGCATGTCACCATGGATTTTAAGAACCTCCACTGGAGTTTGAGAGATTTTGACGTGAAAGTGTCACCATTTTGTCGGGGATTTGGAACATTTCCTGAGAATTTCCAAGGTTTCCCTGGGATTTCCCAAATGTTGGAGGGAACTCCAAACATGTCAACATTGATTTTAGGAATCTCCACTGGAGTTTGAGAGATTTTGACGTGAAAGTGTCACCATTTTGTCGGGGATTTGGAACATTTCCGGAGCATTTCCAAAGTTTCCCCGGGATTTCCCAAATTTGGAAGGGAACTCCAAACATGTCACCATTGATATTAAGAATCTCCACTGGAGTTTGAGAGATTTTGACATGAAAGTGTCACCATTTTGTCGGGGATTTGGAACATTTCCTGAGAATTTCCAAAGTTTCCCCGGGATTTCCCAAATTTTGAAGGGAACTCCAAACATGTCAACATTGATTTTAAGAATCTCCACTGGAGTTTGAGAGATTTTGACGTGAAAGTGTCACCATTTTGTCAGGGATTTGGAGCATTTCCTGAGCATTTCCAAAGCTTCCCCGGGATTTCCCAAATTTTTGAGGGAACTCCAAACATGTCAACATTGATTTTTAGAATCTCCACTGGGAGTTTGGGAGATTTTGACGTGAAAGTGTCACCATTTTGTCAGGGATTTGGAACATTTCCTGACAATTTCCAAAGTTTCCCCGGGATTTCCCAAAATTTGGAGGGAACTCCAAACATGTCACCATTGATATTAAGAATCTCCACTGGAGTCTGAGATATTTTGACGTGCAAGTGTCACCATTTTGTCGGGGATTTGGAACATTTCCTGAGATTTTCCAAAGTTTCTTCAGGATTTCCCAAATTTTGGAGGGAACTCCAAACATGTCACCATGGATTTTAAGAACCTCCACTGGAGTTTTAAAGATTTTGACATGAAAGTGTCACCATTTTGTCGGGGATTTGGAACATTTCCTGAGCATTTCCAAAGTTTCTCCGGGATTTCCAAAATTTTGGAGGGAACTCCAAACATGTCCACATTGATGTAAAGAATCTCCACTGGAGTTTGAAAGATTTTGACGTGAAAGTGTCACCATTTTGTCGGGGATTTGGAACATTTCCTGAGCATTTCCACAGTTTCCCTGGGATTTCCCAAATTTTGAACGGAAATCCAAACATGTCAACATTGATTTTAAGAATCTCCACTGGAGTTTGAGAGATTTTGACATGCAAGTGTCACCATTTTGTCGGGGATTTGGAACATTTCCTTAGCATTTCCAAAGTTTCCCCGGGATTTCTCAATTGTTGGAGGGAACTCCAAACATGTCAACATTGATTTTAAGAATCTCCACTGGAGTTTGAGAGATTTTGATGTGAAACTGTCACCATTTTGTAAGGGATTTGGAACATTTCCTGAGCATTTCCAAAGTTTCCCCGGGATTTCCCAAATTTTGAAGGGAACTCCAAACATGTCAACATTGATTTTAAGAATCTCCACTGGAGTTTAAGAGATTTTGACGTGAAAGTGTCACCATTTTGTCGGGGATTTGGAACATTTCCTGAGAATTTCCAAAGTTTCTTCAGGATTTCCCAAATTTTGAAGAGAACTCCAAACATGTCACCATTGATTTTAAGAATCTCCACTGGAGTTTGAGAGATTTTGACGTGCAAGTGCCACCATTTTGTCAGGGATTTGGAACATTTCCTGAGCATTTCCAAAGTTTCTCCGGGATTTCCAAAATTTTGGAGGGAACTCCAAACATGTCACCATTGATTTTAAGAATCTCCACTGGAGTTTGAGGGATTTTGACGTGCAAGTGTCACCATATTGTCGGGGATTTGGAACATTTCCTGAGCATTTCCAAAGTTTCCCCGGGATTTCCCAAATTTGGAAGGGAACTCCAAACATGCCACCATTGTTTTTAAGAATCTCCACTGGAGTTTGAGAGATTTTGACGTGAAAGTGTCACCATTTTGTCGGGGATTTGAAACATTTCCTGAGAATTTCCAAAGTTTCCCTGGGATTTCCCAAATTTTGAAGGGAACTCCAAACATGTCAACATTGATTTTAAGAATCTCCACTGGAGTTTGAGAGATTTTGACGTGCAAGTGTCACCATTTTGTCGGGGATTTGGAACATTTCCTGAGCATTTCCAAAGTTTCCCTGGGATTTCCCAAATTTTGAACGGAAATCCAAACATGTCACCATTGATATTAAGAATCTCCACTGGAGTTTGAGAGATTTTGATGTGAAAGTGTCACCATTTTGTCGGGGATTTGGAACATTTCCTGAGATTTTCCAAAGTTTCTCCGGGATTTCCCAAATTTTGAAGGGAACTCCAAACATGTCAACATTGATTTTAAGAATCTCCACTGGAGTTTGAGAGATTTTGACGTGAAAGTGTCACCATTTTGTCGGGGATTTGGAACATTTCCTGAGAATTTCCAAAGTTCTCCTGTGATTTCCCAAATTTTGAAGGGAACTCCAAACATGTCAACATTGATTTTAAGAATCTCCACTGGAGTTTGAGAGATCTTGACGTGCAAGTGTCACCATTTTATCGGCGATTTGGAACATTTCCTGAGAATATCCAAAGTTTATCCGGGATTTCCAAAATTTTGGAGGGAACTCCAAACATGTCAACATTGATTTTAAGAATCTCCACTGGAGTTTGAGAGATTTTGATGTGAAACTGTCACCATTTTGTCGGGGATTTGTAACATTTCCCGAGAATTTCCAAAGTTTCCCCGAGGTTTCCCAAATTTTGAAGGGATCTCCAAACATGTCACCATTGATTTTAAGAATCTCCACTGGAGTTTGAGAGATTTTGATGTGAAAGTGTCACCATTTTGTCGGGGATTTGGAACATTTCCTGAGAATTTCCAAGGTTTCCCCGAGATTTCCCAAATGTTGATGGGAACTCCAAACATGTCAACATTGATTTTAAGAATCTCCACTGGAGTTTGAGAGATTTTGACGTGAAAGTGTCACCATTTTGTCGGGGATTTGGAACATTTCCTGAGAATTTCCAAAGTTTCCCTGGGATTTCCCAAATTTTGAACGGAAATCCAAACATGTCAACATTGATTTTAAGAATCTCCACTGGAGTTTGAGAGATTTTGACGTGCAAGTGTCACCATTTTCTCGGGGATTTGGAACATTTCCTTAGCATTTCCAAAGTTCTCCTGGGATTTCCCAAATTTTGAAGGGAACTCCAAACATGTAAACATTGATTTTAAGAATCTCCACTGGTGTTTGAGAGATCTTGACGTGCAAGTGTCACCATTTTTTCGGGGATTTGGAACATTTCCTGAGCATTTCCAACGTTTCCCCGGGATTTCCTAAATTTTGAAGGGAACTCCAAACATGTCACCATTGATTTTAAGAATCTCCACTGGAGTGTAAGAGATTTTGACGTGAAAGTGTCACCATTTTGTCGGGGATTTGGAACATTTCCTGAGCATTTCCAAAGTTTCCCCGGGATTTCCCAAATTTTGGAGGGAATTCCAAACATGTCACCACTGATTTTAAGAATGTCCACTGGAGTTTGAGAGATTTTGACGTGAAAGTGTCACCATTTTGTCGGGGATTTGGAACATTTCCTGAGAATTTCCAAAGTTTCGTCAGGATTTCCCAAATTTTGGAGGGAACTCCAAACATGTCACCATGGATTTTAAGAATCTCCACTGGAGTTTGAGAGATTTTGACCTGAAAGTGTCACCATTATGTCGGGGACTTGGAACATTTCCGGAGAATTTCCAAAGTTTCCCCGGGATTTCCCAAATTTTGGAGGGAACTCCAAACATGCCACCATTGATTTTATGAACCTCCACTAGAGTTTTAGAGATTTTGATGTGAAACTGTCACCATTTTGTCGGGGATTTGGAACATTTCCTGAGCATTTCCAAAGTTTCCCCGGGATTTCCCAAATTTTGAAGGGAACTCCAAACATGTCAACATTGATTTTAAGAATCTCCACTGGAGTTTGAGAGATTTTGACGTGAAAGTGTCACCATTTTGTCGGGGATTTGGAACATTTCCTGAGAATTTCCACAGTTTCTTCAAGATTTCCCAAATTTTGAAGGGAACTCCAAACATGTCACCATTGATTTTAAGAATCTCCACTGGAGTGTGAGAGATTTTGATGTGAAACTGTCACCATTTTGTCGGGGATTTGGAACATTTCCTGAGCATTTCCAAAGTTTCCCCGGGATTTCCCAAATTTTGGAGGGAACTCCAAACATGTCACCATTGATTTTAAGAATCTCCACTGGAGTTTGAGAGATTTTGACGTGAAAGTGTCACCATTTTGTCGGGGATTTGGAACATATCCTTAGCATTTCCAAAGTTTCCCCGAGGTTTCCCTAATTTTGGAGGAAACTCCAAACATGTCACCATTGATTTTAAGAATCTCCACTGGAGTGTGAGAGATTTTGACGTGCAAGTGTCACCATTTTGTCGGGGATTTGGAACATTTCCTGAGAATTTCCAAGGTTTCCCCGGGATTTCCCAAATTTTGATGGGAACTCCAAAAATGTCAACATTGATTTTAAGAATCTCCACTGGAGTTTGAGAGATTTTGACGTGCAAGTGTCACCATTTTGTCGAGGATTTGGAACATTTCCTGAGAATTTCCAAAGTTTCCCCGGGATTTCCCAAATTTTGGAGGGAACTCCAAACATGTCACCATTGATTTTAAGAATCTCCACTGGAGTTTGAGAGATTTTGACGTGAAAGTGTCACCATTTTGTCCGGGATTTGGAACATTTCCTGAGAATTTCCAAAGTTTCCCTGGGATTTCCCAAATTTTGGAGGGAAATCCAAACATGTCGCCATTGTTTTTAAGAATCTCCACTGGAGTTTGAGAGATTTTGACGTGAAAGTGTCACCATTTTGTCGGGGATTTGGAACATTTCCTGAGCATTTCCAAAGTTTTCCCGGGAATTCCTAAATTTTGGAGGGAACTCCAAACATGTCACCATTGATTTTAAGAATCTCCACTGGAGTTTGAGAGATTTTGACGTGAAAGTGTCACCATTTTGTCAGGGATTTGTAACATTTCCTGAGCATTTCCAAAGTTTCCCCGGGATTTCCCAAATTTTGGAGGGAACTCCAAACATGCCACCACTGATTTTAAGAACCTCCACTGGACTTTGAGAGATTTTGATGTGAAACTGTCACCATTTTGTCGGGGATCTGGAACATTTCCTGAGCATTTCCAAAGTTACCCTTGGATTTCCAAATTTTGGCGGGAAATCCTAAAATGTCAACATTGATTTTAAGAATGTCCACTGGAGTTTGAGAGATTTTGACCTGAAAGTGTCACCATTTTGTCGGGGATTTGGAACATTTCCTGAGAATTTTTAAAGGTTCCCCGGGATTTCCTAAATTTTGAAGAGAACTCCAAACATGTCAACATTGATTTTAAGAATCTCCACTGGAGTTTGAGAGATTTTGACGTGAAAGTGTCACCATTTTGTCGGGGATTTGGAACCTTTCCTGAGAATATCCAAATTTTCTCTGTGATTTCCCAAATTTTGGCGGGAACTCCAAACATGTCACCATTGATTTTAAGAATCTCTACTGGAGTGTGAGAGATTTTGACGTGAAAGTGTCACCATTTTGTCGGGGATTTGGAACATTTCCTGAGAATTTCCAAAGTTTCCCTAGGATTTCCCAAATTTTGAACGGAAATCCAAACATGTCAACATAGATTTTAAGAATCTCCACTGGAGTCTGAGAGATTTTGACGTGAAAGTGTCAACATTATGTCAGGGATTTGGAACATTTCCTGAGCATTTCAAAAGTTTCCCTGGGATTTCCCAAATTTTGAAGGGAAGTCCAAACATGTCACCATTGATTTTAAGAATCTCCACTGGAGTTTGAGAGATTTTGACATGAAAGTGTCACCATTTTGTCGGTTATTTGGAACATTTCCTGAGAATTTCCAAAGTTTCCCTGGGAATTCCAAAATTTTGAACGGAAATCCAAACATGTCAACATTGATTTTAAGAATCTCCACTGGAGTTTGAGAGATTTTGACGTGAAAGTATCAACATTATGTCAGGGATTTGGAACATTTCCTGAGAATTTCAAAAGTTTCCCCGGGATTTCCAAAATTTTGAAGGGAAGTCCAAACATGTCACCATTGATTTTAAGAATCTCCACTGGAGTTTGAGAGATTTTGACGTGAAAGTGTCACCATTTGTCGGGGATTTGGAACATTTCCTGAGAATTTCCAAAGTTTCCCTGTGAATTCCCAAATTTTGAACGGAAATCCAAACATGTCAACATTGATTTTAAGAATCTCCACTGGAGTTTGAGAGATTTTGACCTGAAAGTGTCAGCATTTTGTCGGGGATTTGGAACATTTCCTTAGCATTTCCAAAGTTTCCCCGGGATTTCTCAATTGTTGGAGGGAACTCCAAACATGTCAACATTGATTTTAAGAATCTCCACTGGAGTTTGAGAGATTTTGACGTGAAAGTGTCACCATTTTGTCGGGGATTTGGAACATTTCCTGAGAATTTCCAAGGTTTCCCCAGGATTTCCCAAATTTTGATGGGAACTCCAAAAATGTCACCATTGATTTTAAGAATCTCCACTGGAGTTTGAGAGATTTTGACGTGAAAGTGTCACCATTTTGTCGGGGATTTGGAACATTTCCTGACAATTTCCAAAGTTTCCCCGGGATTTCCCAAATTTTGAAGGGAACTCCAAACATGTCACCATTGATTTTAAGAATCTCCACTGGAGTTTGAGAGATTTTGACGTGCAAGTGTCACCATTTTGTCGAGGATTTGGAACATTTCCTGAGAATTTCCAAAGTTTCCCCGGGATTTCCCAAATTTTGGAGGGAACTCCAAACATGTCACCATTGATTTTAAGAATCTCCACTGGAGTTTGAGAGATTTTGACGTGAAAGTGTCACCATTTTGTCGGGGATTTGGAACATTTCCTGAGAATTTCCAAAGTTACCCTTGGATTTCCCAAATTTTGGAGGGAAATCCAAACATGTCGCCATTGTTTTTAAGAATCTCCACTGGAGTTTGAGAGATTTTGACGTGAAAGTGTCACCATTTTGTCGGGGATTTGGAACATTTCCTGAGCATTTCCAAAGTTTTCCCGGGAATTCCTAAATTTTGGAGGGAACTCCAAACATGTCAACATTGATTTTAAGAATCTCCACTGGAGTTTGAGAGATTTTGACGTGAAAGTGTCACCATTTTGTCGAGGATTTGGAACATTTCCTGAGCATTTCCAAAGTTTCCCCAGGATTTCTCAATTGTTGGAGGGAACTCCAAACATGTCAACATTGATTTTAAGAATCTCCACTGGAGTTTGAGAGATTTTGACGTGAAAGTGTCACCATTTTGTCAGGGATTTGTAACATTTCCTGAGCATTTCCAAAGTTTCCCCGGGATTTCCCAAATTTTGGAGGGAACTCCAAACATGCCACCACTGATTTTAAGAACCTCCACTGGACTTTGAGAGATTTTGATGTGAAACTGTCACCATTTTGTCGGGGATCTGGAACATTTCCTGAGCATTTCCAAAGTTACCCTTGGATTTCCAAATTTTGGCGGGAAATCCAAAAATGTCAACATTGATTTTAAGAATGTCCACTGGAGTTTGAGAGATTTTGACCTGAAAGTGTCACCATTTTGTCGGGGATTTGGAACATTTCCTGAGAATTTTTAAAGGTTCCCCGGGATTTCCTAAATTTTGAAGAGAACTCCAAACATGTCAACATTGATTTTAAGAATCTCCACTGGAGTTTGAGAGATTTTGACGTGAAAGTGTCACCATTTTGTCGGGGATTTGGAACCTTTCCTGAGAATATCCAAATTTTCTCTGTGATTTCCCAAATTTTGGCGGGAACTCCAAACATGTCACCATTGATTTTAAGAATCTCTACTGGAGTGTGAGAGATTTTGACGTGAAAGTGTCACCATTTTGTCGGGGATTTGGAACATTTCCTGAGAATTTCCAAAGTTTCCCTAGAATTTCCCAAATTTTGAACGGAAATCCAAACATGTCAACATAGATTTTAAGAATCTCCACTGGAGTCTGAGAGATTTTGACGTGAAAGTGTCAACATTATGTCAGGGATTTGGAACATTTCCTGAGCATTTCAAAAGTTTCCCTGGGATTTCCCAAATTTTGAAGGGAAGTCCAAACATGTCACCATTGATTTTAAGAATCTCCACTGGAGTCTGAGAGATTTTGACATGAAAGTGTCACCATTTTGTCGGTTATTTGGAACATTTCCTGAGAATTTCCAAAGTTTCCCTGGGAATTCCAAAATTTTGAACGGAAATCCAAACATGTCAACATTGATTTTAAGAATCTCCACTGGAGTTTGAGAGATTTTGACGTGAAAGTATCAACATTATGTCAGGGATTTGGAATATTTCCTGAGAATTTCAAAAGTTTCCCCGGGATTTCCAAAATTTTGAAGGGAAGTCCAAACATGTCACCATTGATTTTAAGAATCTCCACTGGAGTTTGAGAGATTTTGACGTGAAAGTGTCACCATTTGTCGGGGATTTGGAACATTTCCTGAGAATTTCCAAAGTTTCCCTGTGAATTCCCAAATTTTGAACGGAAATCCAAACATGTCAACATTGATTTTAAGAATCTCCACTGGAGTTTGAGAGATTTTGACCTGAAAGTGTCACCATTTTGTCGGGGATTTGGAACATTTCCTTAGCATTTCCAAAGTTTCCCCGGGATTTCTCAATTGTTGGAGGGAACTCCAAACATGTCAACATTGATTTTAAGAATCTCCACTGGAGTTTGAGAGATTTTGACGTGAAAGTGTCACCATTTTGTCGGGGATTTGGAACATTTCCTGAGAATTTCCAAGGTTTCCCCAGGATTTCCCAAATTTTGATGGGAAGTCCAAACATGTCACCATTGATTTTAAGAATCTCCACTGGAGTTTGAGAGATTTTGACGTGAAAGTGTCACCATTTTGTCGGGGATTTGGAACATTTCCTGACAATTTCCAAAGTTTCCCCGGGATTTCCCAAATTTTGAAGGGAACTCCAAACATGTCACCATTGATTTTAAGAATCTCCACTGGAGTTTGAGAGATTTTGACCTGAAAGTGTCACCATTTTATCGTGGATTTGGAACATTTCCTGAGCATTTCCAAAGTTTCCCTGGGAATTCCCAAATTTTGGAGGGAAATCCAAACATGTCACCATTGATTTTAAGAATCTCCACTGGAGTTTAAGAGATTTTGACGTGAAAGTGTCACCATTTTGTCGGGGATTTGGAACATTTCCGGAGAATTTCCAAAGTTTTCCCGGGATTTCCCAAATTTTGGAGGGAACTCCAAACATGTCAACATTGATTTTAAGAATCTCCACTGGAGTTTGAGAGATTTTGATGTGAAAGTGTCACCATTTTGTCGGGGATTTGGAACATTTCCGGGGAATTTCCAAAGTTTCCCCGGGATTTCCCGAATTTTGAAGGGAACTCCAAACATATCATCATTGATTTTAAGAATCTCCACTGGAGTGTGAGAGATTTTGACGTGAAAGTGTCACCACTTTGTCGGGGATTTGGAACATTTCCTGAGCATTTCCAAAGTTACCCTTGGATTTCCAAATTTTGGCGGGAAATCCAAAAATGTCAACATTGATTTTAAGAATCTCCACTGGAGTTTGAGAGATTTTGACGTGAAAGTGTCACCATTTTGTCGGGGATTTGGAACATTTCCTGAGAATTTCTAAAGCTTCCCCGGGATTTCCTAAATTTTGAAGAGAACTCCAAACATGTCAACTTTGATTTTAAGAATCTCCACTGGAGTTTGAGAGATTTTGACCTGAAAGTGTCAACATTATGTCAGGAATTTGAAACATTTCCGGAGAATTTCAAAAGTTTCCCCGGATTTCCCAAATTTTGAAGGGAACTCCAAACATGTCAACATTGATTTTAAGAATCTCCACTGGAGTTTGAGAGATTTTGACGTGAAAGTGTCACCGTTTTGTCGGGGATTTGGAACAGTTCCTGAGAATTTCCAAAGTTTCCCTGGGAATTCCCAAATTTTGGAGGGAAATCCAAACATGTCACCATTGATTTTAAGAATCTCCAGTGGATTTTGAGAGATTTTGACCTGAAAGTGTCATCATTTTGTCGGGGATTTGGAACATTTCCTGAGCATTTCCAAAGTTTCTCCGGGATTTCCCCAATTTTGAAGAGAACTCCAAACATGTCACCAATGATTTTAAGAATCTCCACTGGAGTTTGAGAGATTTTCACGTGCAAGTGTCACCATTTTGTCGGGGATTTGGAACATTTCCGGAGAATTTCCAAGGTTTTCCCGGGATTTCCCAAATATTGGAGCGAACTCCAAACATGTCAAAATTGATTTTAAGAATCTCCACTGGAGTTTTAGAGATTTTGACGTGAAAGTGTCACCATTTTGTCGGGGATTTGGAACATTTCCTGAGCATTTCCAAAGTTTCCCCGGGATTTCGCGAATTTTGAAGGGAACTCCAAACATGTCACCATTGATTTTAAGAATCTCCACTGGAGTTTGAGAGATTTTGACGTGAAAGTGTCAGCATTTTGTCGGGGATTTGGAACATTTCCTGAGCATTTCCAAAGTTTCCCCAGGATTTCCCAAATTTTGGCGGGAACTCCAAACATGTCAACATTGATTTTAAGAATCTCCACTGGAGTGTGAGAGATTTTGACGTGAAAGTGTCACCATTTTGTCGGGGATTTGGAACATTTCCTGAGCATTTCCAAAGTTTCCCTGGGGTTTCCAAATTTTGGCGGGAAATCCAAACATGTCACCATTGATTTTAAGAATCTCCACTGGAGTTTGAGAGATTTTGACGTGAAAGTGTCACTATTTTGTCGGGGATTTGGAACATTTCCTGAGAATTTTCAAAATTTCCCCGGGATTTCCCAAATATTGGATGGAACTCCAAACATGTCACCATTGATTTTAAGAATCTCCACTGGAGTTTGAGAGATTTTGACGTGAAAGTGTCACCATTTTGTCGGGGATTTGGAGCATTTCCTGAGAATTTCCAAAGTTACTTCAGGATTTTCCAAATTTGGGAGGGAACTCCAAACATGTCAACATTGATATTAAGAATCTCCACTGGAGTTTGAGAGATTTTGACGTGAAAGTGTCACCATTTTGTCGGGGATTTGGAGCATTTCCTGAGAATTTCCAAAGTTACTTCAGGATTTTCCAAATTTTGAAGGGAACTCCAAACATGTCAACATTGATTTTAAGAATCTCCACTGGAGTTTGAGAGATTTTGACGTGCAAGTGTCACCATTTTGTCGGGGATTTGGAACAGTTCCTGAGCATTTCCAAAGTTTCCCCGGGATTTCGCGAATTTTGAAGGGAACTCCAAACATGTCAACATTGATTTTTAGAATCTCCACTGGAGTTTGAGAGATTTTGACGTGAAAGTGTCACCATTTTGTCGGGGATTTGGAACATTTCCTGAGAATTTCTAAAGTTTCCCTGGGATTTCCCAAATTTTGAAGGGATCTCCAAACATGTCAACATTGATTTTAAGAATCTCCACTGGAGTTTGAGAGATTTTGACGTGAAAGAGTCACCATTTTGTCGGGGATTTGGAACATTTCCGGAGAATTTCAACGTTTCCCCGAGAGTTCCCAAATTTTGAAAAAAACTCCAAACATGTCAACATTGATTTTAAGAATCTCTACTGGAGTTTGAGAGATTTTGACGTGAAACTGTCACCATTTTGGCGGGGATTAGGAACATTTCCTGAGAATTTCCAAAGTTTCCCTGGGAATTCCCAAATTTTGAACGGAAATCCAAACATGTCAGCATTGATTTTAAGAATCTCCACTGGAGTTTGAGAGATTTTGACGTGAAAGTGTCACCATTTTGTCGGGGATTTGGAACATTTCCGGAGAATTTCCAAAGTTTCCCCGGGATTTCCCAAATTTTGAAGGGAACTACAAACTTGTCACCATTGATTTTAAGAATCTCCACTGGAGTTTGAGAGATTTTGACGTGAAAGTGTCACCATTTTGTCGGGTATTTGGAACAGTTCCTGAGAATTTCCAAAGTTTCCCTGGGAATTCCCAAATTTTGGAGGGAAATCCAAACATGTCACCATTGATTTTAAGAATCTCCACTGGAGTTTGAGAGATTTTGACGTGAAAGTGTCACCATTTTGTCGGGGATTTGGAACATTTCCTAAGCATTTCCAAAGTTTCCCTGGGATTTCCCAAATTTTGAAGGGAAATCCAAACATGTCAACATTGATTTTAAGAATCTCTACTGGAGTGTGAGAGATTTTGACGTGAAAGTGTCACCATTTTGTCGGGGATTTGGAACATTTCCTGAGCATTTCCAAAGTTTCCCTGGGATTTCCCAAATTTTGAAGGGAAATCCAAACATGTCAACATTGATTTTAAGAATCTCCACCGGAGTTTGAGAGATTTTCACGTGAAAGTGTCACCATTTTGTTGGGGATTTGGAACATTTTCTGAGAATTTTCAAAATTTCCCCGGGATTTCCCAAATATTGCAGGGAACTCCAAACATGTCAACATTGATTTTAAGAATCTCTACTGGAGTTCGAGAGATTTTGACGTGATATTGTCACCATTTTGTCGGGGATTTGGAACATTTCCTGAGCATTTCCAAAGTTTCCCCGGGATTTCCCAAATTTGGAAGGGAAGTCCAAACATGTCACCATTGATTTTAAGAATCTCCACTGGAGTTTTAGAGATTTTGACATGAAAGTGTCACCATTTTGGCGGGGATTTGGAACATTTCCTGAGCATTTCCAAAGTTTCCCCGAGATTTCCCAAATTTTGAAGGGAACTCCAAACATGTCAACATTGATTTTAAGAATCTCCACTGGAGTTTGAGAGACTTTGATGTGAAAGTGTCAAAATTATGGCAGGGATTTGGAACCTTTCCGGAGAATTTCAAAATTTCCCCGGGATTTCCCAAATTTTGAAGGGAACTCCAAACATGTCACCATTGATTTTAAGAATCTCCACTGGAGTTTGAGAGATTTTGATGTGAAAGTGTCACCATTTTGTCGGGGATTTGGAACATTTCCGGGGAATTTCCAAAGTTTCCCCGGGATTTCCCGAATTTTGAAGGGAACTCCAAACATATCATCATTGATTTTAAGAATCTCCACTGGAGTGTGAGAGATTTTGACGTGAAAGTGTCACCACTTTGTCGGGGATTTGGAACATTTCCTGAGCATTTCCAAAGTTACCCTTGGATTTCCAAATTTTGGCGGGAAATCCAAAAATGTCAACATTGATTTTAAGAATCTCCACTGGAGTTTGAGAGATTTTGACGTGAAAGTGTCACCATTTTGTCGGGGATTTGGAACATTTCCTGAGAATTTCTAAAGGTTCCCCGGGATTTCCTAAATTTTGAAGAGAACTCCAAACATGTCAACTTTGATTTTAAGAATCTCCACTGGAGTTTGAGAGATTTTGACCTGAAAGTGTCAACATTATGTCAGGAATTTGAAACATTTCCGGAGAATTTCAAAAGTTTCCCCGGATTTCCCAAATTTTGAAGGGAACTCCAAACATGTCAACATTGATTTTAAGAATCTCCACTGGAGTTTGAGAGATTTTGACGTGAAAGTGTCACCGTTTTGTCGGGGATTTGGAACAGTTCCTGAGAATTTCCAAAGTTTCCCTGGGAATTCCCAAATTTTGGAGGGAAATCCAAACATGTCACCATTGATTTTAAGAATCTCCAGTGGATTTTGAGAGATTTTGACCTGAAAGTGTCATCATTTTGTCGGGGATTTGGAACATTTCCTGAGCATTTCCAAAGTTTCTCCGGGATTTCCCCAATTTTGAAGAGAACTCCAAACATGTCACCAATGATTTTAAGAATCTCCACTGGAGTTTGAGAGATTTTCACGTGCAAGTGTCACCATTTTGTCGGGGATTTGGAACATTTCCGGAGAATTTCCAAGGTTTTCCCGGGATTTCCCAAATATTGGAGCGAACTCCAAACATGTCAAAATTGATTTTAAGAATCTCCACTGGAGTTTTAGAGATTTTGACGTGAAAGTGTCACCATTTTGTCGGGGATTTGGAACATTTCCTGAGCATTTCCAAAGTTTCCCCGGGATTTCGCGAATTTTGAAGGGAACTCCAAACATGTCACCATTGATTTTAAGAATCTCCACTGGAGTTTGAGAGATTTTGACGTGAAAGTGTCAGCATTTTGTCGGGGATTTGGAACATTTCCTGAGCATTTCCAAAGTTTCCCCGGGATTTCCCAAATTTTGGCGGGAACTCCAAACATGTCAACATTGATTTTAAGAATCTCCACTGGAGTGTGAGAGATTTTGACGTGAAAGTGTCACCATTTTCTCGGGGATTTGGAACATTTCCTGAGCATTTCCAAAGTTTCCCTGGGGTTTCCAAATTTTGGCGGGAAATCCAAACATGTCACCATTGATTTTAAGAATCTCCACTGGAGTTTGAGAGATTTTGACGTGAAAGTGTCACTATTTTGTCGGGGATTTGGAACATTTCCTGAGAATTTTCAAAATTTCCCCGGGATTTCCCAAATATTGGATGGAACTCCAAACATGTCACCATTGATTTTAAGAATCTCCACTGGAGTTTGAGAGATTTTGACGTGAAAGTGTCACCATTTTGTCGGGGATTTGGAGCATTTCCTGAGAATTTCCAAAGTTACTTCAGGATTTTCCAAATTTGGGAGGGAACTCCAAACATGTCAACATTGATATTAAGAATCTCCACTGGAGTTTGAGAGATTTTGACGTGAAAGTGTCACCATTTTGTCGGGGATTTGGAGCATTTCCTGAGAATTTCCAAAGTTACTTCAGGATTTTCCAAATTTTGAAGGGAACTCCAAACATGTCAACATTGATTTTAAGAATCTCCACTGGAGTTTGAGAGATTTTGACGTGCAAGTGTCACCATTTTGTCGGGGATTTGGAACAGTTCCTGAGCATTTCCAAAGTTTCCCCGGGATTTCGCGAATTTTGAAGGGAACTCCAAACATGTCAACATTGATTTTTAGAATCTCCACTGGAGTTTGAGAGATTTTGACGTGAAAGTGTCACCATTTTGTCGGGGATTTGGAACATTTCCTGAGAATTTCTAAAGTTTCCCTGGGATTTCCCAAATTTTGAAGGGATCTCCAAACATGTCAACATTGATTTTAAGAATCTCCACTGGAGTTTGAGAGATTTTGACGTGAAAGAGTCACCATTTTGTCGGGGATTTGGAACATTTCCGGAGAATTTCAACGTTTCCCCGAGAGTTCCCAAATTTTGAAAAAAACTCCAAACATGTCAACATTGATTTTAAGAATCTCTACTGGAGTTTGAGAGATTTTGACGTGAAACTGTCACCATTTTGGCGGGGATTAGGAACATTTCCTGAGAATTTCCAAAGTTTCCCTGGGAATTCCCAAATTTTGAACGGAAATCCAAACATGTCAGCATTGATTTTAAGAATCTCCACTGGAGTTTGAGAGATTTTGACGTGAAAGTGTCACCATTTTGTCGGGGATTTGGAACATTTCCGGAGAATTTCCAAAGTTTCCCCGGGATTTCCCAAATTTTGAAGGGAACTACAAACTTGTCACCATTGATTTTAAGAATCTCCACTGGAGTTTGAGAGATTTTGACGTGAAAGTGTCACCATTTTGTCGGGTATTTGGAACAGTTCCTGAGAATTTCCAAAGTTTCCCTGGGAATTCCCAAATTTTGGAGGGAAATCCAAACATGTCACCATTGATTTTAAGAATCTCCACTGGAGTTTGAGAGATTTTGACGTGAAAGTGTCACCATTTTGTCGGGGATTTGGAACATTTCCTAAGCATTTCCAAAGTTTCCCTGGGATTTCCCAAATTTTGAAGGGAAATCCAAACATGTCAACATTGATTTTAAGAATCTCTACTGGAGTGTGAGAGATTTTGACGTGAAAGTGTCACCATTTTGTCGGGGATTTGGAACATTTCCTGAGCATTTCCAAAGTTTCCCTGGGATTTCCCAAATTTTGAAGGGAAATCCAAACATGTCAACATTGATTTTAAGAATCTCCACCGGAGTTTGAGAGATTTTCACGTGAAAGTGTCACCATTTTGTTGGGGATTTGGAACATTTTCTGAGAATTTTCAAAATTTCCCCGGGATTTCCCAAATATTGCAGGGAACTCCAAACATGTCAACATTGATTTTAAGAATCTCTACTGGAGTTTGAGAGATTTTGACGTGAAATTGTCACCATTTTGTCGGGGATTTGGAACATTTCCTGAGCATTTCCAAAGTTTCCCCGGGATTTCCCAAATTTGGAAGGGAAGTCCAAACATGTCACCATTGATTTTAAGAATCTCCACTGGAGTTTTAGAGATTTTGACATGAAAGTGTCACCATTTTGGCGGGGATTTGGAACATTTCCTGAGCATTTCCAAAGTTTCCCCGAGATTTCCCAAATTTTGAAGGGAACTCCAAACATGTCAACATTGATTTTAAGAATCTCCACTGGAGTTTGAGAGACTTTCATGTGAAAGTGTCAAAATTATGGCAGGGATTTGGAACCTTTCCGGAGAATTTCAAAATTTCCCCGGGATTTCCCAAATTTTGAAGGGAACTCCAAACATGTCACCATTGATTTTAAGAATCTCCACTGGAGTTTGAGAGATTTTGACGTGAAAGTGTCACCATTTTGTTCGGGATTTGGAACAGTTCCTGAGAATTTCCAAAGTTTCCCTGGGATTTCCCAAATGTTGGAGCGAACTCAAAACATGTCAACAATGATTTTAAGAATATCTACTGGAGTTTGAGAGATTTTGACATGCAAGTGTCACCTATTTGTCGGGGATTTGGAACATTTCCTGAGAATTTCCAAAGTTTCCCTTGGAACTCCCAAATTTTGAACGGAAATCCAAACATGTCACCATTGATTTTAAGAATCTCCACTGGAGTTTGAGAGATTTTGACGTGAAAGTGTCACCATTTTGTCGGGGATTTGGAACAGTTCCGGAGAATTTCCAAAGTTTCCCCGGGATTTCCCAAATTTTGGCGGGAACTCCAAACATGTCAACATTGATTTTAAGAATCTCCACTGGAGTTTGAGAGATTTTGACGTGAAAGTGTCACCATTTTGGCGGGGATTTGGAACATTTCCTGAGCATTTCCAAAGTTTCCCCGGGATTTCCCAAATTTTGGAGGGAACTCCAAACATGTCACCATTGATTTTAAGAATCTCCACTGGAGTTTGAGAGATTTTGACGTGAAAGTGTCACCATTTTGTCGGGTATTTGGAACATTTCCTGAGCATTTCCAAGGTTTCCCCGGGATTTCCCTAATGTTGGAGCAAACTCCAAACATGTCAACATTGATTTTAAGAACCTCCACTGGAGTTTGAGAGATTTTGACGTGCAAGTGTCACCATTTTGTCGGGAATTTGGAACATTTCCGGAGAATTTCCAACGTTTCCCCGTGATTTCCCAAATTTTGAAAAAAACTCCAAACATGTCAACATTGATTTTAAGAATCTCTACTGGAGTTCGAGAGATTTTGACGTGAAACTGTCACCATTTTGTCGGGGATTTGGAACATTTCCTGAGCATTTCCAAAGTTTCTTCAGGATTTCCCAAATTTTGGCGGGAAATCCAAACATGTCAACATTGATTTTAAGAACCTCCACTGGAGTTTGAGAGATTTTGACGTGAAAGTGTGACCATTTTGTCGGGGATTTGGAACATTTCCTGAGAATTTCCAAAGTTTCCCCGGGATTTCCCAAATTTTGAAGAGAACTCCAAACATGTCACCATTGATTTTAAGAATCTCCACTGGAGTTTGAGAGATTTTGACGTGCAAGTGTCACCATTTTGTCGGGGATTTGGAACCTTTCCTGAGAATTTCCAAAGTTTCCCCGGGATTTCCCAAATTTTGGAGGGAACTCCAAACATGTCACCATGGATTTTAAGAATCTCCACTGGAGTTTGAGAGATTTTGACGTGAAAGTGTCACCATTTTGGCGGGGATTTGGAACATTTCCTGAGAATTTCCAGGGTTTCCCCGGGATTTCCCAAATGTTGGAGCGAACTCCAAACATGTCAACATTGATATTAAGAATCTCCACTGGAGTTTGAGAGATTTTGACGTGCAAGTGTCACCATTTTGTCGGGGATTTGGAACATTTCCGGAGAATTTCCAACGTTTCCCCGGGATTTCCCAAATTTTGAAAAAAACTCCAAACATGTCAACATTGATTTTAAGAATCTCTACTGGAGTTTGAGAGATTTTGACGTGCAAGTGTCACCATTTTGTCGGGGATTTGGAACATTTCCTGAGAATTTCCAAAGTTTCCCCGGGATTTCCCAAATTTTGGAGGGAACTCCAAACATGTCACCATTGATTTTAAGAATCTCCACGGGAGTTTGAGAGATTTTGACGTGAAAGTGTCACCATTTTGTCGGGGATTTGGAACATTTCCTGAGAATTTCCAAAGTTTCCCTGGGAATTCCCAAATTTTGAAGGGAAATCCAAACATGTCAACATTGATTTTGAGAATCTCCACTGGAGTTTAAGAGATTTTGACGTGAAAGTGTCAGCATTTTGTCGGGGATTTGGAACGTTTCCTGAGAATTTCCAAAGTTTCCCCGGGATTTCCCAAATTTTGAAGGGAAGTCCAAACATGTCACCATTGATTTTAAGAATCTCCACTGGAGTTTGAGAGATTTTGACGTGAAAGTGTCACCATTTTGTCGGGGATTTGGAACATTTCCTGATATTTTCAAAGGTTTCCCTGGGTTTTCCCAAATTTTGAAGGGAACTCCAAACGTGTCACCATTGATTTTAAGAATCTCCACTGGAGTTTGAGAGATTTTGACGTGAAAGTGTCACCATTTTGTCGGGGATTTGGAACATTTCCTGAGAATTTCCAAAGTTTCTTCAGGATTTCCCAAATTTTGGAGGGAACTCCAAACATGTCAACATTGATTTTCAGAACCACCACTGGAGTCTGAGAGATTTTGACGTGAAAGTGTCACCATTTTGTCGGGGATTTGGAACATTTCCTGAGCATTTCCAAAGTTTCCCCAGGATTTCCCAAATTTTGACGGGAAATCCAAACATGTCAACATTGATTTTAAGAACCTCCTCTGGAGTTTTAGAGATTTTGACGTGCAAGTGTCACCATTTTGTCGGGGATTTGGAACATTTCCTGAGAATTTCCAAAGTTTCCCCGGGATTTCCCGAATTTTGGAGGGAACTCCAAACATGTCAACATTGATTTTAAGAATCTCCACTGGAGTTTGAGAGATTTTGACGTGAAAGTGTCACCATTTTGTCAGGGATTTGGAACATTTCCTGAGAATTTCCAAAGTTTCCCCGGGATTTCCCGAATTTTGAAGAGAACTCCAACCATGTTCACCACTGATTTTAAGAATGTCCACTGGAGTTTTAGAGATTTTGACGTGCAAGTGTCACCATTTTGTCGGGGATTTGGAACATTTCCTGAGCATTTCCAAAGTTTCCCTGGGATTTCCCAAATTTTGGCGGGAACTCCAAACATGTCAACATTGATTTTAAGAATCTGCACTGGAGTTTGAGAGATTTTCACGTGAAAGTGTCACCTTTTTGTCGGGGATTTGGAACATTTCCTGACCATTTTCAAAATTTCCCCGGGATTTCCGTAATGTTGGAGCGAACTCCAAACATGTCAACATTGATTTTAAGAACCTCCACTGGAGTTTGAGAGATTTTGACGTGCAAGTGTCACCATTTTGTCGGGGATTTGGAACATTTCCGGAGAATTTCCAACGTTTCCCCGTGATTTCCCAAATTTTGAAAAAAACTCCAAACATGTCAACATTGATTTTAAGAATCTCTACTGGAGTTTGAGAGATTTTGACGTAAAACTGTCACCATTTTGTCGGGGATTTGGAACATTTCCTGAGAATTTCCAAAGTTTCCCCGGGATTTCCCGAATTTTGGAGGGAACTCCAAACATGTCAACATTGATTTTCAGAATCTCCACTGGAGTTTGAGAGATTTTGACATGAAAGTGTCACCATTTTGTCGGGGATTTGGAACATTTCCTGAGAATTTCCAAAGTTTCCCTGGGAATTCCCAAATTTTGAACGGAAATCCAAACATGTCAACATTGGTTTTAAGAATCTCCACTGGAGTTTGAGACATTTTGATGTGAAAGTGTCACCATTTTATCGGGGATTTGGAACATTTCCTGAGAATTTCCAAAGTTTCCCTGGGATTTCCCAAATGTTGGAGGGAAATCCAAACATGTCACCATTGATTTTAAGAATCTCCACTGGAGTTTGAGAGATTTTGACCCTAAACTGTCACCATTTTGTCGGGGATTTGGAACATTTCCTGAGAATTTCCAACGTTTCCCCGGGATTTCCCAAATTATGAAAAAAAATCCAAACATGTCACCATTGTTTTTAAGAATCTCTACTGGAGTTTGAGAGATTTTGACGTGCAAGTGTCACCATTTTGTCGGGGATTTGGAACATTTCCTGACAATTTCCAAAGTTTCTTCAGGATTTCCCAAATTTTGGAGGGAACTCCAAACATGTCAACATTGATTTTCAGAACCACCACTGGAGTCTGAGAGATTTTGACGTGCAAGTGTCACCATTTTGTCGAGGATTTGGAACATTTCCTGAGAATTTCCAAAGTTTCCCTGGGTTTTCCCAAATATTGAAGGGAACTCCAAACATGTCAACATTGATTTTAAGAATCTCCACTGGAGTATGAGAGATTTTGACGTGAAAGTGTCACCATTTTGTCAGGGATTTGGAACATTTCCTGAGCATTTCCAAAATTTCCCCGGGATTTCCCAAATTTTGGAGGGAACTCCAAACATGTCAACATTGATTTTAAGAATCTCCACTGGAGTGTGAGAGATTTTGACGTGAAAGTGTCACCATTTTGTCGGGGATTTGGAACATTTCCTGAGCATTTCCAAAGTTTCCCTGGGATTTCCAAAATTTTGGCGGGAACTCCAAACATGTCAACATTGATTTTAAGAATCTCCACTGGAGTTTGAGAGATTTTCACGTGAAAGTGTCACCTTTTTGTCGGGGATTTGGAACCTTTCCTGACCATTTTCAAAATTTCCCCGGGATTTCCCAAATGTTGGATCGAACTCCAATCATGTCAACATTGATTTTAAGAATCTCCACTGGAGTTTGAGAGATTTTGACGTGAAAGTGTCACCATTTTGTCGGGGATTTGGAACATTTCCTGAGAATTTCCAAGGTTTCCCCGGGATTTCCCTAATGTTGGAGCGAACTCCAAACATGTCACCATTGATTTTAAGAATCTCCACTGGAGTTTGAGAGATTTTGACGTGAAAGTGTCACCATTTTGTCAGGGATTTGGAACATTTCCTGAGAATTTCCAAAGTTTCCCCGGGATTTCCCAAATTTTGAAGAGAAATCCAAACATGTTCACCACTGATTTTAAGAATGTCCACTGGAGTTTGAGAGATTTTGACGTGCAAGTGTCACCATTTTCTCAGGGATTTGGAACCTTTCCTGAGAATTTCCAAAGTTTCCCTGGGATTTCCCAAATGTTGGAACGAACTCCAAACATGTCACCATTGATTTTAAGAATCTCCACTGGAGTTTGAGAGATTTTGACGTGAAAGTGTCACCATTTTGGCGGGGATTTGGAACATTTCCTGAGAATTTCCAAAGTTTCCCTGGGAATTCCCAAATTTTGAACGGAAATCCAAACATGTCAACATTGATTTTAAGAATCTCCACTGGAGTTTGAGAGATTTTGACGTGAAAGTGTCACCATTTTATCGGGGATTTGGAACATTTCCTAAGCATTTCCAAAGTTTCCCCAAGATTTCCCAAATTTTGGAGGGAACTCCAAACATGTCAACATTGATTTTAAGAATCTCCACTGGAGTTTGAGAGATTTTGACGTGAAACTGTCACCATTTTGTCGGGGATTTGGAACATTTCCTGAGAATTTCCAACATGTCCCCGGGATTTCCCAAATTTTGAAAAAAACTCCAAACATGTCACCATTGTTTTTAAGAATCTCTACTGGAGTTTGAGAGATTTTGACGTGCAAGTGTCACCATTTTGTCGGGGATTTGGAACATTTCCTGAGAATTTCCAAAGTTTCCCCGGGATTTCCCAAATTTTGGAGGGAACTCCAAACATGTCAGCATTGATTTTAAGAATCTCCACTGGAGTTTGAGAGATTTTGACGTGCAAGTGTCACCATTTTGTCGGGGATTTGGAACATTTCCTGAGAATTTCTAAGTTTCTTCAGGATTTCCCAAATTTTGGAGGGAATTCCAAACATGTCAACATTGATTTTCAGAACCACCACTGGAGTCTGAGAGATTTTGACGTGAAAGTGTCACCATTTTGTCAGGGATTTGGAACATTTCCTGACAATTTCCAAAGTTTCCCCAGGATTTCCCAAATTTTGGCGGGAACTCCAAACATGTCAACATTGATTTTGAGAAACTCCACTGGAGTTTGAGAGAATTTGACGTGAAAGTGTCACCATTTTGTCGGGGATTTGGAACATTTCCTGAGCATTTCCAAAGTTTCCCTGGGATTTCCCAAATTTTGGCGGGAACTCCAAACATGTCAACATTGATTTTAAGAATCTCCACTGGAGTTTGAGAGATTTTCACGTGAAAGTGTCACCATTTTGTCGGGGATTTGGAACATTTCCTGACCATTTTCAAAATTTCCCCGGGGTTTTCCCAATGTTGGAGCGAACTCCAATCATGTCACCATTGATTTTAAGAATCTCCACTGGAGTGTGAGAGATTCTGATGTGAAAGTGTCACCATTTTGTCGGGGATTTGGAACATTTCCTGAGCATTTCCAAAGTTTCCCCGGGATTTCCCAAATTTTGGAGGGAACTCCAAACATGTCAACATTGATTTTAAGAATCTCCACTGGAGTGTGAGAGATTTTGACGTGAAAGTGTCACCATTTTGTCGGGGATTTGGAACATTTCCTGAGCATTTCCAAAGTTTCCCTGGGATTTCCCAAATTTTGGCGGGAACTCCAAACATGTCAACATTGATTTTAAGAATCTCCACTGGAGTTTGAGAGATTTTCACGTGAAAGTGTCACCATTTTGGCGGGGATTTGGAACCTTTCCTGAGAATTTCCAAAGTTTCCCCGGGATTTCCCAAATTTTGGAGGGAACTCCAAACATGTCAACATTGATTTTAAGAATCTCCACTGGAGTTTGAGAGATTTTGACCTGAAAGTGTCACCATTTTGGCGGGGATTTGGAATATTTCCTGAGAATTTCCAGGGTTTCCCCGGGATTTCCCAAATGTTGGAGCGAACTCCAAACATGTCAACATTGATTTTAAGAATCTCCACTGGAGTTTGAGAGATTTTGACGTGCAAGTGTCACCATTTTGTCGGGGATTTGGAACATTTGCTGAGAATTTCCAAGGTTTCCCCGGGATTTCCCTAATGTTGGAGCGAACTCCAAAAATGTCACCATTGATTTTAAGAATCTCCACTGGAGTTTGAGAGATTTTGACGTGCAAGTGTCACCATTTTGTCGGGGATTTGGAACCTTTCCTGAGAATTTTCAAAGTTTCCCCGGGATTTCCCAAATTTTGGAGGGAACTCCAAACATGTCAACATTGATTTTAAGAATCTCCACTGGAGTTTGAGAGATTTTGACGTGCAAGTGTCACCATTTTGTCGGGGATTTGGAACATTTCCTGAGAATTTCCAAAGTTTCCCTGGGATTTCCCAAATGTTGGAACGAACTCCAAACATGTCACCATTGATTTTAAGAATCTCCACTGGAGTTTGAGAGATTTTGACGTGAAAGTGTCACCTATTTGTCGGGGATTTGGAACATTTCCTGAGAATTTCCAAAGTTTCTTCAGGATTTCCCAAATTTTGGAGGGAACTCCAAACATGTCAACATTGATTTTCAGAACCACCACTGGAGTCTGAGAGATTTTGACGTGAAAGTGTCACCATTTTGTCGGGGATTTGGAACATTTCCTGAGAATTTTCAAAGTTTCCCCAGGATTTCCCAAATTTTGGCGGGAACTCCAAACATGTCAACATTGATTTTGAGAAACTCCACTGGAGTTTGAGTGATTTTCACGGGTAAGTGTCACCATTTTGTCGGGGATTTGAAACATTTCCTGAGCATTTCCAAAGTTTCCCCAGGATTTCCCAAATTTTGGCGGGAACTCCACTCATGTCAACATTGATTTTAAGAATCTCCACTGGAGTGTGAGAGATTCTGATGTGAAAGTGTCACCATTTTGTCGGGGATTTGGAACATTTCCTGAGCATTTCCAAAGTTTCCCCGGGATTTCCCAAATTTTGGCGGGAACTCCAAACATGTCAACATTGATTTTAAGAATCTCTACTGCAGTTTGAGAGATTTTGACGTGAAACTGTCACCATTTTGTCAGGGTTTTGGAACATTTCCTGAGAATTTCCAAAGTTTCCCCGGGATTTCCCAAATTTTGAAGAGAAATCCAAACATGTTCACCACTGATTTTAAGAATGTCCACTGGAGTTTGAGAGATTTTGACGTGCAAGTGTCACCATTTTGTCAGGGATTTGATACCTTTCCTGAGAATTTCCAAAGTTTCCCCGGGATTTCCCAAATTTTGGATGGAACTCCAAAAATGTCAACATTGATTTTAAGAATGTCCACTGGAGTTTGAGAGATTTTGACGTGAAAGTGTCACCATTTTGGCGGGGATTTGGAACATTTCCTGAACATTTCCAAAGTTTCCCTGGGAATTCCCAAATTTTGAACGGAAATCCAAACATGTCAACATTGATTTTAAGAATCTCCACTGGAGTTTGAGAGATTTTGACGTGCAAGTGTCACCTATTTGTCGGGGATTTGGAACATTTCCTGAGAATTTCCAAAGTTTCTTCAGGATTTCCCAAATTTTGGAGGGAACTCCAAACATGTCAACATTGATTTTCAGAACCACCACTGGAGTCTGAGAGATTTTGACGTGAAAGTGTCACCATTTTGTCGGGGATTTGGAACATTTCCTGACAATTTCCAAAGTTTCCCCAGGATTTCCCAAATTTTGGCGGGAACTCCAAACATGTCAACATTGATTTTAAGAATCTCCACTGGAGTTTGAGAGATTTTGACGTGAAAGTGTCACCATATGTCGGGGATTTGGAACATTTCCTGAGAATTTCCAAAGTTTCCCCGAGATTTCCAAAATTTTGAAGAGAACTCCAAACATGTCACCATTGATTTTAAGAACCTCCACTGGAGTTTGAGAGATTTTGACGTGCAAGTGTCACCATTTTGTCGGGGATTTGGAACCTTTCCTGAGAATTTCCAAAGTTTCCCTGGGATTTCCCAAATGTTGGAACGAACTCCAAACATGTCACCATTGATTTTAAGAATCTCCACTGGAGTGTGAGAGATTTTGACGTGAAAGTGTCACCATTTTGTCGGGGATTTGGAACATTTCCTGAGCATTTCCAAAGTTTCCCCAGGATTTCCCAAATTTTGGCGGGAACTCCAAACATGTCAACATTGATTTTAAGAATCTCCACTGGAGTTTGAGAGATTTTCACGTGAAAGTGTCACCATTTTGGCGGGGATTTGGAACCTTTCCTGAGAATTTCCAAAGTTTCCCCGGGATTTCCCAAATTTTGGAGGGAACTCCAAACATGTCAACATTGATTTTAAGAATCTCCACTGGAGTTTGAGAGATTTTGACCTGAAAGTGTCACCATTTTGGCGGGGATTTGGAATATTTCCTGAGAATTTCCAGGGTTTCCCCGGGATTTCCCAAATGTTGGAGCGAACTCCAAACATGTCAACATTGATTTTAAGAATCTCCACTGGAGTTTGAGAGATTTTGACGTGCAAGTGTCACCATTTTGTCGGGGATTTGGAACCTTTCCTGAGAATTTTCAAAGTTTCCCCGGGATTTCCCAAATTTTGGAGGGAACTCCAAACATGTCAACATTGATTTTAAGAATCTCCACTGGAGTTTGAGAGATTTTGACGTGCAAGTGTCACCATTTTGTCGGGGATTTGGAACATTTCCTGAGAATTTCCAAAGTTTCCCTGGGATTTCCCAAATGTTGGAACGAACTCCAAACATGTCACCATTGATTTTAAGAATCTCCACTGGAGTTTGAGAGATTTTGACGTGAAAGTGTCACCTATTTGTCGGGGATTTGGAACATTTCCTGAGAATTTCCAAAGTTTCTTCAGGATTTCCCAAATTTTGGAGGGAACTCCAAACATGTCAACATTGATTTTCAGAACCACCACTGGAGTCTGAGAGATTTTGACGTGAAAGTGTCACCATTTTGTCGGGGATTTGGAACATTTCCTGAGAATTTTCAAAGTTTCCCCAGGATTTCCCAAATTTTGGCGGGAACTCCAAACATGTCAACATTGATTTTGAGAAACTCCACTGGAGTTTGAGTGATTTTCACGGGTAAGTGTCACCATTTTGTCGGGGATTTGAAACATTTCCTGAGCATTTCCAAAGTTTCCCCAGGAGTTCCCAAATTTTGGCCGGAACTCCACTCATGTCAACATTGATTTTAAGAATCTCCACTGGAGTGTGAGAGATTCTGATGTGAAAGTGTCACCATTTTGTCGGGGATTTGGAACATTTCCTGAGCATTTCCAAAGTTTCCCCGGGATTTCCCAAATTTTGGCGGGAACTCCAAACATGTCAACATTGATTTTAAGAATCTCTACTGCAGTTTGAGAGATTTTGACGTGAAACTGTCACCATTTTGTCAGGGTTTTGGAACATTTCCTGAGAATTTCCAAAGTTTCCCCGGGATTTCCCAAATTTTGAAGAGAAATCCAAACATGTTCACCACTGATTTTAAGAATGTCCACTGGAGTTTGAGAGATTTTGACGTGCAAGTGTCACCATTTTGTCAGGGATTTGATACCTTTCCTGAGAATTTCCAAAGTTTCCCCGGGATTTCCCAAATTTTGGATGGAACTCCAAAAATGTCAACATTGATTTTAAGAATGTCCACTGGAGTTTGAGAGATTTTGACGTGAAAGTGTCACCATTTTGGCGGGGATTTGGAACATTTCCTGAACATTTCCAAAGTTTCCCTGGGAATTCCCAAATTTTGAACGGAAATCCAAACATGTCAACATTGATTTTAAGAATCTCCACTGGAGTTTGAGAGATTTTGACGTGCAAGTGTCACCTATTTGTCGGGGATTTGGAACATTTCCTGAGAATTTCCAAAGTTTCTTCAGGATTTCCCAAATTTTGGAGGGAACTCCAAACATGTCAACATTGATTTTCAGAACCACCACTGGAGTCTGAGAGATTTTGACGTGAAAGTGTCACCATTTTGTCGGGGATTTGGAACATTTCCTGACAATTTCCAAAGTTTCCCCAGGATTTCCCAAATTTTGGCGGGAACTCCAAACATGTCAACATTGATTTTAAGAATCTCCACTGGAGTTTGAGAGATTTTGACGTGAAAGTGTCACCATATGTCGGGGATTTGGAACATTTCCTGAGAATTTCCAAAGTTTCCCCGAGATTTCCAAAATTTTGAAGAGAACTCCAAACATGTCACCATTGATTTTAAGAACCTCCACTGGAGTTTGAGAGATTTTGACGTGCAAGTGTCACCATTTTGTCGGGGATTTGGAACCTTTCCTGAGAATTTCCAAAGTTTCCCTGGGATTTCCCAAATGTTGGAACGAACTCCAAACATGTCACCATTGATTTTAAGAATCTCCACTGGAGTTTGAGAGATTTTGACGTGAAAGTGTCACCATTTTGTCGGGGATTTGGAACATTTCCTGAGCATTTCCAAAGTTTCCCCAGGATTTCCCAGATTTTGGCGGGAACTCCAAACATGTCAACATTGATTTTAAGAATCTCCACTGGAGTGTGAGAGATTCTGATGTGAAATTGTCACCATTTTGTCGGGGATTTGGAACATTTCCTGACAATTTCCAAAGTTTCCCCAGGATTTCCCAAATTTTGGCGGGAACTCCAAACATGTCAACATTGATTTTAAGAATCTCCACTGGAGTTTGAGAGATTTTGACGTGAAAGTGTCACCATATGTCGGGGATTTGGAACATTTCCTGAGAATTTCCAAAGTTTCCCCGAGATTTCCAAAATTTTGAAGAGAACTCCAAACATGTCACCATTGATTTTAAGAACCTCCACTGGAGTTTGAGAGATTTTGACGTGCAAGTGTCACCATTTTGTCGGGGATTTGGAACCTTTCCTGAGAATTTCCAAAGTTTCCCTGGGATTTCCCAAATGTTGGAACGAACTCCAAACATGTCACCATTGATTTTAAGAATCTCCACTGGAGTTTGAGAGATTTTGACGTGAAAGTGTCACCATTTTGTCGGGGATTTGGAACATTTCCTGAGCATTTCCAAAGTTTCCCCAGGATTTCCCAGATTTTGGCGGGAACTCCAAACATGTCAACATTGATTTTAAGAATCTCCACTGGAGTGTGAGAGATTCTGATGTGAAATTGTCACCATTTTGTCGGGGATTTGGAACATTTCCTGAGAATTTCCAAAGTTTCCCCGGGATTTCCCGAATTTTAAAGAGAACTCCAAACATGTTCACCACTGATTTTAAGAATGTCCACTGGAGTTTTAGAGATTTTGACGTGCAAGTGTCACCATTTTGTCGGGGATTTGGAACCTTTCCTGAGAATTTCCAGAGTTTCCCCGGGATTTCCCAAATTTTGGAGGGAACTCCAAACATGTCAACATTGATTTTAAGAATCTCCACTGGAGTTTGAGAGATTTTCACGTGAAAGTGTCACCATTTTGGCGGGGATTTGGAACATTTCCTGACCATTTTCAAAATTTCCCCGGGATTTCCCTAATGTTGGAGCGAACTCCAAACATGTCAACATTGATTTTAAGAATCTCCACTGGAGTTTGAGAGATTTTGACGTGCAAGTGTCACCATTTTGTCGGGGATTTGGAACATTTGCTGAGAATTTCCAAGGTTTCGCCGGGATTTCCCAAATTTTGGAGGGAACTCCAAACATGTCCACATTGATGTAAAGAATCTCCACTGGAGTTTGAGAGATTTTGACGTGCAAGTGTCACCATTTTGTCGGGGATTTGGAACCTTTCCTGAGAATTTCCAAAGTTTCCCCGGGATTTCCCAAATTTTGGAGGGAACTCCAAACATGTCAACATTGATTTTAAGAATCTCCACTGGAGTTTGAGAGATTTTGACGTGCAAGTGTCACCATTTTGTCGGGGATTTGGAACATTTCCTGAGAATTTCCAAAGTTTCCCTGGGATTTCCCAAATGTTGGAACGAACTCCAAACATGTCACCATTGATTTTAAGAATCTCCACTGGAGTTTGAGAGATTTTGACGTGAAAGTGTCACCTATTTGTCGGGGATTTGGAACATTTCCTGAGAATTTCCAAAGTTTCTTCAGGATTTCCCAAATTTTGGAGGGAACTCCAAACATGTCAACATTGATTTTCAGAACCACCACTGGAGTCTGAGAGATTTTGACGTGAAAGTGTCACCATTTTGTCGGGGATTTGGAACATTTCCTGAGAATTTTCAAAGTTTCCCCAGGATTTCCCAAATTTTGGCGGGAACTCCAAACATGTCAACATTGATTTTGAGAAACTCCACTGGAGTTTGAGTGATTTTCACGGGTAAGTGTCACCATTTTGTCGGGGATTTGAAACATTTCCTGAGCATTTCCAAAGTTTCCCCAGGATTTCCCAAATTTTGGCGGGAACTCCACTCATGTCAACATTGATTTTAAGAATCTCCACTGGAGTGTGAGAGATTCTGATGTGAAAGTGTCACCTATTTGTCGGGGATTTGGAACATTTCCTGAGAATTTCCAAAGTTTCTTCAGGATTTCCCAAATTTTGGAGGGAACTCCAAACATGTCAACATTGATTTTAAGAATCTCCACTGGAGTTTGAGAGATTTTGACGTGCAAGTGTCACCTATTTGTCGGGGATTTGGAACATTTCCTGAGCATTTCCAAAGTTTCCCCAGGATTTCCCAGGTTTTGGCGGGAACTCCAAACATGTCAACATTGATTTTAAGAATCTCCACTGGAGTTTGAGAGATTTTGACGTGAAAGTGTCACCATATGTCGGGGATTTGGAACATTTCCTGAGCATTTCCAAAGTTTCTTCAGGATTTCCCAAATTTTGGAGGGAACTCCAAACATGTCAACATTGATTTTAAGAATCTCCACTGGAGTGTGAGAGATTCTGATGTGAAAGTGTCACCATTTTGTCGGGGATTTGGAACATTTCCTGAGCATTTCCAAAGTTTCCCTGGGATTTCCCAAATTTTGGCGGGAAATCCAAACATGTCAACATTGATTTTAAGAACCTCCACTGGAGTTTTAGAGATTTTGACGTGCAAGTGTCACCATTTTGTCGGGGATTTGGAACATTTCCTGAGAATTTCCAAAGTTTCCCCGGGATTTCCAAAATTTTGAAGAGAACTCCAAACATGTCACCATTGATTTTAAGAACCTCCACTGGAGTTTGAGAGATTTTGACGTGCAAGTGTCACCATTTTGTCGGGGATTTGGAACCTTTCCTGAGAATTTCCAAAGTTTCCCTGGGATTTCCCAAATGTTGGAACGAACTCCAAACATGTCACCATTGATTTTAAGAATCTCCACTGGAGTTTGAGAGATTTTGACGTGCAAGTGTCACCATTTTGTCGGGGATTTGGAACATTTCCTGAGAATTTCCAAAGTTTCCCCAAGATTTCCCAAATGTTGGAGCGAACTCCAAACATGTCACCATTGATTTTAAGAATCTCCACTGGAGTTTGAGAGATTTTGACGTGAAACTGTCACCATTTTGTCGGGGATTTGGAACATTTCCTGAGAATTTCCAACGTGTCCCCGGGATTTCCCAAATTTTGAAAAAAACTCCAAACATGTCACCATTGTTTTTAAGAATCTCTACTGGAGTTTGAGAGATTTTGACGTGCAAGTGTCACCATTTTGTCGGGGATTTGGAACATTTCCTGAGAATTTCCAAAGTTTCCCCGGGATTTCCCAAATTTTGGAGGGAACTCCAAACATGTCACCATTGATTTTAAGAATCTCCACTGGAGTTTGAGAGATTTTGACGTGCAAGTGTCACCTATTTGTCGGGGATTTGGAACATTTCCTGAGAATTTCCAAAGTTTCTTCAGGATTTCCCAAATTTTGGAGGGAATTCCAAACATGTCAACATTGATTTTCAGAACCACCACTGGAGTCTGAGAGATTTTGACGTGAAAGTGTCACCATTTTGTCAGGGATTTGGAACATTTCCTGACAATTTCCAAAGTTTCCCCAGGATTTCCCAAATTTTGGCGGGAACTCCAAACATGTCAACATTGATTTTGAGAAACTCCACTGGAGTTTGACAGATTTTGACGTGAAAGTGTCACCATTTTGTCGGGGATTTGGAACATTTCCTGAGCATTTCCAAAGTTTCCCCAGGATTTCCCAGATTTTGGCGGGAACTCCAAACATGTCAACATTGATTTTAAGAATCTCCACTGGAGTGTGAGAGATTCTGATGTGAAATTGTCACCATTTTGTCGGGGATTTGGAACATTTCCTGAGCATTTCCAAAGTTTCCCTGGGATTTCCCAAATTTTGGCGGGAAATCCAAACATGTCAACATTGATTTTCAGAACCTCCACTGGAGTTTGAGAGATTTTGACGTGCAAGTGTCACCATTTTGTCAGGGATTTGGAACATTTCCTGAGAATTTCCAAAGTTTCCCCGGGATTTCCCGAATTTTAAAGAGAACTCCAAACATGTTCACCACTGATTTTAAGAATGTCCACTGGAGTTTTAGAGATTTTGACGTGCAAGTGTCACCATTTTGTCGGGGATTTGGAACCTTTCCTGAGAATTTCCAGAGTTTCCCCGGGATTTCCCAAATTTTGGAGGGAACTCCAAACATGTCAACATTGATTTTAAGAATGTCCACTGGAGTGTGAGAGATTTTGACGTGAAAGTGTCACCATTTTGTCGGGGATTTGGAACATTTCCTGAGCATTTCCAAAGTTTCCCTGGGATTTCCCAAATTTTGGCGGGAACTCCAAACATGTCAACATTGATTTTAAGAATCTCCACTGGAGTTTGAGAGATTTTCACGTGAAAGTGTCACCATTTTGGCGGGGATTTGGAACATTTCCTGGCCATTTTCAAAATTTCCCCGGGATTTCCCTAATGTTGGAGCGAACTCCAAACATGTCACCATTGATTTTAAGAATCTCCACTGGAGTTTGGGAGATTTTGACGTGCAAGTGTCACCATTTTGTCGGGGATTTGGAACCTTTCCTGAGAATTTCCAAAGTTTCCCCGGGATTTCCCAAATTTTGGAGGGAACTCCAAACATGTCAACATTGATTTTAAGAATCTCCACTGGAGTTTGAGAGATTTTGACCTGAAAGTGTCACCATTTTGTCAGGGATTTGGAATATTTCCTGAGAATTTCCAGGGTTTCCCCGGGATTTCCCAAATGTTGGAGCGAACTCCAAACATGTCAACATTGATTTTAAGAATCTCCACTGGAGTTTGAGAGATTTTGACGTGCAAGTGTCACCATTTTGTCGGGGATTTGGAACATTTCCTGAGAATTTCCAAAGTTTCCCTGGGATTTCCCAAATGTTGGAACGAACTCCAAACATGTCACCATTGATTTTAAGAATCTCCACTGGAGTTTGAGAGATTTTGACGTGAAAGTGTCACCTATTTGTCGGGGATTTGGAACATTTCCTGAGAATTTCCAAAGTTTCCCCGGGATTTCCCAAATTTTGGAGGGAACTCCAAACATGTCAACATTGATTTTCAGAACCACCACTGGAGTCTGAGAGATTTTGACGTGAAAGTGTCACCATTTTGTCGGGGATTTGGAACATTTCCTGAGAATTTTCAAAGTTTCCCCAGGATTTCCCAAATTTTGGCGGGAACTCCAAACATGTCAACATTGATTTTGAGAAACTCCACTGGAGTTTGAGAGATTTTCACGGGTAAGTGTCACCATTTTGTCGGGGATTTGAAACATTTCCTGAGCATTTCCAAAGTTTCCCCAGGATTTCCCAAATTTTGGCGGGAACTCCACTCATGTCAACATTGATTTTAAGAATCTCCACTGGAGTGTGAGAGATTCTGATGTGAAAGTGTCACCATTTTGTCGGGGATTTGGAACATTTCCTGAGCATTTCCAAAGTTTCCCCGGGATTTCCCAAATTTTGGAGGGAACTCCAAACATGTCAACATTGATTTTAAGAATCTCCACTGGAGTGTGAGAGATTTTGACGTGAAAGTGTCACCATTTTGTCGGGGATTTGGAACATTTCCTGAGCATTTCCAAAGTTTCCCTGGGATTTCCCAAATTTTGGCGGGAACTCCAAACATGTCAACATTGATTTTAAGAATCTCCACTGGAGTTTGAGAGATTTTGACGTGCAAGTGTCACCATTTTGTCGGGGATTTGGAACCTTTCCTGAGAATTTCCAAAGTTTCCCCGGGATTTCCCAAATTTTGAAGGGAACTCCAAACATGTCAACATTGATTTTAAGAATCTCCACTGGAGTGTGAGAGATTTTGACCTGAAAGTGTCACCATTTTGGCGGGGATTTGGAATATTTCCTGAGAATTTCCAGCGTTTCCCCGGGATTTCCCAAATGTTGGAGCGAACTCCAAACATGTCAACATTGATTTTAAGAATCTCCACTGGAGTTTGAGAGATTTTGACGTGCAAGTGTCACCATTTTGTCGGGGATTTGGAACATTTCCTGACAATTTCCAAGGTTTCCCCGGGATTTCCCTAATGTTGGAGCGAACTCCAAACATGTCACCATTGATTTTAAGAATCTCCACTGGAGTTTGAGAGATTTTGACGTGCAAGTGTCACCATTTTGTCGGGGATTTGGAACCTTTCCTGAGAATTTCCAAAGTTTCCCCGGGATTTCCCAAATTTTGGAGGGAACTCCAAACATGTCAACATTGATTTTAAGAATCTCCACTGGAGTTTGAGAGATTTTGACGTGCAAGTGTCACCATTTTGTCGGGGATTTGGAACATTTCCTGAGAATTTCCAAAGTTTCCCTGGGATTTCCCAAATGTTGGAACGAACTCCAAACATGTCACCATTGATTTTAAGAATCTCCACTGGAGTTTGAGAGATTTTGACGTGAAAGTGTCACCTATTTGTCGGGGATTTGGAACATTTCCTGAGAATTTCCAAAGTTTCTTCAGGATTTCCCAAATTTTGGAGGGAACTCCAAACATGTCAACATTGATTTTCAGAACCACCACTGGAGTCTGAGAGATTTTGACGTGAAAGTGTCACCATTTTGTCGGGGATTTGGAACATTTCCTGAGCATTTCCAAAGTTCTCCTGTGATTTCCCAAATTTTGGCGGGAACTCCAAACATGTCAACATTGATTTTGAGAAACTCCACTGGAGTTTGAGTGATTTTCACGGGTAAGTGTCACCATTTTGTCGGGGATTTGAAACATTTCCTGAGCATTTCCAAAGTTTCCCCAGGATTTCCCAAATTTTGGCGGGAACTCCACTCATGCCAACATTGATTTTAAGAATCTCCACTGGAGTGTGAGAGATTCTGATGTGAAAGTGTCACCATTTTGTTGGGGATTTGGAACATTTCCTGAGCATTTCCAAAGTTTCCCCGGGATTTCCCAAATTTTGGCGGGAACTCCAAACATGTCAACATTGATTTTAAGAATCTCTACTGCAGTTTGAGAGATTTTGACGTGCAAGTGTCACCATTTTGTCGGGGATTTGGAACATTTCCTGAGAATTTCCAAAGTTTCCCCGGGATTTCCCAAATTTTGAAGAGAAATGCAAACATGTTCACCACTGATTTTAAGAATGTCCACTGGAGTTTGAGAGATTTTGACGTGCAAGTGTCACCATTTTGTCAGGGATTTGATACCTTTCCTGAGCATTTCCAAAGTTTCCCCGGGATTTCCCAAATTTTGGAGGGAACTCCAAAAATGTCAACATTGATTTTAAGAATGTCCACTGGAGTTTGAGAGATTTTGACGTGAAAGTGTCACCATTTTGGCGGGGATTTGGAACATTTCCTGAACATTTCCAAAGTTTCCCTGGGAATTCCCAAATTTTGAACGGAAATCCAAACATGTCAACATTGATTTTAAGAATCTCCACTGGAGTTTGAGAGATTTTGACGTGCAAGTGTCACCTATTTGTCGGGGATTTGGAACATTTCCTGAGAATTTCCAAAGTTTCTTCAGGATTTCCCAAATTTTGGAGGGAACTCCAAACATGTCAACATTGATTTTCAGAACCACCACTGGAGTCTGAGAGATTTTGACGTGAAAGTGTCACCATTTTGTCGGGGATTTGGAACATTTCCTGACAATTTCCAAAGTTTCCCCAGGATTTCCCAAATTTTGGCGGGAACTCCAAACATGTTCAACATTGATTTTAAGAATCTCCACTGGAGTTTGAGAGATTTTGACGTGAAAGTGTCACCATATGTCGGGGATTTGGAACATTTCCTGAGCATTTCCAAAGTTTCTTCAGGATTTCCCAAATTTTGGAGGGAACTCCAAACATGTCAACATTGATTTTAAGAATCTCCACTGGAGTGTGAGAGATTCTGATGTGAAAGTGTCACCATTTTGTCGGGGATTTGGAACATTTCCTGAGCATTTCCAAAGTTTCCCTGGGATTTCCCAAATTTTGGCGGGAAATCCAAACATGTCAACATTGATTTTAAGAACCTCCACTGGAGTTTGAGAGATTTTGACGTGCAAGTGTCACCATTTTGTCGGGGATTTGGAACATTTCCTGAGAATTTCCAAAGTTTCCCCAGGATTTCCAAAATTTTGAAGAGAACTCCAAACATGTCACCATTGATTTTAAGAACCTCCACTGGAGTTTGAGAGATTTTGACGTGCAAGTGTCACCATTTTGTTGGGGATTTGGAACCTTTCCTGAGAATTTCCAAAGTTTCCCTGGGATTTCCCAAATGTTGGAACGAACTCCAAACATGTCACCATTGATTTTAAGAATCTCCACTGGAGTTTGAGAGATTTTGACGTGCAAGTGTCACCATTTTGTCGGGGATTTGGAACATTTCCTGAGAATTTCCAAAGTTTCCCCAAGATTTCCCAAATGTTGGAGCGAACTCCAAACATGTCAACATTGATTTTAAGAATCTCCACTGGAGTTTGAGAGATTTTGACGTGAAACTGTCACCATTTTGTCGGGGATTTGGAACATTTCCTGAGAATTTCCAACGTGTCCCCGGGATTTCCCAAATTTTGAAAAAAACTCCAAACATGTCAACATTGATTTTAAGAATCTCTACTGGAGTTTGAGAGATTTTGACGTGCAAGTGTCACCATTTTGTCGGGGATTTGGAACATTTCCTGAGAATTTCCAAAGTTTCCCCGGGATTTCCCAAATTTTGGAGGGAACTCCAAACATGTCACCATTGATTTTAAGAATCTCCACTGGAGTTTGAGAGATTTTGACGTGCAAGTGTCACCTATTTTTCGGGGATTTGGAACATTTCCTGAGAATTTCCAAAGTTTCTTCAGGATTTCCCAAATTTTGGAGGGAATTCCAAACATGTCAACATTGATTTTCAGAACCACCACTGGAGTCTGAGAGATTTTGACGTGAAAGTGTCACCATTTTGTCGGGGATTTGGAACATTTCCTGACAATTTCCAAAGTTTCCCCAGGATTTCCCAAATTATTGGCGGGAACTCCAAACATGTCAACATTGATTTTGAGAAACTCCACTGGAGTTTGAGAGATTTTGACGTGAAAGTGTCACCATTTTGTCGGGGATTTGGAACATTTCCTGAGCATTTCCAAAGTTTCCCCAGGATTTCCCAGGTTTTGGCGGGAACTCCAAACATGTCAACATTGATTTTAAGAATCTCCACTGGAGTGTGAGAGATTCTGATGTGAAATTGTCACCATTTTGTCGGGGATTTGGAACATTTCCTGAGCATTTCCAAAGTTTCCCTGGGATTTCCCAAATTTTGGCGGGAAATCCAAACATGTCAACATTGATTTTAAGAACCTCCACTGGAGTTTGAGAGATTTTGACGTGCAAGTGTCACCATTTTGTCGGGGATTTGGAACATTTCCTGAGAATTTCCAAAGTTTCCCCGGGATTTCCCAAATTTTGAAGAGAACTCCAAACATGTCACCATTGATTTTAAGAATCTCCACTGGAGTTTTAGAGATTTTGACGTGCAAGTGTCACCATTTTGTCAGGGATTTGGAACATTTCCTGAGAATTTCCAAAGTTTCCCCGGGATTTCCCGAATTTTAAAGAGAACTCCAAACATGTTCACCACTGATTTTAAGAATGTCCACTGGAGTTTTAGAGATTTTGACGTGCAAGTGTCACCATTTTGTCGGGGATTTGGAACATTTCCTGACAATTTCCAAAGTTTCCCCAGGATTTCCCAAATTTTGGCGGGAACTCCAAACATGTTCAACATTGATTTTAAGAATCTCCACTGGAGTTTGAGAGATTTTGACGTGAAAGTGTCACCATATGTCGGGGATTTGGAACATTTCCTGAGCATTTCCAAAGTTTCTTCAGGATTTCCCAAATTTTGGAGGGAACTCCAAACATGTCACCATTGATTTTAAGAATCTCCACTGGAGTGTGAGAGATTCTGATGTGAATGTGTCACCATTTTGTCGGGGATTTGGAACATTTCCTGAGCATTTCCAAAGTTTCCCTGGGATTTCCCAAATTTTGGCGGGAAATCCAAACATGTCAACATTGATTTTAAGAACCTCCACTGGAGTTTTAGAGATTTTGACGTGCAAGTGTCACCATTTTGTCGGGGATTTGGAACATTTCCTGAGAATTTCCAAAGTTTCCCCAGGATTTCCAAAATTTTGAAGAGAACTCCAAACATGTCACCATTGATTTTAAGAACCTCCACTGGAGTTTGAGAGATTTTGACGTGCAAGTGTCACCATTTTGTCGGGGATTTGGAACCTTTCCTGAGAATTTCCAAAGTTTCCCTGGGATTTCCCAAATGTTGGAACGAACTCCAAACATGTCACCATTGATTTTAAGAATCTCCACTGGAGTTTGAGAGATTTTGACGTGCAAGTGTCACCATTTTGTCGGGGATTTGGAACATTTCCTGAGAATTTCCAAAGTTTCCCCAAGATTTCCCAAATGTTGGAGCGAACTCCAAACATGTCAACATTGATTTTAAGAATCTCCACTGGAGTTTGAGAGATTTTGACGTGAAACTGTCACCATTTTGTCGGGGATTTGGAACATTTCCTGAGAATTTCCAACGTGTCCCCGGGATTTCCCAAATTTTGAAAAAAACTCCAAACATGTCACCATTGTTTTTAAGAATCTCTACTGGAGTTTGAGAGATTTTGACGTGCAAGTGTCACCATTTTGTCGGGGATTTGGAACATTTCCTGAGAATTTCCAAAGTTTCCCCGGGATTTCCCAAATTTTGGAGGGAACTCCAAACATGTCACCATTGATTTTAAGAATCTCCACTGGAGTTTGAGAGATTTTGACGTGCAAGTGTCACCTATTTGTCGGGGATTTGGAACATTTCCTGAGAATTTCCAAAGTTTCTTCAGGATTTCCCAAATTTTGGAGGGAATTCCAAACATGTCAACATTGATTTTCAGAACCACCACTGGAGTCTGAGAGATTTTGACGTGAAAGTGTCACCATTTTGTCGGGGATTTGGAACATTTCCTGACAATTTCCAAAGTTTCCCCAGGATTTCCCAAATTTTGGCGGGAACTCCAAACATGTCAACATTGATTTTGAGAAACTCCACTGGAGTTTGAGAGATTTTGACGTGAAAGTGTCACCATTTTGTCGGGGATTTGGAACATTTCCTGAGCATTTCCAAAGTTTCCCCAGTATTTCCCAGGTTTTGGCGGGAACTCCAAACATGTCAACATTGATTTTAAGAATCTCCACTGGAGTGTGAGAGATTCTGATGTGAAATTGTCACCATTTTGTCGGGGATTTGGAACATTTCCTGAGCATTTCCAAAGTTTCCCTGGGATTTCCCAAATTTTGGCGGGAAATCCAAACATGTCAACATTGATTTTAAGAACCTCCACTGGAGTTTGAGAGATTTTGACGTGCAAGTGTCACCATTTTGTCGGGGATTTGGAACATTTCCTGAGAATTTCCAAAGTTTCCCCGGGATTTCCCAAATTTTGAAGAGAACTCCAAACATGTCACCATTGATTTTAAGAATCTCCACTGGAGTTTTAGAGATTTTGACGTGCAAGTGTCACCATTTTGTCAGGGATTTGGAACATTTCCTGAGAATTTCCAAAGTTTCCCTGGGATTTCCCAAATTTTGGCGGGAAGTCCAAACATGTCAACATTGATTTTAAGAATCTCCACTGGAGTTTGAGAGATTTTGACGTGAAAGTGTCACCATTTTGGCGGGGATTTGGAACATTTCCTGAGAATTTCCAAAGTTTCCCCGGGATTTCCCAAATTTTGAAGAGAACTCCAAACATGTCACCATTGATTTTAAGAATCTCCACTGGAGTTTTAGAGATTTTGACGTGCAAGTGTCACCATTTTGTCGGGGATTTGGAACATTTCCTGAGCATTTCCAAAGTTTCCCTGGGATTTCCCAAATTTTGGCGGGAACTCCAAACATGTCAACATTGATTTTAAGAATCTCCACTGGAGTTTGAGAGATTTTCACGTGAAAGTGTCACCATTTTGGCGGGGATTTGGAACATTTCCTGACCATTTTCAAAATTTCCCCGGGATTTCCCTAATGTTGGAGCGAACTCCAAACATGTCACCATTGATTTTAAGAATCTCCACTGGAGTTTGAGAGATTTTGACGTGCAAGTGTCACCTATTTGTCGGGGATTTGGAACATTTCCTGAGAATTTCCAAAGTTTCTTCAGGATTTCCCAAATTTTGGAGGGAATTCCAAACATGTCAACATTGATTTTCAGAACCACCACTGGAGTCTGAGAGATTTTGACGTGAAAGTGTCACCATTTTGTCAGGGATTTGGAACATTTCCTGACAATTTCCAAAGTTTCCCCAGGATTTCCCAAATTTTGGCGGGAACTCCAAACATGTCAACATTGATTTTGAGAAACTCCACTGGAGTTTGACAGATTTTGACGTGAAAGTGTCACCATTTTGTCGGGGATTTGGAACATTTCCTGAGCATTTCCAAAGTTTCCCCAGGATTTCCCAGATTTTGGCGGGAACTCCAAACATGTCAACATTGATTTTAAGAATCTCCACTGGAGTGTGAGAGATTCTGATGTGAAATTGTCACCATTTTGTCGGGGATTTGGAACATTTCCTGAGCATTTCCAAAGTTTCCCTGGGATTTCCCAAATTTTGGCGGGAAATCCAAACATGTCAACATTGATTTTCAGAACCTCCACTGGAGTTTGAGAGATTTTGACGTGCAAGTGTCACCATTTTGTCAGGGATTTGGAACATTTCCTGAGAATTTCCAAAGTTTCCCCGGGATTTCCCGAATTTTAAAGAGAACTCCAAACATGTTCACCACTGATTTTAAGAATGTCCACTGGAGTTTTAGAGATTTTGACGTGCAAGTGTCACCATTTTGTCGGGGATTTGGAACCTTTCCTGAGAATTTCCAGAGTTTCCCCGGGATTTCCCAAATTTTGGAGGGAACTCCAAACATGTCAACATTGATTTTAAGAATGTCCACTGGAGTGTGAGAGATTTTGACGTGAAAGTGTCACCATTTTGTCGGGGATTTGGAACATTTCCTGAGCATTTCCAAAGTTTCCCTGGGATTTCCCAAATTTTGGCGGGAACTCCAAACATGTCAACATTGATTTTAAGAATCTCCACTGGAGTTTGAGAGATTTTCACGTGAAAGTGTCACCATTTTGGCGGGGATTTGGAACATTTCCTGGCCATTTTCAAAATTTCCCCGGGATTTCCCTAATGTTGGAGCGAACTCCAAACATGTCACCATTGATTTTAAGAATCTCCACTGGAGTTTGGGAGATTTTGACGTGCAAGTGTCACCATTTTGTCGGGGATTTGGAACCTTTCCTGAGAATTTCCAAAGTTTCCCCGGGATTTCCCAAATTTTGGAGGGAACTCCAAACATGTCAACATTGATTTTAAGAATCTCCACTGGAGTTTGAGAGATTTTGACCTGAAAGTGTCACCATTTTGTCAGGGATTTGGAATATTTCCTGAGAATTTCCAGGGTTTCCCCGGGATTTCCCAAATGTTGGAGCGAACTCCAAACATGTCAACATTGATTTTAAGAATCTCCACTGGAGTTTGAGAGATTTTGACGTGCAAGTGTCACCATTTTGTCGGGGATTTGGAACATTTCCTGAGAATTTCCAAAGTTTCCCTGGGATTTCCCAAATGTTGGAACGAACTCCAAACATGTCACCATTGATTTTAAGAATCTCCACTGGAGTTTGAGAGATTTTGACGTGAAAGTGTCACCTATTTGTCGGGGATTTGGAACATTTCCTGAGAATTTCCAAAGTTTCCCCGGGATTTCCCAAATTTTGGAGGGAACTCCAAACATGTCAACATTGATTTTCAGAACCACCACTGGAGTCTGAGAGATTTTGACGTGAAAGTGTCACCATTTTGTCGGGGATTTGGAACATTTCCTGAGAATTTTCAAAGTTTCCCCAGGATTTCCCAAATTTTGGCGGGAACTCCAAACATGTCAACATTGATTTTGAGAAACTCCACTGGAGTTTGAGAGATTTTCACGGGTAAGTGTCACCATTTTGTCGGGGATTTGAAACATTTCCTGAGCATTTCCAAAGTTTCCCCAGGATTTCCCAAATTTTGGCGGGAACTCCACTCATGTCAACATTGATTTTAAGAATCTCCACTGGAGTGTGAGAGATTCTGATGTGAAAGTGTCACCATTTTGTCGGGGATTTGGAACATTTCCTGAGCATTTCCAAAGTTTCCCCGGGATTTCCCAAATTTTGGAGGGAACTCCAAACATGTCAACATTGATTTTAAGAATCTCCACTGGAGTGTGAGAGATTTTGACGTGAAAGTGTCACCATTTTGTCGGGGATTTGGAACATTTCCTGAGCATTTCCAAAGTTTCCCTGGGATTTCCCAAATTTTGGCGGGAACTCCAAACATGTCAACATTGATTTTAAGAATCTCCACTGGAGTTTGAGAGATTTTGACGTGCAAGTGTCACCATTTTGTCGGGGATTTGGAACCTTTCCTGAGAATTTCCAAAGTTTCCCCGGGATTTCCCAAATTTTGAAGGGAACTCCAAACATGTCAACATTGATTTTAAGAATCTCCACTGGAGTGTGAGAGATTTTGACCTGAAAGTGTCACCATTTTGGCGGGGATTTGGAATATTTCCTGAGAATTTCCAGCGTTTCCCCGGGATTTCCCAAATGTTGGAGCGAACTCCAAACATGTCAACATTGATTTTAAGAATCTCCACTGGAGTTTGAGAGATTTTGACGTGCAAGTGTCACCATTTTGTCGGGGATTTGGAACATTTCCTGACAATTTCCAAGGTTTCCCCGGGATTTCCCTAATGTTGGAGCGAACTCCAAACATGTCACCATTGATTTTAAGAATCTCCACTGGAGTTTGAGAGATTTTGACGTGCAAGTGTCACCATTTTGTCGGGGATTTGGAACCTTTCCTGAGAATTTCCAAAGTTTCCCCGGGATTTCCCAAATTTTGGAGGGAACTCCAAACATGTCAACATTGATTTTAAGAATCTCCACTGGAGTTTGAGAGATTTTGACGTGCAAGTGTCACCATTTTGTCGGGGATTTGGAACATTTCCTGAGAATTTCCAAAGTTTCCCTGGGATTTCCCAAATGTTGGAACGAACTCCAAACATGTCACCATTGATTTTAAGAATCTCCACTGGAGTTTGAGAGATTTTGACGTGAAAGTGTCACCTATTTGTCGGGGATTTGGAACATTTCCTGAGAATTTCCAAAGTTTCTTCAGGATTTCCCAAATTTTGGAGGGAACTCCAAACATGTCAACATTGATTTTCAGAACCACCACTGGAGTCTGAGAGATTTTGACGTGAAAGTGTCACCATTTTGTCGGGGATTTGGAACATTTCCTGAGCATTTCCAAAGTTCTCCTGTGATTTCCCAAATTTTGGCGGGAACTCCAAACATGTCAACATTGATTTTGAGAAACTCCACTGGAGTTTGAGTGATTTTCACGGGTAAGTGTCACCATTTTGTCGGGGATTTGAAACATTTCCTGAGCATTTCCAAAGTTTCCCCAGGATTTCCCAAATTTTGGCGGGAACTCCACTCATGCCAACATTGATTTTAAGAATCTCCACTGGAGTGTGAGAGATTCTGATGTGAAAGTGTCACCATTTTGTTGGGGATTTGGAACATTTCCTGAGCATTTCCAAAGTTTCCCCGGGATTTCCCAAATTTTGGCGGGAACTCCAAACATGTCAACATTGATTTTAAGAATCTCTACTGCAGTTTGAGAGATTTTGACGTGCAAGTGTCACCATTTTGTCGGGGATTTGGAACATTTCCTGAGAATTTCCAAAGTTTCCCCGGGATTTCCCAAATTTTGAAGAGAAATGCAAACATGTTCACCACTGATTTTAAGAATGTCCACTGGAGTTTGAGAGATTTTGACGTGCAAGTGTCACCATTTTGTCAGGGATTTGATACCTTTCCTGAGCATTTCCAAAGTTTCCCCGGGATTTCCCAAATTTTGGAGGGAACTCCAAAAATGTCAACATTGATTTTAAGAATGTCCACTGGAGTTTGAGAGATTTTGACGTGAAAGTGTCACCATTTTGGCGGGGATTTGGAACATTTCCTGAACATTTCCAAAGTTTCCCTGGGAATTCCCAAATTTTGAACGGAAATCCAAACATGTCAACATTGATTTTAAGAATCTCCACTGGAGTTTGAGAGATTTTGACGTGCAAGTGTCACCTATTTGTCGGGGATTTGGAACATTTCCTGAGAATTTCCAAAGTTTCTTCAGGATTTCCCAAATTTTGGAGGGAACTCCAAACATGTCAACATTGATTTTCAGAACCACCACTGGAGTCTGAGAGATTTTGACGTGAAAGTGTCACCATTTTGTCGGGGATTTGGAACATTTCCTGACAATTTCCAAAGTTTCCCCAGGATTTCCCAAATTTTGGCGGGAACTCCAAACATGTTCAACATTGATTTTAAGAATCTCCACTGGAGTTTGAGAGATTTTGACGTGAAAGTGTCACCATATGTCGGGGATTTGGAACATTTCCTGAGCATTTCCAAAGTTTCTTCAGGATTTCCCAAATTTTGGAGGGAACTCCAAACATGTCAACATTGATTTTAAGAATCTCCACTGGAGTGTGAGAGATTCTGATGTGAAAGTGTCACCATTTTGTCGGGGATTTGGAACATTTCCTGAGCATTTCCAAAGTTTCCCTGGGATTTCCCAAATTTTGGCGGGAAATCCAAACATGTCAACATTGATTTTAAGAACCTCCACTGGAGTTTGAGAGATTTTGACGTGCAAGTGTCACCATTTTGTCGGGGATTTGGAACATTTCCTGAGAATTTCCAAAGTTTCCCCAGGATTTCCAAAATTTTGAAGAGAACTCCAAACATGTCACCATTGATTTTAAGAACCTCCACTGGAGTTTGAGAGATTTTGACGTGCAAGTGTCACCATTTTGTCGGGGATTTGGAACCTTTCCTGAGAATTTCCAAAGTTTCCCTGGGATTTCCCAAATGTTGGAACGAACTCCAAACATGTCACCATTGATTTTAAGAATCTCCACTGGAGTTTGAGAGATTTTGACGTGCAAGTGTCACCATTTTGTCGGGGATTTGGAACATTTCCTGAGAATTTCCAAAGTTTCCCCAAGATTTCCCAAATGTTGGAGCGAACTCCAAACATGTCAACATTGATTTTAAGAATCTCCACTGGAGTTTGAGAGATTTTGACGTGAAACTGTCACCATTTTGTCGGGGATTTGGAACATTTCCTGAGAATTTCCAACGTGTCCCCGGGATTTCCCAAATTTTGAAAAAAACTCCAAACATGTCAACATTGATTTTAAGAATCTCTACTGGAGTTTGAGAGATTTTGACGTGCAAGTGTCACCATTTTGTCGGGGATTTGGAACATTTCCTGAGAATTTCCAAAGTTTCCCCGGGATTTCCCAAATTTTGGAGGGAACTCCAAACATGTCACCATTGATTTTAAGAATCTCCACTGGAGTTTGAGAGATTTTGACGTGCAAGTGTCACCTATTTTTCGGGGATTTGGAACATTTCCTGAGAATTTCCAAAGTTTCTTCAGGATTTCCCAAATTTTGGAGGGAATTCCAAACATGTCAACATTGATTTTCAGAACCACCACTGGAGTCTGAGAGATTTTGACGTGAAAGTGTCACCATTTTGTCGGGGATTTGGAACATTTCCTGACAATTTCCAAAGTTTCCCCAGGATTTCCCAAATTATTGGCGGGAACTCCAAACATGTCAACATTGATTTTGAGAAACTCCACGGGAGTTTGAGAGATTTTGACGTGAAAGTGTCACCATTTTGTCGGGGATTTGGAACATTTCCTGAGCATTTCCAAAGTTTCCCCAGGATTTCCCAGGTTTTGGCGGGAACTCCAAACATGTCAACATTGATTTTAAGAATCTCCACTGGAGTGTGAGAGATTCTGATGTGAAATTGTCACCATTTTGTCGGGGATTTGGAACATTTCCTGAGCATTTCCAAAGTTTCCCTGGGATTTCCCAAATTTTGGCGGGAAATCCAAACATGTCAACATTGATTTTAAGAACCTCCACTGGAGTTTGAGAGATTTTGACGTGCAAGTGTCACCATTTTGTCGGGGATTTGGAACATTTCCTGAGAATTTCCAAAGTTTCCCCGGGATTTCCCAAATTTTGAAGAGAACTCCAAACATGTCACCATTGATTTTAAGAATCTCCACTGGAGTTTTAGAGATTTTGACGTGCAAGTGTCACCATTTTGTCAGGGATTTGGAACATTTCCTGAGAATTTCCAAAGTTTCCCCGGGATTTCCCGAATTTTAAAGAGAACTCCAAACATGTTCACCACTGATTTTAAGAATGTCCACTGGAGTTTTAGAGATTTTGACGTGCAAGTGTCACCATTTTGTCGGGGATTTGGAACATTTCCTGACAATTTCCAAAGTTTCCCCAGGATTTCCCAAATTTTGGCGGGAACTCCAAACATGTTCAACATTGATTTTAAGAATCTCCACTGGAGTTTGAGAGATTTTGACGTGAAAGTGTCACCATATGTCGGGGATTTGGAACATTTCCTGAGCATTTCCAAAGTTTCTTCAGGATTTCCCAAATTTTGGAGGGAACTCCAAACATGTCACCATTGATTTTAAGAATCTCCACTGGAGTGTGAGAGATTCTGATGTGAATGTGTCACCATTTTGTCGGGGATTTGGAACATTTCCTGAGCATTTCCAAAGTTTCCCTGGGATTTCCCAAATTTTGGCGGGAAATCCAAACATGTCAACATTGATTTTAAGAACCTCCACTGGAGTTTTAGAGATTTTGACGTGCAAGTGTCACCATTTTGTCGGGGATTTGGAACATTTCCTGAGAATTTCCAAAGTTTCCCCAGGATTTCCAAAATTTTGAAGAGAACTCCAAACATGTCACCATTGATTTTAAGAACCTCCACTGGAGTTTGAGAGATTTTGACGTGCAAGTGTCACCATTTTGTCGGGGATTTGGAACCTTTCCTGAGAATTTCCAAAGTTTCCCTGGGATTTCCCAAATGTTGGAACGAACTCCAAACATGTCACCATTGATTTTAAGAATCTCCACTGGAGTTTGAGAGATTTTGACGTGCAAGTGTCACCATTTTGTCGGGGATTTGGAACATTTCCTGAGAATTTCCAAAGTTTCCCCAAGATTTCCCAAATGTTGGAGCGAACTCCAAACATGTCAACATTGATTTTAAGAATCTCCACTGGAGTTTGAGAGATTTTGACGTGAAACTGTCACCATTTTGTCGGGGATTTGGAACATTTCCTGAGAATTTCCAACGTGTCCCCGGGATTTCCCAAATTTTGAAAAAAACTCCAAACATGTCACCATTGTTTTTAAGAATCTCTACTGGAGTTTGAGAGATTTTGACGTGCAAGTGTCACCATTTTGTCGGGGATTTGGAACATTTCCTGAGAATTTCCAAAGTTTCCCCGGGATTTCCCAAATTTTGGAGGGAACTCCAAACATGTCACCATTGATTTTAAGAATCTCCACTGGAGTTTGAGAGATTTTGACGTGCAAGTGTCACCTATTTGTCGGGGATTTGGAACATTTCCTGAGAATTTCCAAAGTTTCTTCAGGATTTCCCAAATTTTGGAGGGAATTCCAAACATGTCAACATTGATTTTCAGAACCACCACTGGAGTCTGAGAGATTTTGACGTGAAAGTGTCACCATTTTGTCGGGGATTTGGAACATTTCCTGACAATTTCCAAAGTTTCCCCAGGATTTCCCAAATTTTGGCGGGAACTCCAAACATGTCAACATTGATTTTGAGAAACTCCACTGGAGTTTGAGAGATTTTGACGTGAAAGTGTCACCATTTTGTCGGGGATTTGGAACATTTCCTGAGCATTTCCAAAGTTTCCCCAGTATTTCCCAGGTTTTGGCGGGAACTCCAAACATGTCAACATTGATTTTAAGAATCTCCACTGGAGTGTGAGAGATTCTGATGTGAAATTGTCACCATTTTGTCGGGGATTTGGAACATTTCCTGAGCATTTCCAAAGTTTCCCTGGGATTTCCCAAATTTTGGCGGGAAATCCAAACATGTCAACATTGATTTTAAGAACCTCCACTGGAGTTTGAGAGATTTTGACGTGCAAGTGTCACCATTTTGTCGGGGATTTGGAACATTTCCTGAGAATTTCCAAAGTTTCCCCGGGATTTCCCAAATTTTGAAGAGAACTCCAAACATGTCACCATTGATTTTAAGAATCTCCACTGGAGTTTTAGAGATTTTGACGTGCAAGTGTCACCATTTTGTCAGGGATTTGGAACATTTCCTGAGAATTTCCAAAGTTTCCCTGGGATTTCCCAAATTTTGGCGGGAAGTCCAAACATGTCAACATTGATTTTAAGAATCTCCACTGGAGTTTGAGAGATTTTGACGTGAAAGTGTCACCATTTTGGCGGGGATTTGGAACATTTCCTGAGAATTTCCAAAGTTTCCCCGGGATTTCCCAAATTTTGAAGAGAACTCCAAACATGTCACCATTGATTTTAAGAATCTCCACTGGAGTTTTAGAGATTTTGACGTGCAAGTGTCACCATTTTGTCGGGGATTTGGAACATTTCCTGAGCATTTCCAAAGTTTCCCTGGGATTTCCCAAATTTTGGCGGGAACTCCAAACATGTCAACATTGATTTTAAGAATCTCCACTGGAGTTTGAGAGATTTTCACGTGAAAGTGTCACCATTTTGGCGGGGATTTGGAACATTTCCTGACCATTTTCAAAATTTCCCCGGGATTTCCCTAATGTTGGAGCGAACTCCAAACATGTCACCATTGATTTTAAGAATCTCCACTGGAGTTTGAGAGATTTTGACGTGAAAGTGTCACCATTTTGTCGGGGATTTGGAATATTTCCTGAGAATTTCCAAGGTTTCCCCGGGATTTCCCTAATGTTGGAGCGAACTCCAAACATGTCAACATTGATTTTAAGAATCTCCACTGGAGTGTGAGAGATTTTGACGTGCAAGTGTCACCATTTTGTCGGGGATTTGGAACATTTCCTGAGAATTTCCAAGGTTTCCCCGGGATTTCCCTAATGTTGGAGCGAACTCCAAACATGTCACCATTGATTTTAAGAATCTCCACTGGAGTTTGAGAGATTTTGACGTGCAAGTGTCACCATTTTGTCGGGGATTTGGAACCTTTCCTGAGAATTTCAAAAGTTTCCCCGGGATTTCCCAAATTTTGGAGGGAACTCCAAACATGTCAACATTGATTTTAAGAATCTCCACTGGAGTTTGAGAGATTTTGACGTGCAAGTGTCACCATTTTGTCGGGGATTTGGAACATTTCCTGAGAATTTCCAAAGTTTCCCTGGGATTTCCCAAATGTTGGAACGAACTCCAAACATGTCACCATTGATTTTAAGAATCTCCACTGGAGTCTGAGAGATTTTGACGTGAAAGTGTCACCATTTTGTCGGGGATTTGGAACATTTCCTGAGAATTTTCAAAGTTTCCCCAGGATTTCCCAAATTTTGGAGGGAACTCCAAACATGTCAACATTGATTTTGAGAAACTCCACTGGAGTTTGAGTGATTTTCACGGGTAAGTGTCACCATTTTGTCGGGGATTTGAAACATTTCCTGAGCATTTCCAAAGTTTCCCCAGGATTTCCCAAATTTTGGAGGGAACTCCAAAAATGTCAACATTGATTTTAAGAATCTCCACTGGAGTGTGAGAGATTCTGATGTGAAAGTGTCACCATTTTGTCGGGGATTTGGAACATTTCCTGAGCATTTCCAAAGTTTCCCCGGGATTTCCCAAATTTTGGCGGGAACTCCAAACATGTCAACATTGATTTTAAGAATCTCTACTGCAGTTTGAGAGATTTTGACGTGAAACTGTCACCATTTTGTCAGGGTTTTGGAACATTTCCTGAGAATTTCCAAAGTTTCCCCGGGATTTCCCAAATTTTGAAGAGAAATCCAAACATGTTCACCACTGATTTTAAGAATGTCCACTGGAGTTTGAGAGATTTTGACGTGCAAGTGTCACCATTTTGTCAGGGATTTGATACCTTTCCTGAGAATTTCCAAAGTTTCCCCGGGATTTCCCAAATTTTGGAGGGAACTCCAAAAATGTCAACATTGATTTTAAGAATCTCCACTGGAGTTTGAGAGATTTTGACGTGAAAGTGTCACCATTTTGGCGGGGATTTGGAACATTTCCTGAACATTTCCAAAGTTTCCCTGGGAATTCCCAAATTTTGAACAGAAATCCAAACATGTCAACATTGATTTTAAGAATCTCCACTGGAGTTTGAGAGATTTTGACGTGCAAGTGTCACCTATTTGTCGGGGATTTGGAACATTTCCTGAGAATTTCCAAAGTTTCTTCAGGATTTCCCAAATTTTGGAGGGAACTCCAAACATGTCAACATTGATTTTCAGAACCACCACTGGAGTCTGAGAGATTTTGACGTGAAAGTGTCACCATTTTGTCGGGGATTTGGAACATTTCCTGACAATTTCCAAAGTTTCCCCAGGATTTCCCAAATTTTGGCGGGAACTCCAAACATGTCAACATTGATTTTAAGAATCTCCACTGGAGTTTGAGAGATTTTGACGTGAAAGTGTCACCATATGTCGGGGATTTGGAACATTTCCTGAGCATTTCCAAAGTTTCTTCAGGATTTCCCAAATTTTGGAGGGAACTCCAAACATGTCAACATTGATTTTAAGAATCTCCACTGGAGTGTGAGAGATTCTGATGTGAAAGTGTCACCATTTTGTCGGGGATTTGGAACATTTCCTGAGCATTTCCAAAGTTTCCCTGGGATTTTCCAAATTTTGGCGGGAAATCCAAACATGTCAACATTGATTTTCAGAACCTCCACTGGAGTTTGAGAGATTTTGACGTGCAAGTGTCACCATTTTGTCGGGGATTTGGAACATTTCCTGAGAATTTCCAAAGTTTCCCCGGGATTTCCCAAATTTTGAAGAGAACTCCAAACATGTCACCATTGATTTTAAGAATCTCCACTGGAGTTTTAGAGATTTTGACGTGCAAGTGTCACCATTTTGTCAGGGATTTGGAACATTTCCTGAGAATTTCCAAAGTTTCCCCGGGATTTCCCGAATTTTAAAGAGAACTCCAAACATGTTCACCACTGATTTTAAGAATGTCCACTGGAGTTTTAGAGATTTTGACGTGCAAGTGTCACCATTTTGTCGGGGATTTGGAACCTTTCCTGAGAATTTCCAGAGTTTCCCCGGGATTTCCCAAATTTTGGAGGGAACTCCAAACATGTCAACATTGATTTTAAGAATCTCCACTGGAGTTTGAGAGATTTTGACGTGAAAGTGTCACCATTTTGTCGGGGATTTGGAACATTTCCTGAGCATTTCCAAAGTTTCCCTGGGATTTCCCAAATTTTGGCGGGAACTCCAAACATGTCAACATTGATTTTAAGAATCTCCACTGGAGTTTGAGAGATTTTCACGTGAAAGTGTCACCATTTTGGCGGGGATTTGGAACATTTCCTGACCATTTTCAAAATTTCCCCGGGATTTCCCTAATGTTGGAGCGAACTCCAAACATGTCACCATTGATTTTAAGAATCTCCACTGGAGTTTGAGAGATTTTGACGTGAAAGTGTCACCATTTTGTCGGGGATTTGGAACATTTCCTGAGCATTTCCAAGGTTTCCCCGGGATTTCCGTAATGTTGGAGCGAACTCCAAACATGTCAACATTGATTTTAAGAATTTCCACTGGAGTGTGAGAGATTTTGACGTGCAAGTGTCACCATTTTGTCGGGGATTTGGAACATTTGCTGAGAATTTCCAAGGTTTCCCCGGGATTTCCCTAATGTTGGAGCGAACTCCAAACATGTCACCATTGATTTTAAGAATCTCCACTGGAGTTTGAGAGATTTTGACGTGAAAGTGTCACCATTTTGTCGGGGATTTGGAACATTTCCTGAGCATTTCCAAAGTTTCCCCAGGATTTCCCAGGTTTTGGCGGGAACTCCAAACATGTCAACATTGATTTTAAGAATCTCCACTGGAGTGTGAGAGATTCTGATGTGAAATTGTCACCATTTTGTCGGGGATTTGGAACATTTCCTGAGCATTTCCAAAGTTTCCCTGGGATTTCCCAAATTTTGGCGGGAAATCCAAACATGTCAACATTGATTTTAAGAACCTCCACTGGAGTTTGAGAGATTTTGACGTGCAAGTGTCACCATTTTGTCGGGGATTTGGAACATTTCCTGAGAATTTCCAAAGTTTCCCCGGGATTTCCCAAATTTTGAAGAGAACTCCAAACATGTCACCATTGATTTTAAGAATCTCCACTGGAGTTTTAGAGATTTTGACGTGCAAGTGTCACCATTTTGTCAGGGATTTGGAACATTTCCTGAGAATTTCCAAAGTTTCCCCGGGATTTCCCGAATTTTAAAGAGAACTCCAAACATGTTCACCACTGATTTTAAGAATGTCCACTGGAGTTTTAGAGATTTTGACGTGCAAGTGTCACCATTTTGTCGGGGATTTGGAACCTTTCCTGAGAATTTCCAGAGTTTCCCCGGGATTTCCCAAATTTTGGAGGGAACTCCAAACATGTCAACATTGATTTTAAGAATCTCCACTGGAGTGTGAGAGATTTTGACGTGAAAGTGTCACCATTTTGTCGGGGATTTGGAACATTTCCTGAGCATTTCCAAAGTTTCCCTGGGATTTCCCAAATTTTGGCGGGAACTCCAAACATGTCAACATTGATTTTAAGAATCTCCACTGGAGTTTGAGAGATTTTCACGTGAAAGTGTCACCATTTTGGCGGGGATTTGGAACATTTCCTGACCATTTTCAAAATTTCCCCGGGATTTCCCTAATGTTGGAGCGAACTCCAAACATGTCACCATTGATTTTAAGAATCTCCACTGGAGTTTGAGAGATTTTGACGTGAAAGTGTCACCATTTTGTCGGGGATTTGGAATATTTCCTGAGAATTTCCAAGGTTTCCCCGGGATTTCCCTAATGTTGGAGCGAACTCCAAACATGTCAACATTGATTTTAAGAATCTCCACTGGAGTGTGAGAGATTTTGACGTGCAAGTGTCACCATTTTGTCGGGGATTTGGAACATTTGCTGAGAATTTCCAAGGTTTCCCCGGGATTTCCCTAATGTTGGAGCGAACTCCAAACATGTCACCATTGATTTTAAGAATCTCCACTGGAGTTTGAGAGATTTTGACGTGCAAGTGTCACCATTTTGTCGGGGATTTGGAACCTTTCCTGAGAATTTCCAAAGTTTCCCCGGGATTTCCCAAATTTTGGAGGGAACTCCAAACATGTCAACATTGATTTTAAGAATCTCCACTGGAGTTTGAGAGATTTTGACGTGCAAGTGTCACCATTTTGTCGGGGATTTGGAACATTTCCTGAGAATTTCCAAAGTTTCCCTGGGATTTCCCAAATGTTGGAACGAACTCCAAACATGTCACCATTGATTTTAAGAATCTCCACTGGAGTCTGAGAGATTTTGACGTGCAAGTGTCACCATTTTGTCGGGGATTTGGAACATTTCCTGAGAATTTTCAAAGTTTCCCCAGGATTTCCCAAATTTTGGCGGGAACTCCAAACATGTCAACATTGATTTTGAGAAACTCCACTGGAGTTTGAGTGATTTTCACGGGTAAGTGTCACCATTTTGTCGGGGATTTGAAACATTTCCTGAGCATTTCCAAAGTTTCCCCAGGATTTCCCAAATTTTGGCGGGAACTCCACTCATGTCAACATTGATTTTAAGAATCTCCACTGGAGTGTGAGAGATTCTGATGTGAAAGTGTCACCATTTTGTCGGGGATTTGGAACATTTCCTGAGCATTTCCAAAGTTTCCCCGGGATTTCCCAAATTTTGGCGGGAACTCCAAACATGTCAACATTGATTTTAAGAATCTCTACTGCAGTTTGAGAGATTTTGACGTGAAACTGTCACCATTTTGTCAGGGTTTTGGAACATTTCCTGAGAATTTCCAAAGTTTCCCCGGGATTTCCCAAATTTTGAAGAGAAATCCAAACATGTTCACCACTGATTTTAAGAATGTCCACTGGAGTTTGAGAGATTTTGACGTGCAAGTGTCACCATTTTGTCAGGGATTTGATACCTTTCCTGAGAAATTCCAAAGTTTCCCCGGGATTTCCCAAATTTTGGAGGGAACTCCAAAAATGTCAACATTGATTTTAAGAATGTCCACTGGTGTTTGAGAGATTTTGACGTGAAAGTGTCACCATTTTGGCGGGGATTTGGAACATTTCCTGAACATTTCCAAAGTTTCCCTGGGAATTCCCAAATTTTGAACGGAAATCCAAACATGTCAACATTGATTTTAAGAATCTCCACTGGAGTTTGAGAGATTTTGACGTGCAAGTGTCACCTATTTGTCGGGGATTTGGAACATTTCCTGAGAATTTCCAAAGTTTCTTCAGGATTTCCAAATTTTGGAGGGAACTCCAAACATGTCAACATTGATTTTCAGAACCACCACTGGAGTCTGAGAGATTTTGACGTGAAAGTGTCACCATTTTGTCGGGGATTTGGAACATTTCCTGACAATTTCCAAAGTTTCCCCAGGATTTCCCAAATTTTGGCGGGAACTCCAAACATGTCAACATTGATTTTAAGAATCTCCACTGGAGTTTGAGAGATTTTGACGTGAAAGTGTCACCATATGTCGGGGATTTGGAACATTTCCTGAGCATTTCCAAAGTTTCTTCAGGATTTCCCAAATTTTGGAAAGAACTCCAAACATGTCAACATTGATTTTAAGAATCTCCACTGGAGTGTGAGAGATTCTGATGTGAAAGTGTCACCATTTTGTCGGGGATTTGGAACATTTCCTGAGCATTTCCAAAGTTTCCCTGGGATTTCCCAAATTTTGGCGGGAAATCCAAACATGTCAACATTGATTTTAAGAACCTCCACTGGAGTTTGAGAGATTTTGACGTGCAAGTGTCACCATTTTGTCGGGGATTTGGAACATTTCCTGAGAATTTCCAAAGTTTCCCCAGGATTTCCAAAATTTTGAAGAGAACTCCAAACATGTCACCATTGATTTTAAGAACCTCCACTGGAGTTTGAGAGATTTTGACGTGCAAGTGTCACCATTTTGTCGGGGATTTGGAACCTTTCCTGAGAATTTCCAAAGTTTCCCTGGGATTTCCCAAATGTTGGAACGAACTCCAAACATGTCACCATTGATTTTAAGAATCTCCACTGGAGTTTGAGAGATTTTGACGTGCAAGTGTCACCATTTTGTCGGGGATTTGGAACATTTCCTGAGAATTTCCAAAGTTTCCCCAAGATTTCCCAAATGTTGGAGCGAACTCCAAACATGTCAACATTGATTTTAAGAATCTCCACTGGAGTTTGAGAGATTTTGACGTGAAACTGTCACCATTTTGTCGGGGATTTGGAACATTTCCTGAGAATTTCCAACGTGTCCCCGGGATTTCCCAAATTTTGAAAAAAACTCCAAACATGTCACCATTGTTTTTAAGAATCTCTACTGGAGTTTGAGAGATTTTGACGTGCAAGTGTCACCATTTTGTCGGGGATTTGGAACATTTCCTGAGAATTTCCAAAGTTTCCCCGGGATTTCCCAAATTTTGGAGGGAACTCCAAACATGTCACCATTGATTTTAAGAATCTCCACTGGAGTTTGAGAGATTTTGACGTGCAAGTGTCACCTATTTGTCGGGGATTTGGAACATTTCCTGAGAATTTCCAAAGTTTCTTCAGGATTTCCCAAATTTTGGAGGGAATTCCAAACATGTCAACATTGATTTTCAGAACCACCACTGGAGTCTGAGAGATTTTGACGTGAAAGTGTCACCATTTTGTCAGGGATTTGGAACATTTCCTGACAATTTCCAAAGTTTCCCCAGGATTTCCCAAATTTTGGCGGGAACTCCAAACATGTCAACATTGATTTTGAGAAACTCCACTGGAGTTTGAGAGATTTTGACGTGAAAGTGTCACCATTTTGTCGGGGATTTGGAACATTTCCTGAGCATTTCCAAAGTTTCCCCAGGATTTCCCAGATTTTGGCGGGAACTCCAAACATGTCAACATTGATTTTAAGAATCTCCACTGGAGTGTGAGAGATTCTGATGTGAAATTGTCACCATTTTGTCGGGGATTTGGAACATTTCCTGAGCATTTCCAAAGTTTCCCTGGGATTTCCCAAATTTTGGCGGGAAATCCAAACATGTCAACATTGATTTTAAGAACCTCCACTGGAGTTTGAGAGATTTTGACGTGCAAGTGTCACCATTTTGTCGGGGATTTGGAACATTTCCTGAGAATTTCCAAAGTTTCCCCGGGATTTCCCAAATTTTGAAGAGAACTCCAAACATGTCACCATTGATTTTAAGAATCTCCACTGGAGTTTTAGAGATTTTGACGTGCAAGTGTCACCATTTTGTCAGGGATTTGGAACATTTCCTGAGAATTTCCAAAGTTTCCCCGGGATTTCCCGAATTTTAAAGAGAACTCCAAACATGTTCACCACTGATTTTAAGAATGTCCACTGGAGTTTTAGAGATTTTGACGTGCAAGTGTCACCATTTTGTCGGGGATTTGGAACCTTTCCTGAGAATTTCCAGAGTTTCCCCGGGATTTCCCAAATTTTGGAGGGAACTCCAAACATGTCAACATTGATTTTAAGAATCTCCACTGGAGTGTGAGAGATTTTGACGTGAAAGTGTCACCATTTTGTCGGGGATTTGGAACATTTCCTGAGCATTTCCAAAGTTTCCCTGGGATTTCCCAAATTTTGGCGGGAACTCCAAACATGTCAACATTGATTTTAAGAATCTCCACTGGAGTTTGAGAGATTTTCACGTGAAAGTGTCACCATTTTGGCGGGGATTTGGAACATTTCCTGACCATTTTCAAAATTTCCCCGGGATTTCCCTAATGTTGGAGCGAACTCCAAACATGTCACCATTGATTTTAAGAATCTCCACTGGAGTTTGAGAGATTTTGACGTGAAAGTGTCACCATTTTGTCGGGGATTTGGAATATTTCCTGAGAATTTCCAAGGTTTCCCCGGGATTTCCCTAATGTTGGAGCGAACTCCAAACATGTCAACATTGATTTTAAGAATCTCCACTGGAGTGTGAGAGATTTTGACGTGCAAGTGTCACCATTTTGTCGGGGATTTGGAACATTTGCTGAGAATTTCCAAGGTTTCCCCGGGATTTCCCTAATGTTGGAGCGAACTCCAAACATGTCACCATTGATTTTAAGAATCTCCACTGGAGTTTGAGAGATTTTGACGTGCAAGTGTCACCATTTTGTCGGGGATTTGGAACATTTCCTGAGAATTTCCAAAGTTTCCCCGGGATTTCCCAAATTTTGGAGGGAACTCCAAACATGTCAACATTGATTTTAAGAATCTCCACTGGAGTTTGAGAGATTTTGACGTGCAAGTGTCACCATTTTGTCGGGGATTTGGAACATTTCCTGAGAATTTCCAAAGTTTCCCTGGGATTTCCCAAATGTTGGAACGAACTCCAAACATGTCACCATTGATTTTAAGAATCTCCACTGGAGTCTGAGAGATTTTGACGTGAAAGTGTCACCATTTTGTCGGGGATTTGGAACATTTCCTGAGAATTTTCAAAGTTTCCCCAGGATTTCCCAAATTTTGGTGGGAACTCCAAACATGTCAACATTGATTTTGAGAAACTCCACTGGAGTTTGAGTGATTTTCACGGGTAAGTGTCACCATTTTGTCGGGGATTTGAAACATTTCCTGAGCATTTCCAAAGTTTCCCCAGGATTTCCCAAATTTTGGCGGGAACTCCACTCATGTCAACATTGATTTTAAGAATCTCCACTGGAGTGTGAGAGATTCTGATGTGAAAGTGTCACCATTTTGTCGGGGATTTGGAACATTTCCTGAGCATTTCCAAAGTTTCCCCGGGATTTCCCAAATTTTGGCGGGAACTCCAAACATGTCAACATTGATTTTAAGAATCTCTACTGCAGTTTGAGAGATTTTGACGTGAAACTGTCACCATTTTGTCAGGGTTTTGGAACATTTCCTGAGAATTTCCAAAGTTTCCCCGGGATTTCCCAAATTTTGAAGAGAAATCCAAACATGTTCACCACTGATTTTAAGAATGTCCACTGGAGTTTGAGAGATTTTGACGTGCAAGTGTCACCATTTTGTCAGGGATTTGATACCTTTCCTGAGAATTTCCAAAGTTTCCCCGGGATTTCCCAAATTTTGGAGGGAACTCCAAAAATGTCAACATTGATTTTAAGAATGTCCACTGGAGTTTGAGAGATTTTGACGTGAAAGTGTCACCATTTTGGCGGGGATTTGGAACATTTCCTGAACATTTCCAAAGTTTCCCTGGGAATTCCCAAATTTTGAACGGAAATCCAAACATGTCAACATTGATTTTAAGAATCTCCACTGGAGTTTGAGAGATTTTGACGTGCAAGTGTCACCTATTTGTCGGGGATTTGGAACATTTCCTGAGAATTTCCAAAGTTTCTTCAGGATTTCCCAAATTTTGGAGGGAACTCCAAACATGTCAACATTGATTTTCAGAACCACCACTGGAGTCTGAGAGATTTTCACGTGAAAGTGTCACCATTTTATCGGGGATTTGGAACCTTTCCTGAGAATTTCCAAAGTTTCCCTGGGATTTCCCAAATGTTGGAACGAACTCCAAACATGTCACCATTGATTTTAAGAATCTCCACTGGAGTTTGAGAGATTTTGACGTGCAAGTGTCACCATTTTGTCGGGGATTTGGAACATTTCCTGAGAATTTCCAAAGTTTCCCCAAGATTTCCCAAATGTTGGAGCGAACTCCAAACATGTCACCATGGATTTTAAGAATCTCCACTGGAGTTTGAGAGATTTTGACGTGAAAGTGTCACCATTTTGTCGGGGATTTGGAACATTTGCTGAGAATTTCCAAGGTTTCCCCGGGATTTCCCTAATGTTGGAGCGAACTCCAAACATGTCACCATTGATTTTAAGAATCTCCACTGGAGTTTGAGAGATTCTGACGTGCAAGTGTCACCATTTTGTCGGGGATTTGGAACCTTTCCTGAGAATTTCCAAAGTTTCCCCGGGATTTCCCAAATTTTGGAGGGAACTCCAAACATGTCACCATTGATTTTAAGAATCTCCACTGGAGTTTGAGAGATTTTGACGTGCAAGTGTCACCATTTTGTCGGGGATTTGGAACATTTCCTGAGAATTTCCAACGTTTCCCCGGGATGTCCCAAATTTTGAAAAAAACTCCAAACATGTCACCATTTTTTTTAAGAATATCTACTGGAGTTTGAGAGATTTTGACGTGCAAGTGTCACCATTTTGTCGGGGATTTGGAACATTGCCGGAGAATTTCCAAAGTTTCCCTGGGATTTCCCAAATTTTGGAGGGAACTCCAAACATGTCAACATTGATTTTAAGAACCTCCACTGGAGTTTTAGAGATTTTGACGTGCAAGTGTCACCATTTTGTCGGGGATTTGGAACATTTCCTGAGAATTTCCAAAGTTTCCCCGGGATTTCCAAAATTTTGAAGAGAACTCCAAACATGTCACCATTGATTTTAAGAACCTCCACTGGAGTTTGAGAGATTTTGACGTGCAAGTGTCACCATTTTGTCGGGGATTTGGAACATTTCCTGACAATTTCCAAAGTTTCCCCAGGATTTCCCAAATTTTGGCGGGAACTCCAAACATGTCAACATTGATTTTGAGAAACTCCACTGGAGTTTGAGAGATTTTGACGTGAAAGTGTCACCATATGTCGGGGATTTGGAACATTTCCTGAGCATTTCCAAAGTTTCCCCAGGATTTCCCAAATTTTGGCGGGAACTCCAAACATGTCAACATTGATTTTAAGAATCTCCACTGGAGTGTGAGAGATTCTGATGTGAAAGTGTCACCATTTTGTCGGGGATTTGGAACATTTCCTGAGCATTTCCAAAGTTTCCCTGGGATTTCCCAAATTTTGGCGGGAAATCCAAACATGTCAACATTGATTTTAAGAACCTCCACTGGAGTTTTAGAGATTTTGACGTGCAAGTGTCACCATTTTGTCGGGGATTTGGAACATTTCCTGAGAATTTCCAAAGTTTCCCCGGGATTTCCCAAATTTTGAAGAGAACTCCAAACATGTCACCATTGATTTTAAGAACCTCCACTGGAGTTTGAGAGATTTTGACGTGCAAGTGTCACCATTTTGTCGGGGATTTGGAACATTTCCTGAGAATTTCCAAAGTTTCCCCGGGATTTCCCAAATTTTGAAAAAAACTCCAAACATGTCAACATTGATTTTAAGAATCTCCACTGGAGTTTGAGAGATTTTGACGTGCAAGTGTCACCATTTTGTCGGGGATCTGGAAACTTTCCTGAGAATTTCCAGAGTTTCCCCGGGATTTCCCAAATTTTGGAGGGAACTCCAAACATGTCACCATTGATTTTAAGAATCTCCACTGGAGTGTGAGAGATTTTGACGTGAAAGTGTCACCATTTTGTCGGGGATTTGGAACATTTCCTGAGCATTTCCAAAGTTTCCCTGGGATTTCCCAAATTTTGGCGGGAACTCCAAACATGTCAACATTGACTTTAAGAATCTCCACTGGAGTCTGAGAGATTTTCACGTGAAAGTGTCACCTTTTTGTCGGGGATTTGGAACATTTCCTGACCATTTTCAAAATTTCCCCGGGATTTCCCTAATGTTGGAGCGAACTCCAAACATGTCACCATTGATTTTAAGAATCTCCACTGGAGTGTGAGAGATTTTGACGTGCAAGTGTCACCATTTTGTCGGGGATTTGGAACCTTTCCTGAGAATTTCCAAGGTTTCCCCGGGATTTCCCTAATGTTGGAGCGAACTCCAAACATGTCACCATTGATTTTAAGAATCTCCACTGGAGTTTGAGAGATTTTGACGTGCAAGTGTCACCATTTTGTCGGGGATTTGGAACCTTTCCTGAGAATTTCCAAAGTTTCCCCGGGATTTCCCAAATTTTGGAGGGAACTCCAAACATGTCAACATTGATTTTAAGAATCTCCACTGGAGTTTGAGAGATTTTGACGTGCAAGTGTCACCTATTTGTCGGGGATTTGGAACATTTCCTGAGAATTTCCAAAGTTTCTTCAGGATTTCCCAAATTTTGGAGGGAACTCCAAACATGTCAACATTGATTTTCAGAACCACCACTGGAGTCTGAGAGATTTTGACGTGAAAGTGTCACCATTTTGTCGGGGATTTGGAACATTTCCTGACAATTTCCAAAGTTTCCCCAGGATTTCCCAAATTTTGGCGGGAACTCCAAACATGTCAACATTGATTTTGAGAAACTCCACTGGAGTTTGAGAGATTTTGACGTGAAAGTGTCACCATATGTCGGGGATTTGGAACATTTCCTGAGCATTTCCAAAGTTTCCCCAGGATTTCCCAAATTTTGGCGGGAACTCCAAACATGTCAACATTGATTTTAAGAACCTCCACTGGAGTTTTAGAGATTTTGACGTGCAAGTGTCACCATTTTGTCGGGGATTTGGAACATTTCCTGAGAATTTCCAAAGTTTCCCCGGGATTTCCAAAATTTTGAAGAGAACTCCAAACATGTCACCATTGATTTTAAGAACCTCCACTGGAGTTTGAGAGATTTTGACGTGCAAGTGTCACCATTTTGTCGGGGATTTGGAACCTTTCCTGAGAATTTCCAAGGTTTCCCCGGGATTTCCCTAATGTTGGAGCGAACTCCAAACATGTCACCATTGATTTTAAGAATCTCCACTGGAGTTTGAGAGATTTTGACGTGCAAGTGTCACCATTTTGTCGGGGATTTGGAACCTTTCCTGAGAATTTCCAAAGTTTCCCCGGGATTTCCCAAATTTTGGAGGGAACTCCAAACATGTCAACATTGATTTTAAGAATCTCCACTGGAGTTTGAGAGATTTTGACGTGCAAGTGTCACCTATTTGTCGGGGATTTGGAACATTTCCTGAGAATTTCCAAAGTTTCTTCAGGATTTCCCAAATTTTGGAGGGAACTCCAAACATGTCAACATTGATTTTCAGAACCACCACTGGAGTCTGAGAGATTTTGACGTGAAAGTGTCACCATTTTGTCGGGGATTTGGAACATTTCCTGACAATTTCCAAAGTTTCCCCAGGATTTCCCAAATTTTGGCGGGAACTCCAAACATGTCAACATTGATTTTGAGAAACTCCACTGGAGTTTGAGAGATTTTGACGTGAAAGTGTCACCATATGTCGGGGATTTGGAACATTTCCTGAGCATTTCCAAAGTTTCCCCAGGATTTCCCAAATTTTGGCGGGAACTCCAAACATGTCAACATTGATTTTAAGAACCTCCACTGGAGTTTTAGAGATTTTGACGTGCAAGTGTCACCATTTTGTCGGGGATTTGGAACATTTCCTGAGAATTTCCAAAGTTTCCCCGGGATTTCCAAAATTTTGAAGAGAACTCCAAACATGTCACCATTGATTTTAAGAATCTCCACTGGAGTGTGAGAGATTTTGACGTGAAAGTGTCACCATTTTGTCGGGGATTTGGAACCTTTCCTGAGAATTTCCAGGGTTTCCCCGGGATTTCCCTAATGTTGGAGCGAACTCCAAACATGTCACCATTGATTTTAAGAATCTCCACTGGAGTTTGAGAGATTTTGACGTGCAAGTGTCACCATTTTGTCGGGGATTTGGAACATTTCCGGAGAATTTCCAACGTTTCCCCGGGATTTCTCAAATTTTGAAGGGAACTCCAAACATGTCAACATTGATTTTAAGAATCTCCACTGGAGTTTGAGAGATTTTGACGTGAAAGTGTCACCTATTTGTCGGGGATTTGGAACATTTCCTGAGAATTTCCAGGGTTTCCCCGGGATTTCCCAAATGTTGGAGCGAACTCCAAACATGTCAACATTGATTTTAAGAATCTCCACTGGAGTTTGAGAGATTTTGACCTGAAAGTGTCACCATTTTGTCGGGGATTTGGAACCTTTCCTGAGAATTTCCAAAGTTTCCCCGGGATTTCCCAAATTTTGGAGGGAACTCCAAACATGTCACCATTGATTTTAAGAATCTCCACTGGAGTTTGAGAGATTTTGACGTGAAAGTGTCACCATTTTGTCGGGGATTTGGAACATTTCCTGAGAATTTCCAAAGTTTCCCTGGGAATTCCCAAATTTTGAAGGGAAATCCAAACATGTCACCATTGATTTTAAGAATCTCCACTGGAGTTTGAGAGATTTTGACCTGAAAGTGTCAAAATTATGTCAGGGATTTGGAACATTTCCGGAGAATTTCCAAAGTTTCCCCGGGATTTCCCAAATTTTGAAGGGAAGTCCAAACATGTCACTATTGATTTTAAGAATCTCCACTGGAGTTTGAGAGATTTTGACGTGAAACTGTCACCATTTTGTCGGGGATTTGGAACATTTCCTGAGCATTTCCAAAGTTTCCCCAGGATTTCCCAAATTTTGGAGGGAACTCCAAACATGTTCACCACTGATTTTAAGAATGTCCACTAAAGTTTGAGAGATTTTGACGTGAAAGTGTCACCATTTTGTCGGGGATTTGGAACCTTTCCTGAGAATTTCCAGGGTTTCCCCGGGATATCCCAAATGTTGGAGCGAACTCCAAACATGTCAACATTGATTTTAAGAATCTCCACTGGAATTTGAGAGATTTTGACGTGCAAGTGTCACCATTTTGTCGGGGATTTGGAACATTTCCTGAGAATTTCCAACGATTCCCCGGGATTTCCCAAATTTTGGCGGGAACTCCAAACATGTCACTATTGATTGTAAGAATCTCTACTGCAGTTTGAGAGATTTTGACGTGAAAGTGTCACCATTTTGTCGGGGATTTGGAACATTTCCTGTCCATTTTCAAAATTTCCCCGGGATTTCCAAAATTTTGGAGGGAACTCCAAACATGTCACCATTGATTTTAAGTATCTCCACGGGAGTTTGAGAGATTTTGACGTGAAATTGTCAACATTTTGTCGGGGATTTGGAACATTTCCTGAGAATTTCCAAAGTTTCCCTGGGAATTCCCAAATTTTGAAGGGAAATCCAAACATGTCAACATTGATTTTGAGAATCTCCACTGGAGTTTGAGAGATTTTGACGTGAAAGTGTCACCATTTTGTCAGGGATTTGGAACATTTCCTGCGAATTTCCAAAGTTTCCCCGGGATTTCCCGCATTTTGAAGAGAACTCCAAACATGTTCACCACTGATTTTAAGAATGTCCACTGGAGTTTTAGAGATTTTGACGTGCAAGTGTCACCGTTTTGTCAGGGATTTGGAACCTTTCCTGAGAATATCCAAAGTTTCCCCAGGATTTCCCGAATTTTGGAGGGAACTCCAAAAATGTCAACATTGATTTTAAGAATCTCCACTGGAGTTTGAGAGATTTTGACGTGCAAGTGTCACCATTTTGTCGGGGATTTGGAACATTTCCTGAGAATTTCCAACGATTCCCCGGGATTTCCCAAATTTTGGCGGGAACTCCAAACATGTCACCATTGATTTTAAGAATCTCCACGGGAGTTTGAGAGATTTTGACGTGAAATTGTCACCATTTTGTCGGGGATTTGGAACATTTCCTGAGAATTTCCAAAGTTTCCCTGGGAATTCCCAAATTTTGAAGGGAAATCCAAACATGTCACCATTGATTTTAAGAATCTCCACTGGAGTTTGAGAGATTTTGACCTGAAAGTGTCAAAATTATGTCAGGGATTTGGAACATTTCCGGAGAATTTCCAAAGTTTCCCCGGGATTTCCCAAATTTTGAAGGGAAGTCCAAACATGTCACTATTGATTTTAAGAATCTCCACTGGAGTTTGAGAGATTTTGACGTGAAACTGTCACCATTTTGTCGGGGATTTGGAACATTTCCTGAGCATTTCCAAAGTTTCCCCAGGATTTCCCAAATTTTGGAGGGAACTCCAAATATGTTCACCACTGATTTTAAGAATGTCCACTGGAGTTTGAGAGATTTTGACGTGAAAGTGTCACCATTTTGTCGGGGATTTGGAACATTTCCGGAGAATTTCCAGGGTTTCCCCGGGATATCCCAAATGTTGGAGCGAACTCCAAACATGTCAACATTGATTTTAAGAATCTCCACTGGAATTTGAGAGATTTTGACGTGCAAGTGTCACCATTTTGTCGGGGATTTGGAACATTTCCTGAGAATTTCCAACGATTCCCCGGGATTTCCCAAATTTTGGCGGGAACTCCAAACATGTCACTATTGATTGTAAGAATCTCTACTGCAGTTTGAGAGATTTTGACGTGAAAGTGTCACCATTTTGTCGGGGATTTGGAACATTTCCTGTCCATTTTCAAAATTTCCCCGGGATTTCCAAAATTTTGGAGGGAACTCCAAACATGTCACCATTGATTTTAAGTATCTCCACGGGAGTTTGAGAGATTTTGACGTGAAATTGTCAACATTTTGTCGGGGATTTGGAACATTTCCTGAGAATTTCCAAAGTTTCCCTGGGAATTCCCAAATTTTGAAGGGAAATCCAAACATGTCAACATTGATTTTGAGAATCTCCACTGGAGTTTGAGAGATTTTGACGTGAAACTGTCACCATTTTGTCAGGGATTTGGAACATTTCCTGCGAATTTCCAAAGTTTCCCCGGGATTTCCCGCATTTTGAAGAGAACTCCAAACATGTTCACCACTGATTTTAAGAATGTCCACTGGAGTTTTAGAGATTTTGACGTGCAAGTGTCACCATTTTGTCAGGGATTTGGAACCTTTCCTGATAATTTCCAAAGTTTCCCCGGGATTTCCCAAATTTTGGAGGGAACTCCAAACATGTCAATATTGATTTTAAGAATCTCCACTGGAGTGTGAGAGATTTTGACGTGAAAGTGTCACCATTTTGTCGGGGATTTGGAACAGTTCCTGAGAAATTCCAAAGTTTCCCTGGGATTTCCCAAATTTTGTCGGGAACTCCAAACATGTCAACATTGATTTTAAGAATCTCCACTGGAGTTTGAGAGATTTTGACCTGAAAGTGTCACCATTTTGGCGGGGATTTGGAATATTTCCTGAGAATTTCTAGGGTTTCCCCGGGATTTCCCAAATGTTGGAACGAACTCCAAACATGTCAACATTGATTTTAAGAACCTCCACTGGAGTTTGAGAGATTTTGACGTGCAAGTGTCACCATTTTGGCGGGGATTTGGAACCTTTCCTGAGAATATCCAAAGTTTCCCCAGGATTTCCCGAATTTTGGAGGGAACTCCAAAAATGTCAACATTGATTTTAAGAATCTCCACTGGAGTTTGAGAGATTTTGACGTGCAAGTGTCACCATTTTGTCGGGGATTTGGAACATTTCCTGAGAATTTCCAACGATTCCCCGGGATTTCCCAAATTTTGGCGGGAACTCCAAACATGTCACCATTGATTTTAAGAATCTCCACGGGAGTTTGAGAGATTTTGACGTGAAATTGTCACCATTTTGTCGGGGATTTGGAACATTTCCTGAGAATTTCCAAAGTTTCCCTGTGAATTCCCAAATTTTGAAGGGAAATCCAAACATGTCACCATTGATTTTAAGAATCTCCACTGGAGTTTGAGAGATTTTGACCTGAAAGTGTCAAAATTATGTCAGGAATTTGGAACATTTCCGGAGAATTTCCAAAGTTTCCCCGGGATTTCCCAAATTTTGAAGGGAAGTCCAAACATGTCACTATTGATTTTAAGAATCTCCACTGGAGTGTGAGAGATTTTGACGTGAAAGTGTCACCATTTTGTCGGGGATTTGGAACATTTCCTGAGTATTTCCAAAGTTTCCCTGGGATTTCCCAAATTTTGGCAGGAACTCCAAACATGTCAACATTGATTTTAAGAATCTCCACTGGAGTTTGAGAGATTTTGACGTGCAAGTGTCACCATTTTGTCGGGGATTTTGAACATTTCCTGAGAATTTCCAACGTTTCCCCGTCGTTTCCCAAATTATGAAAAAAACTCCAAACATGTCACCATTGTTTTTAAGAATCTCTACTGGAGTTTGAGAGATTTTGACCTGAAAGTGTCACCATTTTGTCGGGGATTTGGAACATTTCCTGAGAATTTCAAAGGTTTCCCTGGGTTTTCCCAAATATTGAAGGGAACTCCAAACATGTCAACATTAAATTTAAGAATCTCCACTGGAGTTTGAGAGATTTTGACGTGAAAGTGTCACCATTTTGTCGGGGATTTGGAACATTTCCTGAGCATTTTCAAAATTTCCCCGGGATTTCCCAAATATCGGATGGAAGTCCAAACATGTCACCATTGATTTTAAGAATCTCCACTGGAGTTTGAGAGATTTTGACGTGCAAGTGTCACCATTTTGTCGGGGATTTGGAACATTTCCGGAGAATTTCCAACGTTTCCCCGTGGTTTCCCAAATTTTGAAAAAAACTCCAAACATGTCAACATTGATTTTAAGAATCTCTACTGGAGTTCGAGAGATTTTGACGTGAAAGTGTCACCATTTTGTCGGGGATTTGGAACATTTCCTGAGAATTTCCAAAGTTTCCCCGGGATTTCCCAAATTTTGGAGGGAACTCCAAACATGTCAACATTGATTTTAAGAATCTCCACTGGAGTTTGAGAGATTTTGACATGAAAGTGTCACCATTTTGGTGGGGATTTGGAACATTTCCTGAGAATTTCCAAAGTTTCCCTGGGAATTCCCAAATTTTGAACGGAAATCCAAACATGTCAACATTGATTTTAAGAATCTCCACTGGAGTTTGAGAGATTTTGACGTGAAAGTGTCACCATTTTATCGGGGATTTGGAACATTTCCTGAGAATTTCCAAAGTGTCCCCGGGATTTCCCAAATGTTGGAGCGAACTCCAAACATGTCAACATTGATTTTAAGAATCTCCACTGGAGTTTGAGAGATTTTGACGTGAAACTGTCACCATTTTGTCAGGGATTTGGAACATTTCCTGAGAATTTCCAACGTTTCCCCGGGATTTCCCAAATTTTGAAAAAAACTCCAAACATGTCACCATTGTTTTTAAGAATCTCTACTGGAGTTGGAGAGATTTTGACGTGCAAGTGTCACCATTTTGTCGGGGATTTGGAAAATTTCCTGAGAATTTCCAAAGTTTCCCCGGGATTTCCCAAATTTTGGAGGGAACTCCAAACATGTCACCATTGATTTTAAGAATCTCCACTGGAGTGTGAGAGATTTTGACGTGCAAGTGTCACCTATTTGTCGGGGATTTGGAACATTTCCTGAGAATTTCCAAAGTTTCTTCAGGATTTCCCAAATATTGGAGGGAACTCCAAACATGTCAACATTGATTTTAAGAATCTCCACTGGAGTTTGAGAGATTTTCACGTGAAAGTGTCACCTTTTTGTCGGGGATTTGGAACATTTCCTGAGAATTTTCAAAGTTTCCCCGGGATTTCCCTAATGTTGGAGTGAACTCCAAACATGTCAACATTGATTTTAAGAATCTCCACTGGAGTTTGAGAGATTTTGACGTGAAAGTGTCACCATTTTGTCGGGGATTTGGAACATTTCCTGAGAATTTCCAACGTTTCCCCGGGATTTCCCTAATGTTGGAGCGAACTCCAAACATGTCACCATTGATTTTAAGAATCTCCACTGGAGTTTGAGAGATTTTGATGTGCAAGTGTCACCATTTTGTCGGGGATTTGAACCTTTCCTGAGAATTTCCAAAGTTTCCCCGGGATTTCCCAAATTTTGGAGGGAACTCCAAACATGTCAACATTGATTTTAAGAATCTCCACTGGAGTGTGAGAGATTTTGGCCTGAAAGTGTCAAAATTATGTCAGGGATTTGGAACATTTCAGGAGAATTTCCAAAGTTTCCCCGGGATTTCCCAAATTTTGAAGGGAACTCCAAGCATGTCAACATTGATTTTAAGAATCTCCACTGGAGTTTGAGAGATTTTGACGTGAAAGTGTCACCATTTTGTCGGGGATTTGGAACAGTTCCTGAGCATTTCCAAAGTTTCCCCGGGATTTCCCAAATTTTGGAGGGAACTCCAAACATGTCACCATTGATTTTAAGAATCTCCACTGGAGTGTGAGAGATTTTGACGTGAAAGTGTCACCATTTTGTCGGGGATTTGGAACATTTCCTGAGCATTTCCAAAGTTTCCCTGGGATTTCCCAAATTTTGGCAGGAACTCCAAACATGTCAACATTGATTTTAAGAATCTCCACTGGAGTTTGAGAGATTTTGACGTGAAAGTGTCACCATTTTGTCGGGGATTTGGAACATTTCCTGAGCATTTTCAAAATTTCCCCGGGATTTCCCAAATATTGGATGGAACTCCAAACATGTCAACATTGATTTTAAGAATCTCCACTGGAGTTTGAGAGATTTTGACGTGCAAGTGTCACCATTTTGTCGGGGATTTGGAACATTTCCGGAGAATTTCCAACGTTTCCCCGTGGTTTCCCAAATTTTGAAAAAAACTCCAAACATGTCAACATTGATTTTAAGAATCTCTACTGGAGTTTGAGAGATTTTGACGTGAAAGTGTCACCATTTTGTCGGGGATTTGGAACATTTCCGGAGAATTTCCAACGTTTCCCCGGGATTTCCCAAATTTTGGAGGGAACTCCAAACATGTCAACATTGATTTTAAGAATCTCCACTGGAGTTTGAGAGATTTTGACATGAAAGTGTCACCATTTTGGTGGGGATTTGGAACATTTCCTGAGAATTTGCAAAGTTTCCCTGGGAATTCCCAAATTTTGAACGGAAATCCAAACATGTCAACATTGATTTTAAGAATCTCCACTGGAGTTTGAGAGATTTTGACGTGAAAGTGTCACCATTTTATCGGGGATTTGGAACATTTCCTGAGAAATTCCAAAGTGTCCCCGGGATTTCCCAAATGTTGGAGCGAACTCCAAACATGTCAACATTGATTTTAAGAATCTCCACTGGAGTTTGAGAGATTTTGACGTGAAACTGTCACCATTTTGTCGGGGATTTGGAACATTTCCTGAGAATTTCCAACGTTTCCCCGGGATTTCCCAAATTTTGAAAAAAACTCCAAACATGTCACCATTGTTTTTAAGAATCTCTACTGGAGTTGGAGAGATTTTGACGTGCAAGTGTCACCATTTTGTCGGGGATTTGGAACATTTCCTGAGAATTTCCAAAGTTTCCCCGGGATTTCCCAAATTTTGGAGGGAACTCCAAACATGTCACCATTGATTTTAAGAATCTCCACTGGAGTTTGAGAGATTTTGACGTGCAAGTGTCACCTATTTGTCGGGGATTTGGAACATTTCCTGAGCATTTCCAAAGTTTCCCCGGGATTTCCCAAATTTTGGAGGGAACTCCAAACATGTCAACATTGATTTTAAGAATCTCCACTGGAGTTTGAGAGATTTTGACCTGAAAGTGTCAAAATTATGTCAGGGATTTGGAACATTTCAGGAGAATTTCCAAAGTTTCCCCGGGATTTCCCAAATTTTGAAGGGAACTCCAAGCATGTCAACATTGATTTTAAGAATCTCCACTGGAGTTTGAGAGATTTTGACGTGAAACTGTCACCATTTTGTCGGGGATTTGGAACAGTTCCTGAGCATTTCCAAAGTTTCCCCGGGATTTCCCAAATTTTGGCAGGAACTCCAAACATGTCAACACTGATTTTAAGAATCTCCACTGGAGTTTGAGAGATTTTGACGTGAAAGTGTCACCATTTTGTCGGGGATTTGGAACATTTCCTGAGCATTTTCAAAATTTCCCCGGGATTTCCCAAATATTGGATGGAACTCCAAACATGTCAACATTGATTTTAAGAATCTCCACTGGAGTTTGAGAGATTTTGACGTGCAAGTGTCACCATTTTGTCGGGGATTTGGAACATTTCCGGAGAATTTCCAACGTTTCCCCGTGGTTTCCCAAATTTTGAAAAAAACTCCAAACATGTCAACATTGATTTTAAGAATCTCTACTGGAGTGTGAGAGATTTTGACGTGAAAGTGTCACCATTTTGTCGGGGATTTGGAACATTTCCGGAGAATTTCCAACGTTTCCCCGGGATTTCCCAAATTTTGGAGGGAACTCCAAACATGTCAACATTGATTTTAAGAATCTCCACTGGAGTTTGAGAGATTTTGACATGAAAGTGTCACCATTTTGGTGGGGATTTGGAACATTTCCTGAGAATTTGCAAAGTTTCCCTGGGAATTCCCAAATTTTGAACGGAAATCCAAACATGTCAACATTGATTTTAAGAATCTCCACTGGAGTTTGAGAGATTTTGACGTGAAAGTGTCACCATTTTATCGGGGATTTGGAACATTTCCTGAGAATTTCCAAAGTGTCCCCGGGATTTCCCAAATGTTGGAGCGAACTCCAAACATGTCAACATTGATTTTAAGAATCTCCACTGGAGTTTGAGAGATTTTGACGTGAAACTGTCACCATTTTGTCGGGGATTTGGAACATTTCCTGAGAATTTCCAACGTTTCCCCGGGATTTCCCAAATTTTGAAAAAAACTCCAAACATGTCACCATTGTTTTTAAGAATCTCCACTGGAGTGTGAGAGATTTTGGCCTGAAAGTGTCAAAATTATGTCAGGGATTTGGAACATTTCAGGAGAATTTCCAAAGTTTCCCCGGGATTTCCCAAATTTTGGAGGGAACTCCAAGCATGTCAACATTGATTTTAAGAATCTCCACTGGAGTTTGAGAGATTTTGACGTGAAAGTGTCACCATTTTGTCGGGGATTTGGAACAGTTCCTGAGCATTTCCAAAGTTTCCCCGGGATTTCCCAAATTTTGGAGGGAACTCCAAACATGTCACCATTGATTTTAAGAATCTCCACTGGAGTGTGAGAGATTTTGACGTGAAAGTGTCACCATTTTGTCGGGGATTTGGAACATTTCCTGAGCATTTCCAAAGTTTCCCTGGGATTTCCCAAATTTTGGCAGGAACTCCAAACATGTCAACATTGATTTTAAGAATCTCCACTGGAGTTTGAGAGATTTTGACGTGAAAGTGTCACCATTTTGTCGGGGATTTGGAACATTTCCTGAGCATTTTCAAAATTTCCCCGGGATTTCCCAAATATTGGATGGAACTCCAAACATGTCAACATTGATTTTAAGAATCTCCACTGGAGTTTGAGAGATTTTGACGTGCAAGTGTCACCATTTTGTCGGGGATTTGGAACATTTCCGGAGAATTTCCAACGTTTCCCCGTGGTTTCCCAAATTTTGAAAAAAACTCCAAACATGTCAACATTGATTTTAAGAATCTCTACTGGAGTTTGAGAGATTTTGACGTGAAAGTGTCACCATTTTGTCGGGGATTTGGAACATTTCCGGAGAATTTCCAACGTTTCCCCGGGATTTCCCAAATTTTGGAGGGAACTCCAAACATGTCAACATTGATTTTAAGAATCTCCACTGGAGTTTGAGAGATTTTGACATGAAAGTGTCACCATTTTGGTGGGGATTTGGAACATTTCCTGAGAATTTGCAAAGTTTCCCTGGGAATTCCCAAATTTTGAACGGAAATCCAAACATGTCAACATTGATTTTAAGAATCTCCACTGGAGTTTGAGAGATTTTGACGTGAAAGTGTCACCATTTTATCGGGGATTTGGAACATTTCCTGAGAAATTCCAAAGTGTCCCCGGGATTTCCCAAATGTTGGAGCGAACTCCAAACATGTCAACATTGATTTTAAGAATCTCCACTGGAGTTTGAGAGATTTTGACGTGAAACTGTCACCATTTTGTCGGGGATTTGGAACATTTCCTGAGAATTTCCAACGTTTCCCCGGGATTTCCCAAATTTTGAAAAAAACTCCAAACATGTCACCATTGTTTTTAAGAATCTCTACTGGAGTTTGAGAGATTTTGACGTGCAAGTGTCACCATTTTGTCGGGGATTTGGAACATTTCCTGAGAATTTCCAAAGTTTCCCCGGGATTTCCCAAATTTTGGAGGGAACTCCAAACATGTCACCATTGATTTTAAGAATCTCCACTGGAGTTTGAGAGATTTTGACGTGCAAGTGTCACCTATTTGTCGGGGATTTGGAACATTTCCTGAGCATTTCCAAAGTTTCCCCGGGATTTCCCAAATTTTGGAGGGAACTCCAAACATGTCAACATTGATTTTAAGAATCTCCACTGGAGTTTGAGAGATTTTGACCTGAAAGTGTCAAAATTATGTCAGGGATTTGGAACATTTCAGGAGAATTTCCAAAGTTTCCCCGGGATTTCCCAAATTTTGAAGGGAACTCCAAGCATGTCAACATTGATTTTAAGAATCTCCACTGGAGTTTGAGAGATTTTGACGTGAAACTGTCACCATTTTGTCGGGGATTTGGAACAGTTCCTGAGCATTTCCAAAGTTTCCCCGGGATTTCCCAAATTTTGGCAGGAACTCCAAACATGTCAACACTGATTTTAAGAATCTCCACTGGAGTTTGAGAGATTTTGACGTGCAAGTGTCACCATTTTGTCGGGGATTTGGAACATTTCCGGAGAATTTCCAACGTTTCCCCGTGGTTTCCCAAATTTTGAAAAAAACTCCAAACATGTCAACATTGATTTTAAGAATCTCTACTGGAGTGTGAGAGATTTTGACGTGAAAGTGTCACCATTTTGTCGGGGATTTGGAACATTTCCGGAGAATTCCAAAGTTTCCCCGGGATTTCCCAAATTTTGGAGGGAACTCCAAACATGTCAACATTGATTTTAAGAATCTCCACTGGAGTTTGAGAGATTTTGACATGAAAGTGTCACCATTTTGGTGGGGATTTGGAACATTTCCTGAGAATTTCCAAAGTTTCCCTGGGAATTCCCAAATTTTGAACGGAAATCCAAACATGTCAACATTGATTTTAAGAATCTCCACTGGAGTTTGAGAGATTTTGACGTGAAAGTGTCACCATTTTATCGGGGATTTGGAACATTTCCTGAGAATTTCCAAAGTGTCCCCGGGATTTCCCAAATGTTGGAGCGAACTCCAAACATGTCAACATTGATTTTAAGAATCTCCACTGGAGTTTGAGAGATTTTGACGTGAAACTGTCACCATTTTGTCGGGGATTTGGAACATTTCCTGAGAATTTCCAACGTTTCCCCGGGATTTCCCAAATTTTGAAAAAAACTCCAAACATGTCACCATTGTTTTTAAGAATCTCCACTGGAGTGTGAGAGATTTTGACGTGAAAGTGTCACCATTTTGTCGGGGATTTGGAACATTTCCTGAGCATTTCCAAAGTTTCCCTGGGATTTCCCAAATTTTGGCAGGAACTCCAAACATGTCAACATTGATTTTAAGAATCTCCACTGGAGTGTGAGAGATTTTGACGTGCAAGTGTCACCTATTTGTCGGGGATTTGGAACATTTCCTGAGAATTTCCAAAGTTTCTTCAGGATTTCCCAAATATTGGAGGGAACTCTAAACATGTCACCATTGATTTTAAGAATCTCCACTGGAGTTTGAGAGATTTTGACGTGCAAGTGTCACCATTTTGTCGGGGATTTGGAACATTTCCGGAGAATTTCCAACGTTTCCCCGGGATTTCCCAAATTTTGGAGGGAACTCCAAACATGTCAACATTGATTTTAAGAATCTCCACTGGAGTTTGAGAGATTTTGACATGAAAGTGTCACCATTTTGGTGGGGATTTGGAACATTTCCTGAGAATTTCCAAAGTTTCCCTGGGAATTCCCAAATTTTGAACGGAAATCCAAACATGTCAACATTGATTTTAAGAATCTCCACTGGAGTTTGAGAGATTTTGACGTGAAAGTGTCACCATTTTATCGGGGATTTGGAACATTTCCTGAGAATTTCCAAAGTGTCCCCGGGATTTCCCCAATGTTGGAGCGAACTCCAAACATGTCAACATTGATTTTAAGAATCTCCACTGGAGTTTGAGAGATTTTGACGTGAAACTGTCACCATTTTGTCGGGGATTTGGAACATTTCCTGAGAATTTCCAAAGTTTCCCCGGGATTTCCCAAATTTTGGAGGGAACTCCAAACATGTCACCATTGATTTTAAGAATCTCCACTGGAGTTAGAGAGATTTTGATGTGCAAGTGTCACCATTTTGTCGGGGATTTGAACCTTTCCTGAGAATTTCCAAAGTTTCCCCGGGATTTCCCAAATTTTGGAGGGAACTCCAAACATGTCAACATTGATTTTAAGAATCTCCACTGGAGTTTGAGAGATTTTGACCTGAAAGTGTCAAAATTATGTCAGGGATTTGGAACATTTCAGGAGAATTTCCAAAGTTTCCCCGGGATTTCCCAAATTTTGAAGGGAACTCCAAGTATGTCAACATTGATTTTAAGAATCTCCACTGGAGTTTGAGAGATTTTGACGTGAAACTGTCACCATTTTGTCGGGGATTTGGAACATTTCCTGAGAATTTCCAACGTTTCCCCGGGATTTCCCAAATTTTGAAAAAAACTCCAAACATGTCACCATTGTTTTTAAGAATCTCTACTGGAGTTGGAGAGATTTTGACATGCAAGTGTCACCATTTTGTCTGGGATTTGGAACATTTCCTGAGAATTTCCAAAGTTTCCCCGGGATTTCCCAAATTTTGGAGGGAACTCCAAACATGTCACCATTGATTTTAAGAATCTCCACTGGAGTTTGAGAGATTTTGACCTGAAAGTGTCAAAATTATGTCAGGGATTTGGAACATTTCAGGAGAATTTCCAAAGTTTCCCCGGGATTTCCCGAATTTTGAAGAGAACTCCAAACATGTTCACCACTGATTTTAAGAAACTCCACTGGAGTTTGAGAGATTTTGACGTGAAAGTGTCACCATTTTGGCAGGGATTTGGAACATTTCCTGAGAATTTCCAGGGTTTCCCCGGGATTTCCCAAATGTTGGAGCGAACTCCAAACATGTCAACATTGATTTTCAGAATCTCCACTGGAGTTTGAGAGATTTTGACGTGCAAGTGTCACCATTTTGTCGGGGATTTGGAACATTTCCTGAGAATTTCAAAGGTTTCCCTGGGTTTTCCCAAATATTGAAGGGAACTCCAAACATGTCAACATTGATTTTAAGAATCTCCACTGGAGTTTGAGAGATTTTGACGTGCAAGTGTCACCATTTTGTCGGGGATTTGGAACATTTCCGGAGAATTTCCAACGTTTCCCCGTGATTTCCCAAATTTTGAAGGGAACTCCAAATATGTCAACATTGATTTTAAGAATCTCTACTGGAGTTCGAGAGATTTTGACGTGAAACTGTCACCATTTTGTCGGGGATTTGGAACATTTCCTGAGAATTTCCAAAGTTTCCCTGGGATTTCCCAAATTTTGGAGGGAACTCCAAACATGTCAACATTGATTTTAAGAATCTCCACTGGAGTTTGAGAGATTTTGACATGAAAGTGTCACCATTTTGGTGGGGATTTGGAACATTTCCGGAGAATTTCCAAAGTTTCCCTGGGAATTCCCAAATTTTGAACGGAACTCCAAACATGTCAACATTGATTTTAAGAATCTCTACTGGAGTTTGAGAGATTTTGACGTGAAAGTGTCACCATTTTATCGGGGATTTGGAACATTTCCTAAGAATTTCCAAAGTTTCCCCGGGATTTCCCAAATGTTGGAGCGAACTCCAAACCTGTCAACATTGATTTTAAGAATCTCCACTGGAGTTTGAGAGATTTTGACGTGAAACTGTCACCATTTTGTCGGGGATTTGGAACATTTCCTGAGAATTTCCAACGTTTCCCCGGGATTTCCCAAATGTTGGAGCGAACTCCAAACCTGTCAACATTGATTTTAAGAATCTCCACTGGAGTTTGAGAGATTTTGACATGAAAGTGTCACCATTTTGGTGGGGATTTGGAACATTTCCGGAGAATTTCCAATGTTTCTCTGGGATTTCCCAAATTTTGAAGGGAAGTCCAAACATGTCACCATTGATTTTAAGAATCTCCACTGGAGTTTGAGAGATTTTGACGTGAAAGTGTCACAATTTTGTTGGGGATTTGGAACCGTTTCTGAGAAATTCCAAAGTTTCCCTGGGATTTCCCAAATTTTGAAGGGAAATCCAAACATGTCAACATTGATTTTAAGAATCTCCACTGGAGTTTGAGAGATTTTGACGTGAAAGTGTCACCATTTTGTCGGGGATTTGGAACATTTCCTGAGAATTTCAAAGGTTTCCCTGGGTTTTCCCAAATATTGAAGGGAACTCCAAACATGTCAACATTGATTTTAAGAATCTCCACTGGAGTTTGAGAGATTTTGACGTGAAAGTGTCACCATTTTGTCGGGGATTTGGAACATTTCCTGAGCATTTCCAAAGTTTCTCTGGGATTTCCCAAATTTTGGAGGGAACTCCAAACATGTCACCATTGATTTTAAGAATCTCCACTGGAGTGTGAGAGATTTTGATGTGAAAGTGTCACCATTTTGTCGGGGATTTTGAACATTTCCTGAGCATTTCCAAAGTTTTTCTGGGATTTCCCAAATTTTAGCGGGAACTCCAAACATGTCAACATTGATTTTAAGAATCTCCACTGGAGTTTGAGAGATTTTCACGTGAAAGTGTCACCATTTTGGCGGGGATTTGGAACATTTCCTGAGCATTTTCAAAATTTCCCCGCGATTTCCCTAATGTTGGAGCGAACTCCAAACATGTCACCATTGATTTTAAGAATCTCCACTGGAGTTTGAGAGATTTTGACGTGAAAGTGTCACCATTTTGTCGGGGATTTGGAACATTTCCGGAGAATTTCCAAGGTTTCCCCGGGACTTCCCTAATGTTGGAGCGAACTCCAAACATGTCAACATTGATTTTAAGAATCTCCACTGGAGTTTGAGAGATTTTGACGTGCAAGTGTCACCATTTTGTCGGGGATTTGGAACATTTCCGGAGAATTTCCAACGTTTCCCCGTGATTTCCCAAATTTTGAAAAAAACTCCAAATATGTCAACATTGATTTTAAGAATCTCTACTGGAGTTTGAGAGATTTTGACGTGAAAGTGTCACCATTTTGTCGGGGATTTGGAACATTTCCGGAGAATTTCCAGCGTTTCCCTGGGATTTCCCTAATGTTGGAGCGAACTCCAAACATGTCAACATTGATTTTAAGAATCTCCACTGGAGTTTGAGAGATTTTGACGTGAAAGTGTCACCATTTTGTCGGGGATTTGGAACATTTCCGGAGAATTTCCAACGTTTCCCCGGGATTTCTCAAATTTTGAAGGGAACTCCAAACATGTCTACATTGATTTTAAGAATCTCCACTGGAGTTTGAGAGATTTTGACGTGAAACTGTCACCATTTTGTCGGGGTTTTGGAACATGTCCTGAGCATTTCCAAAGTTTCCCTGGGATTTCCCAAATTTTGGAGGGAACTCCAAACATGTCAACATTGATTTTAAGAACCTCCACTGGAGTTTGAGAGATTTTGACGTGGAAGTGTCACCCTTTTTTTAGGGACTTGGAACATTTCCTGAGAATTTCCAAAGTTTCCCCGGGATTTCCCAAATTTTGAAGAGAACTCCAAACATATCAACATTGATTTTAAGAATCTCCACTGGAGTTGGAGAGATTTTGACGTGCAAGTGTCACCATTTTGTCAGGGATTTGGAACATTTCCTGAGAATTTCCAAAGTTTCCCCAGGATTTCCCGAATTTTTGAAGGGAAATCCAAACATGTTCACCACTGATTTTAAGAATCTCCACTGGAGCTTTAGAGATTTTCACGTGCAAGTGTCACCAATTTGTCGTGGATTTGGAAACTTTCCTGAGAATTTCCAAAGTTTCCCTGGGATTTCCCAAATTTTGGAGGGAACTCCAAACATGTCAACATTGATTTTAAGAATCTCCACTGGAGTGTGAGAGATTTTCACATGAAAGTGTCACCATTTTATCGGGGATTTGGAACATTTCCTGAGAATTTACAACTTTTCCCTGGGATTTCCCAAATTTTGAAAATACTCCAAACATGTCAACATTGATTTTAAGAATCTCTACTGGAGTTTGAGAGATTTTGACGTGAAACTGTCACCATTTTGTCAGGGATTTGGAACATTTCCTGAGAATTTCCAAAGTTTCCCTGGGAATTCCCAAATTTTGAAGGGAAATCCAAACATGTCAACATTGATTTTGAGAATCTCCACTGGAGTTTGAGAGATTTTGACGTGAAAGTTTCAAAATTATGTCAGGGATTTGGAACAATTCCGGAGAATATCCAAAGTTTCCCCGGGATTTCCCAAATTTTGAAGGGAAGTCCAAACATGTCACCATTGATTTTAAGAATCTCCACTGGAGTTTGAGAGATTTTGACGTGCAAGTGTCACCATTTTGTCGGGGATTTGGAACAGTTCCTGAGAAATTCCAAAGTTTCCCTGGGAATTCCCAAATTTTGAAGGGAAATCCAAACATGTCACCATTGATTTTAAGAATCTCCACTGGAGTTTGAGAGATTTTGACGTGAAAGTGTCACCATTTTGTTGGGGATTTGGAACATTTCCTGAGAATTTCAAAGCTTTCCCTGGGTTTTCCCAAATATTGAAGGGAACTCCAAACATGTCACCATTGATTTTAAGAATCTCCACTGGAGTTTGAGAGATTTTGACGTGAAAGTGTCACCATTTTGTCAGGGATTTGGAACATTTCCTGAGTATTTCCAAAGTTTCCTCGGGATTTCCCAAATTTTGGAGGGAACTCCAAACATGTCACCATTGATTTTAAGAATCTCCACTGGAGTCTGAGAGATTTTGACGTGCAAGTGTCACCATTTTGTCGGGGATTTGGAACATTTCCTGAGCATTTCCAAAGTTTCCCCGGGATTTCCCAAAATTTGGAGGGAATTCCAAACATGTCAACATTGATTTTAAGAACCTCCACTGGAGTTTGAGAGATTTTGACGTGAAAGTGTCACCCTTTTTTTAGGGACTTGGAACATTTCCTTAGGATTTCCAAAGTTTCCCCGGGATTTCCCAAATTTTGGAGGGAACTCCAAACATGTCACCATTGATTTTAAGAATCTCCACTGGAGTGTGAGAGATTTTGACGTGAAAGTGTCACCATTTTGTCGGGGATTTGGAACATTTCCTGAGCATTTCCAAAGTTTCCCCGGGATTTCCCAAATTTTGAAGGGACCTCCAAACATGTCAACATTGATTTTAAGAATCTCCACTGGAGTTTGAGAGATTTTCATGTGAAAGTGTGACCATTTTGTCGGGGATTTGGAACATTTCCTGAGCATTTTCAAAATTTCCCCGGGATTTCCCTAATGTTGGAGCGAACTCCAAACATGTCACCATTGATTTTAAGAATCTCCACTGGAGTTTGAGAGATTTTGATGTGAAACTGTCACCATTTTGTCGGGGATTTAGAACATTTCCTGAGCATTTCCAAAGTTTCCCCGGGATTTCCCGAATTTTGAAGAGAACTACAAACATGTCACCATTGATTTTAAGAATCTCCACTGGAGTTTGAGAGATTTTGACGTGAAAGTGTCACCATTTTGTCGGGGATTTGGAACATTTCCTGAGCATTTGCAAAGTTTCTCCGGGATTTCTCGAATTTAGATGGGAACTCCAAACATGTCACCATTGATTTTAAGAATCTCCACTGGAGTTTGAGAGATTTTGACGTGAAAGTGTCACCATTTTGTCGGGGATTTGGAACATTTCCTGAGCATTTCCAAAGTTTCCCCGGGATTTCATAAATTTTGGAAGGAACTCCAAACATGTCAACATTTATTTTAAGAATCTCCACTGGAGTTTGAGAGATTTTGACGTGAAAGTGTCACCATTTTGTCAGGGATTTGGAACATTTCCTGAGAATTTCCAAAGTTTCCCCGGGATTTCCCAAATTTTGAAGGGAACTCCAAACATGTCACCATTGATTTTAAGAATCTCCACTGGAGTTTGAGAGATTTTGACGTGCAAGTGTCACCATTTTGTCGGGGATTTGGAACATTTCCTGAGCATTTCCAAGGTTTCCCCGGGATTTCATAAATTTTGGAAGGAACTCCAAACATGTCAACATTTATTTTAAGAATCTCCACTGGAGTTTGAGAGATTTTGATGTGAAACTGTCACCATTTTGTCGGGAATTTGGAACATTTCCTGAGAATTTCCAAAGTTTCCCCGGGATTTCCCAAATTTTGGAGGGAACTCCAAACATGTCAACATTGATTTTAAGAATCTCCACGGGAGTTTGAGAGATTTTGACGTGAAAGTGTCACCATTTTGTCGGGGATTTAGAACATTTCCTGAGCATTTCCAAAGTTTCCCCGGGATTTCATAAATTTTGGAAGGAACTCCAAACATGTCACCATTGATTTTAAGAATCTCCACTGGAGTTTGAGAGATTTTGACGTGAAAGTGTCACCATTTTGTCGGGGATTTGGAACATTTCCTGAGAATTTCCAAAGTTTCCCCGGGATTTTCCAAATTTTGAAGGGAACTCCAAACATGTCACCATTGATTTTAAGAATCTCCACTGGAGTTTGAGAGATTTTGACGTGAAAGTGTCACCATTTTGTCGGGGATTTGGAACATTTCCTGAGCATTTCCAAAGTTTCCCTGGGATTTCCCAAATTTTGAAGGGAAATCCAAACATGTCAACATTGATTTTAAGAATCTCCACTGGAGTTTGAGAGATTTTGACGTGTAAGTGTCACCATTTTATCGGGGATTTGGAACATTTCCTGAGCATTTCCAACGTTTCCCCGGGATTTCCCAAATGTTGGAGCGAACTCCAAACATGTCACCATTGATTTTAAGAATCTCCACTGGATTTTGAGAGATTTTGACGTGCAAGTGTCACCATTTTGTCGGGGATTTGGAACATTTCTGGAGAATTTCCAAAGTTTCCCTGGGATTTCCCAAATTTTGAAAAAAGCTCCAAACATGTCAACATTGATTTTAAGAATCTCTACTGGAGTTTGAGAGATTTTGACGTGAAACTGTCACCATTTTGTCGGGGATTTGGAACATTTCCTGAGCATTTCCAAAGTTTCCCCGGGATTTCCCAAATTTGGAAGAGAGCTACAAACAAGTCACCATTGATTTTAAGAATATCCACTGGAGTTTGAGAGATTTTGACGTGAAAGTGTCACCTATTAGTTGGGGATTTGGAACATTTCCTGAGAATTTCCAAAGTTTCTTCAGGATTTCCCAAATTTTGGAGGGAACTCCAAACATGTCAACATTGATTTTAAGAACCTCCACTGGAGTTTGAGAGATTTTTACGTGAAAGTGTCACCATTTTGTCGGGGATTTGGAACCTTTCCTGAACATTTCCAAAGTTTCTCCGGGATTTCTCGAATTTAGATGGGAACTCCAAACATGTCACCATTGATTTTAAGAATATCCACTGGAGTTTGAGAGATTTTGACGTGAAAGTGTCACCATTTTGTCGGGGATTTGGAACATTTCCTGAGCATTTCCAAAGTTTCCCCGGGATTTCATAAATTTTGGAAGGAACTCCAAACATGTCAACATTTATTTTAAGAATCTCCACTGGAGTTTGAGAGATTTTGACGTGAAAGTGTCACCATTTTGTCAGGGATTTGGAACATTTCCTGAGAATTTCCAAAGTTTCCCCGGGATTTCCCAAATTTTGAAGGGAACTCCAAACATGTCACCATTGATTTTAAGAATCTCCACTGGAGTTTGAGAGATTTTGACGTGAAAGTGTCACCATTTTGTCGGGGATTTGGAACATTTCCTAAGCATTTCCAAAGTTTCTCCGGGATTTCCCAAATTTTGAAGGGAACTCCAAACATGTCACCACTGATTTTAAGAATCTCCACTGGAGTTTGAGAGATTTTGACGTGAAAGTGTCACCATTTTGTCGGGGATTTGGAACATTTCCTGAGCATTTCCAAAGTTTCCCTGGGATTTCCCAAATTTTGAAGGGAACTCCAAACATGTCAACATTGATTTTAAGAATATCCACTGGAGTTTGAGAGATTTTGACGTGAAAGTGTCACCATTTTGTCGGGGATTTGGAACATTTCCTGAGCATTTCCAAAGTTTCTCCGGGATTTCCCAAATTTTGAAGGGAACTCCAAACATGTCAACATTGATTTTAAGAATCTCCACTGGAGTGTGAGAGATTTTGACGTGAAAGTGTCACCATTTTGTCGGGGATTTGGAACATTTCCGGAGAATTTCCAACGTTTCCCCGGGATTTCCCAAATGTTGGAGAAAACTCCAAACATGTCACCATTGATTTTAAGAATCTCCACTGGAGTTTGAGAGATTTTGACGTGAAAGTGTCACCATTTTGTCGGGGATTTGGAACATTTCCTGAGCATTTCCAAAGTTTCCCCGGGATTTCATAAATTTTGGAAGGAACTCCAAACATGTCAACAGTTATTTTAAGAATCTCAACTGGAGTTTGAGAGATTTTGACGTGCAAGTGTCACCATTTTGTCGGGGATTTGGAACATTTCCTGAGAATTTCCAAAGTTTCCCCGGGATTTCCCAAATTTTGAAGGGAACTCCAAACATGTCACCATTGATTTTAAGAATCTCCACTGGAGTTTGAGAGATTTTGACGTGAAAGTGTCACCATTTTGTCGGGGATTTGGAACATTTCCTGAGCATTTCCAAAGTTTCCCTGGGATTTCCCAAATTTTGAAGGGAAATCCAAACATGTCAACATTGATTTTAAGAATCTCCACTGGAGTTTGAGAGATTTTGACGTGCAAGTGTCACCATTTTGTCGGGGATTTGGAACATTTCCTGAGAATTTCCAAAGTTTCCCCAAGATTTCCCAAATGTTGGAGCGAACTCCAAACATGTCACCATTGATTTTAAGAATCTCCACTGGATTTTGAGAGATTTTGACGTGCAAGTGTCACCATTTTGTCGAGTATTTGGAACATTTCTGGAGAATTTCCAACGTTTCCCCGGGATTTCCCAAATTTTGAAAAAAGCTCCAAACATGTCAACATTGATTTTAAGAATCTCTACTGGAGTTTGAGAGATTTTGACGTGAAACTGTCACCATTTTGTCGGGGATTTGGAACATTTCCTGAGAATTTCCAAAGTTTCCCCGGGATTTCCCGAATTTTGAAGAGAGCTACAAACAAGTCACCATTGATTTTAAGAATCTCCACTGGAGTTTGAGAGATTTTGACATGAAAGTGTCACCTATTTGTTGTGGATTTGGAACATTTCCTGAGAATTTCCAAAGTTTCTTCAGGATTTCCCAAATTTTGGAGGGAACTCCAAACATGTCAACATTGATTTTAAGAACCTCCACTGGAGTTTGAGAGATTTTGACGTGAAAGTGTCACCATTTTGTCGGGGATTTGGAACATTTCCTGAGCATTTCCAAAGTTTCCCTGGGATTTCCCAAATTTTGAAGGGAACTCCAAACATGTCAACATTGATTTTAAGAATATCCACTGGAGTTTGAGAGATTTTGACGTGAAAGTGTCACCATTTTGTCGGGGATTTGGAACATTTCCTGAGCATTTCCAAAGTTTCCCCGGGATTTCCCGAATTTTGAAGAGAGCTACAAACAAGTCACCATTGATTTTAAGAATCTCCACTGGAGTTTGAGAGATTTTGACATGAAAGTGTCACCTATTTGTTGTGGATTTGGAACATTTCCTGAGAATTTCCAAAGTTTCTTCAGGATTTCCCAAATTTTGGAGGGAACTCCAAACATGTCAACATTGATTTTAAGAACCTCCACTGGAGTTTGAGAGATTTTGACGTGAAAGTGTCACCATTTTGTCGGGGATTTGGAACCTTTCCTGAACATTTCCAAAGTTTCTCCGGGATTTCTCGAGTTTAGATGGGAACTCCAAACATGTCACCATTGATTTTAAGAATCTCCACTGGAGTTTGAGAGATTTTGACGTGAAAGTGTCACCATTTTGGCGGGGATTTGGAACATTTCCTGAGCATTTCCAAAGTTTCTCCGGGATTTCATAAATTTTGGAAGGAACTCCAAACATGTCAACATTGATTTTAAGAATCTCCACTGGAGTTTGAGAGATTTTGACGTGAAAGTGTAACCATTTTGTCAGGGATTTGGAACATTTCCTGAGAATTTCCAAAGTTTCCCTGGGATTTCCCAAATTTTGAAGGGAACTCCAAACATGTCACCATTGATTTTAAGAATCTCCACTGGAGTTTGAGAGATTTTGACCTGAAAGTGTCACCATTTTGTCGGGGATTTGGAACATTTCCTAAGCATTTCCAAAGTTTCTCCGGGATTTCCCAAATTTTGAAGGGAACTCCAAACATGTCACCATTGATTTTAAGAATCTCCACTGGAGTTTGAGAGATTTTGACGTGAAAGTGTCACCATTTTGTCGGGGATTTGGAACATTTCCTGAGCATTTCCAAAGTTTCCCTGGGATTTCCCAAATTTTGAAGGGAGCTCCAAACATGTCAACATTGATTTTAAGAATATCCACTGGAGTTTGAGAGATTTTGACGTGAAAGTGTCACCATTTTGTCGGGGATTTGGAACATTTCCTGAGAATTTCCAAAGTTTCTCCGGGATTTCCCAAATTTTGAAGGGAACTCCAAACATGTCAACATTGATTTTAAGAATCTCCACTGGAGTGTGAGAGATTTTGACGTGAAAGTGTCACCATTTTGTCGGGGATTTGGAACATTTCCGGAGAATTTCCAACGTTTCCCCGGGATTTCCCAAATGTTGGAGAAAACTCCAAACATGTCACCATTGATTTTAAGAATCTCCACTAGAGTTGGAGAGATTTTGACGTGAAAGTGTCACCATTTTGTCGGGGATTTGGAACATTTCCTGAGAATTTCCAAAGTTTCTTCAGGATTTCCCAAATTTTGGAGGGAACTCCAAACATGTCAACATTGATTTTAAGAATCTCCACTGGAGTTTGAGAGATTTTGACGTGAAAGTGTCACCATTTTGTCGGGGATTTGGAACCTTTCCTGAACATTTCCAAAGTTTCTCCGGGATTTCTCGAATTTAGATGGGAACTCCAAACATGTCACCATTGATTTTAAGAATCTCCACTGGAGTTTGAGAGATTTTGACGTGAAAGTGTCACCATTTTGTCGGGGATTTGGAACATTTCCTGAGCATTTCCAAAGTTTCCCCGGGATTTCATAAATTTTGGAAGGAACTCCAAACATGTCAACATTTATTTTAAGAATCTCCACTGGAGTTTGAGAGATTTTGACGTGAAAGTGTCACCATTTTGTCAGGGATTTGGAACATTTCCTGAGAATTTCCAAAGTTTCCCCGGGATTTCCCAAATTTTGAAGGGAACTCCAAACATGTCACCATTGATTTTAAGAATCTCCACTGGAGTTTGAGAGATTTTGACCTGAAAGTGTCACCATTTTGTCGGGGATTTGGAACATTTCCTAAGCATTTCCAAAGTTTCTCCGGGATTTCCCAAATTTTGAAGGGAACTCCAAACATGTCAACATTGATTTTAAGAATCTCCACTGGAGTTTGAGAGATTTTGACGTGAAAGTGTCACCATTTTGTCGGGGATTTGGAACATTTCCGGAGAATTTCCAACGTTTCCCCGGGATTTCCCAAATGTTGGAGCGAACTCCAAACATGTCACCATTGATTTTAACAATCTCCACTGGAGTTTGAGAGATTTTGACGTGAAAGTGTCACCATTTTGTCGGGGATTTGGAACATTTCCTGAGAATTTCCAAAGTTTCCCCGGGATTTCCCAAATGTTGGAGCGAACTCCAAACATGTCACCATTGATTTTAAGAATCTCCACTGGATTTTGAGAGATTTTGACGTGAAAGTGTCACTATTTTGTCGAGTATTTGGAACATTTCTGGAGAATTTCCAACGTTTCCCCGGGATTTCCCAAATTTTGAAAAAAGCTCCAAACATGTCAACATTGATTTTAAGAATCTCTACTGGAGTTTGAGAGATTTTGATGTGAAACTGTCACCATTTTGTCGGGGATTTGGAACATTTCCTGAGCATTTCCAAAGTTTCCCCGGGATTTCCCGAATTTTGAAGAGAACTACAAACATGTCAACATTGATTTTAAGAATCTCCACTGGAGTTTGAGAGATTTTGACGTGAAAGTGTCACCTATTTGTTGGGGATTTGGAACATTTCCTGAGAATTTCCAAAGTTTCTTCAGGATTTCCCAAATTTTGGGGGGAACTCCAAACATGTCAACATTGATTTTAAGAACCTCCACTGGAGTTTGAGAGATTTTGATGTGAAAGTGTCACCATTTTGTCGGGGATTTGGAACCTTTCCTGAACATTTCCAAAGTTTCTCCGGGATTTCTCGAGTTTAGATGGGAACTCCAAACATGTCACCATTGATTTTAAGAATCTCCACTGGAGTTTGAGAGATTTTGACGTGAAAGTGTCACCATTTTGTCGGGGATTTGGAACATTTCCTGAGCATTTCCAAAGTTTCCCCGGGATTTCATAAATTTTGGAAGGAACTCCAAACATGTCAACATTTATTTTAAGAATCTCCACTGGAGTTTGAGAGATTTTGACGTGAAAGTGTCACCATTTTGTCAGGGATTTGGAACATTTCCTGAGAATTTCCAAAGTTTCCCCGGGATTTCCCAAATTTTGAAGGGAACTCCAAACATGTCACCATTGATTTTAAGAATCTCCACTGGAGTTTGAGAGATTTTGACGTGAAACTGTCACCATTTTGTCGGGGATTTGGAACATTTCCTGAGAATTTCCAAAGTTTCCCTGGGATTTCCCAAATTTTGAAGGGAACTCTAAACATGTCAACATTGATTTTAAGAATCTCCACTGGAGTTTGAGAGATTTTGACTTGAAAGTGTCACCATTTTGTCGGGGATTTGGAACATTTCCTAAGCATTTCCAAAGTTTCCCCGGGATTTCCCTAATGTTGGAGCGAACTCCAAACATGTCAACATTGATTTTAAGAATCTCCACTGGAGTTTGAGAGATTTTGACGTGAAAGTGTCACCATTTTGTCGGGGATTTGGAACATTTCCTGAGCATTTCCAAAGTTTCCCCGGGATTTCCCAAATTTTGAAAAAAACTACAAACATCTCAACATTGATTTTAAGAATCTCTACTGGAGTTTGAGAGATTTTGACGTGAAACTGTCACCATTTTGTCGGGGATTTGGAACATTTCCTGAGAATTTCCCAAGTTTCCCCGGGATTTCCCAAATTTTGGAGGGAACTCTAAACATGTCTACATTGATTTTAAGAATTTCCACTGGAGTTTGAGAGATTTTGACGTGAAAGTGTCACCATTTTGTCAGGGATTTGGAACATTTCCTGAGAATTTCCAAAGTTTCCCCGGGATTTCCCAAATTTCGAAGGGAAATCCAAACATGTCACCATTGATTTTAAGAATCTCCACTGGAGTTTGAGAGATTTTGACGTGAAAGTGTCACCATTTTGTCGGGGATTTGGAACATTTCCTAAGCATTTCCAAAGTTTCTCCGGGATTTCCCAAATTTTGAAGGGAACTCCAAACATGTCAACATTGATTTTAAGAATCTCCACTGGAGTTTGAGAGATTTTGACGTGAAAGTGTCACCATTTTATCAGGGATTTGGAACATTTCCGGAGAATTTCCAACGTTTCCCCGGGATTTCCCTAATGTAGGAGGGAACTCCAAACATGTCACCATTGATTTTAAGAATCTCCACTGGAGTTTGAGAGATCTTGACGTGAAAGTGTCACCATTTTGTCGGGGATTTGGAACATTTCCTGAGCATTTCCAAAGTTTCCCCGGGATTTCATAAATTTTAGAGGGAACTCCAAACATGTCAACATTGATTTTAAGAATCTCCACTGGAGTTTGAGAGATTTTGACGTGAAAGTGTCACCATTTTGTCAGGGATTTGGAACATTTCCTGACAATTTGCAAAGTTTCCCCGGGATTTCCCAAATTTTGAAGGGAACTCCAAACATGTCAACATTGATTTTAAGAATCTCCACTGGAGTTTGAGAGATTTTGACGTGAAAGTGTCACCATTTTGTCGGGGATTTGGAACATTTCCTGAGCATTTCCAACGTTTCGCCGGGATTTCCCAAATTTTGAAGGGAACTCCAAACATGTCAACATTGATTTTAAGAATCTCCACTGGAGTTTGAGAGATTTTGACGTGAAAGTGTCACCATTTTGTCGAGTATTTGGAGCATTTCTGGAGAATTTCCAACGTTTCCCCGGGATTTCCCAAATTTTGAAAAAATCTCCAAACATATCACCATTGATTTTAAGAATCTCACTGGAGTTTGAGAGATTTTGACGTGAAAGTGTCACCTATTTGTTGGGGATTTGGAACATTTCCTGAGAATTTCCAAAGTTTCTTCAGGATTTCCCAAATTTTGGAGGGAACTCAAAACATGTCAACATTGATTTTAAGAACCTCCACTGGAGTTTGAGAGATTTTGATGTGAAAGTGTCACCATTTTGTCGGGGATTTGGAACCTTTCCTGAACATTTCCAAAGTTTCTCCGGGATTTCTCGAATTTAGATGGGAACTCCAAACATGTCACCATTGATTTTAAGAATCTCCACTGGAGTTTGAGAGATTTTGACCTGAAAGTGTCACCATTTTGTCGGGGATTTGGAACATTTCCTAAGCATTTCCAAAGTTTCCCCGGGATTTCCCTAATGTTGGAGCAAACTCCAATCATGTCACCATTGATTTTAAGAATCTCCACTGGAGTTTGAGAGATTTTGACGTGAAAGTGACACCTATTTGTCGGGGATTTGGAACATTTCCTGAGAATTTCCAAAGTTTCTTCAGGATTTCCCAAATTTTGGAGGGAACTCCAAACATGTCAACATTGATTTTAAGAACCTCCACTGGAGTTTGAGAGATTTTGACGTGCAAGTGTCACCATTTTCTCGGGTATTTGGAACATTTCCTGAGCATTTCCAAAGTTTCCCCGGGATTTCATAAATTTTGGAGGGAACTCCAAACATGTAAACACTGATTTTAAGAATCTCCACTGGAGTTTGAGAGATTTTGACCTGAAAGTGTCACCATTTCGTCAGGTATTTGGAACATTTCTTAAGCATTTCCAAAGTTTCAGCTGGATTTCCCAAATTTTGGAGGGAACTGCAAACATGTCACCATTGATTTTAAGAATCTCCACTGGAGTGTGAGAGATTTTAATGTGAAACTGTCACCATTTTGTCGGGGATTTGGAACATTTCCTGAGCATTTTCAAAATTTCCCCGGGATTTCCCTTATGTTGGAGGGAACTCCAAACATGTCACCATTGATTTTAAGAACCTCCACTAGAGTTTGAGAGATTTTGACGTGAAAGTGTCACCATTTTGTTGGGGATTTGGAACATTTCCTCAGCATTTTCAAAATTTCCCCGGGATTTCCCAAATATTGGAGGGAACTCCAAACATGTCACCATTGATTTTAAGAATCTCCACTGGAGTCTGAGAGATTTTGACGTGAAAGTGTCACCATTATATCGGGGATTTGGAACATTTCCTGAGAATTTCCAAGGTTTCCCCGGGATTTCCCAAATGTTGGAGGGAACTCCAAACATGTCACCATTGATTTTAAGAATCTCCACTGGAATTTGAGAGATTTTGACGTGAAAGTGTCACCATTTTGTCGGGTATTTGGAACATTTCCGGAGAATTTCCAACGTTTCCCCGGGATTTCCCAAATTTTGAAAAAAGCTCCAAACATGTCAACATTGATTTTAAGAATCTCTACTGGAGTTTGAGAGATTTTGACGTGAAAGTGTCACCATTTTGTCGGGGATTTGGAACCTTTCCTGAGCATTTCCAAAGTTTCCCCGGGATTTCCCAAATTTTGGAGGGAACTCCAAACATGTCACCATTGATTTTAAGAATTTCCACTGGAGTTTGAGAGATTTTGACGTGCAAGTGTCACCATTTTGTCGGGGATTTGGAACATTTCCTGAGAATTTCCATAGTTTCTTCAGGATTTCCCAAATTTTTGAGGGAACTCCAAACATGTCAACATTGATTTTAAGAATCTCCACTGGAGTTTGAGAGATTTTGACGTGAAAGTGTCACCATTTTGTCGGGGATTTGGAACATTTCCTGAGAATTTCCAAGGTTTCCCCGGGATTTCCCAAATTTTGAAAAAAGCTCCAAACATGTCAACATTGATTTTAAGAATCTCCACTGGAGTTTGAGAGATTTTGACGTGAAACTGTCACCATTTTGTCGGGGATTTGGAACATTTCCTGAGCATTTCCAAAGTTTCCCTGGGATTTCCCAAATTTTGGCGGGAACTCCAAACATGTCACCATTGATTTTAAGAATCTCCACTGGAGTGTGAGAGATTTTGACGTGAAAGTGTCACCATTTTGTCGGGGATTTGGAACATTTCCTGAGAATTTCCAAGGTTTCCCCGGGATTTCCCAAATTTTGAAAAAAGCTCCAAACATGTCAACATTGATTTTAAGAATCTCCACTGGAGTTTGAGAGATTTTGACCTGAAAGTGTCACCATTTTGTCGGGGATTTGGAACATTTGCGGAGAATTTCCAAAGTTTCCCTGGGATTTCCCAAATTTTGAAGGGAAATCCAAACATGTCAACATTGATTTTAAGAATCTCCACTGGAGTTTGAGAGATTTTGACGTGAAACTGTCACCATTTTGTCGGGGATTTGGAACATTTCCTGAGCATTTGCAAAGTTTCCCCGGGATTTCCCGAATTTTGAAGAGAACTACAAACATGTCACCATTGATTTTAAGAATATCCACTGGAGTTTGAGAGATTTTGACTTGAAAGTGTCACCTATTTGTCGGGGATTTGGAACATTTCCTGAGCATTTCCAAAGTTTCCCTGGGATTTCCCAAATTTTGGAGGGAACTCTAAACATGTCAACATTGATTTTAAGAACCTCCACTGGAGTTTGAGAGATTTTGACGTGAAAGTGTCACCATTTTGTCGGGGATATAGAACCTTTCCTGAACAATTCCAAAGTTTCTCCGGGATTTCTCAAATTTAGATGGGAACGCAAAACATGTCACCATTGATTTTAAGAATCTCCACTGGAGTTTGAGAGATTTTGACGTGAAAGTGTCACCATTTTGTCGGGGATTTGGAACATTTCCTGAGCATTTCCAACGTTTCCCCGTGATTTACCAAATTCTGAAAAAAACTTCAAACATGTCAACATTGATTTTAAGAATCTCCACTGGAGTTTGAGAGATTTTGACGTGAAAGTGTCACCATTTTGTTGGGGATTTGGAACACTTCCTGAGAATTTCTAAAGTTTCCCTGGGATTTCCGAAATTTTGAAGGGAACTCCAAACATGTCACCATTGATTTTAATAATTTCCACTGGAGTTTGAGAGATTTTGACGTGCAAGTGTCACCATTTTGTCGGGGATTTGGAACATTTCCTGAGAATTTCTAAAGTTTCCCCGGGATTTCATAAATTTTGGAGGGAACTCCAAACATGTCAACATTGATTTTAAGAACCGCCACTAGAGTTTGAGAGATTTTGACATGAAAGTGTAACCATTTTCTCGGGGATTTGGAACATTTCCTGAGAATTCCCAAAGTTTCCCCGGTATTTCCCGAATTTTGAAGGGAACTCCAAACATGACACCATTGATTTTAAGAATCTCCACTGGAGTTTGAGAGATTTTGACGTGAAAGTGTCACCATTTTATCGGGGATTTGGAACATTTCCTGAGAATTTGCAAAGTTTCTTCAGGATTTCCCAAATTTTTGTGGGAACTCCAAACATGTCAACATTGATTTTAAGAACCTCCACTGGAGTTTGAGAGATTTTGACGTGCAAGTGTCACCATTTTGTCGGGTATTTGGAACATTTCCTGAGCATTTCCAAAGTTTCCCCGGGATTTCATAAATTTTGGAGGGAACTCCAAACATGTCAACATTGATTTTAAGAACCTCCACTAGAGTTTGAGAGATTTTGACGTGAAAGTGTCACCATTTTGTCAGGGATTTGGAACATTTCCTGAGAATTTCCAAAGTTTCCCCAGGATTTCCCAAATTTTTGAGGGAACTCCAAACATGTCACCATTGATGTTAAGAATCTCCACGGGAGTGTGAGAGATTTTGACGTGAAAGTGTCACCTATTTGTCGGAGATTTGGAACATTTCCTGAGCATTTTCAAAGTTTCCCCGGGATTTCCCAAATTTTGAAGGGAACTCCAAACATGTCAACATCGATTTTAAGAATCTCCACTGGAGTTTGAGAGATTTTGACGTGCAAGTGTAACCATTTTCTCGGGGATTTGGAACATTTCCTGAGAATTCCCAAATTTTCCCCAGGATTTCCCGAATTTTGAAGAGAACTCCAAACATGACACCACTGACTTTAAGAATCTCCACTCGAGTTTGAGAGATTTTGACGTGAAAGTGTCACCATTTTGTCGGGGATTTGGAACATTTCCTGAGAATTTCCAAAGTTTCTTCAGGATTTCCCAAATTTTTGAGGGAACTCCAAACATGTCAACATTGATTTTAAGAACCTCCACTGGAGTTTGAGAGATTTTGACGTGAAAGTGTCACCATTTTGTCGGGGATTTGTAACACATCCTGAGAATTTCTAAAGTTTCCCTGGGATTTCCGAAATTTTAAAGGGAACTCCAAACATGTCACCATTGATTTTAAGAATTTCCACTGGAGTTTGAGATATTTTGACGTGCAAGTGTCTGCATTTTGTCGGGGATTTGGAACATTTCCTGAGAATTTCCAAAGTTTCCCCGGGATTTCCCAAATTTTGGAGGGAACTCCAAACATGTCAACATTGATTTTAAGAATCTCCACTGGAGTTTGAGAGATTTTGACGTGAAAGTGTCACTATTTTGTTGGGGATTTGGAACATTTCCTGAGAATTCTCAAAATTTCCCCGGGATTTCCCAAATATTGGAGGGAACTCCAAACATGTCACCATTGATTTTAAGAATCTCCACGGGAGTGTGAGAGATTTTGACGTGAAAGTGTCACCATTTTGTCGGGGATTTGGAACATTTCCTGAGAATTTCCAAGGTTTCCCCGGGATTTCCCAAATTTTGAAAAAAGCTCCAAACATGTCAACATTGATTTTAAGAATCTCTACTGGAGTTTGAGAGATTTTGACGTGAAACTGTAACCATTTTGTCGGGGATTTGGAACATTTCCTGATCATTTCCAAACTTTCCCCGGGATTTCCCAAATTTTGGAGGGAACTCCAAACATGTCAACATTGATTTTAAGAATCTCCACTGGAGTTTGAGAGATTTTGACATGAAAGTGTCACCATTTTGTCGGGGATTTGGAACATTTCCGGAGAATTTCCAAAGTTTCCCCAGGATTTCCAAAATTTTGGCGGGAACTCCAAACATGTCAACATTGATTTTAAGAATCTCCACTGGAGTTTGAGAGATTTTGACATGAAAGTGTCACCCTTTTTTTAGGGACTTGGAACATTTCCTGAGAATTTCCAAAGTTTCCCCGGGATTTCCCAAATTTGGAAGGGAAATCCAAACATGTCAACATTGATTTTAAGAATCTCCACTGGAGTTTGAGAGATTTTGACGTGAAACTGTCACCATTTTGTCGGGGATTTGGAACATTTCCTGAGCATTTCCAAAGTTTCTCCGGGATTTCCCAAATTTTGAAGGGAACTCCAAACATGTCAACGTCGATTTTAAGAATCTCCACTGGAGTTTGAGAGATTTTGATGTGCAAGTGTAACCATTTTCTCGAGGATATGGAACATTTCCTGAGAATTCCCAAAGTTTCCCCAGGATTTCCCGAATTTTGGAGGGAACTCCAAACATGTCACCATGGATTTTAAGAATCTCCACTGGAGTTTGAGAGATTTTGACGTGAAAGTGTCACCATTTTGTCGGGGATTTGGAACATTTCCTGAGAATTTCCAAAGTTTCTTCAGGATTTCCCAAATTTTTGAGGGAACTCCAAACATGTCAACATTGATTTTAAGAACCTCCACTGGAGTTTGAGAGATTTTGACGTGAAAGTGTCACCATTTTGTCGGGGATTTGGAACATTTCCTGAACATTTCCAAAGTTTCTCCGGGATTTCTCAAATTTAGATGGGAACTCCAAACATGTCACCATTGATTTTAAGAATCTCCACTGGAGTTTGAGAGATTTTGACGTGCAAGTGTCACCATTTTGTCGGGGATTTGGAACATTTCCTGAGCATTTCCAAAGTTTCCCCGGGATTTCATAAATTTTGGAAGGAACTCCAAACATGTCAACATTTATTTTAAGAATCTCCACTGGAGTTTGAGAGATTTTGACGTGAAAGTGTCACCATTTTGTCAGGGATTTGGAACATTTCCTGAGAATTTCCAAAGTTTCCCCGGGATTTCCCAAATTTTGAAGGGAACTCCAAACATGTCACCATTGATTTTAAGAATCTCCACTGGAGTTTGAGAGATTTTGACCTGAAAGTGTCACCATTTTGTCGGGGATTTGGAACATTTCCTGAGAATATCCAAAGTTTGCCCAGAATTTCCCAAAATTTGGAGGGAACTCCAAACATGTCACCATTGATTTTAAGAATCTCCACTGGAGTTTTAGAGATTTTGACGTGAAAGTGTCACCATTTTGTTGGGGATTTGAAATATTTCCTGAGAATTTCCAAGGTTTCCCCGGGATTTCCCAAATTTTGAAGAGAACTCCAAACATGTCACCATTGATTTTAATAATCTCCACTGGAGTTTGAGAGATTTTGACGTGAAACTGTCACCATTTTGTCGGGGATTTGGAACATTTCCTGAGAATTTCCAAAGTTTCCCTGGGATTTCCCAAATGTTGGAGCGAACTCCAAACATGTCAACATTGATTTTAAGAATCTCCACTGGAGTTTGAGAGATTTTGACGTGAAAGTGTCACCATTTTGTTGGGGATTTGGAACATTTCCTGCGAATTCTCAAAATTTCCCCGGGATTTCCCAAATATTGGAGGGAAATCCAAACATGTCAACATTGATTTTAAGAATCTCCACTGGAGTTTGAGAGATTTTGACGTGAAAGTGTCACCATTTTTTTGGGGATTTGGAACATTTCCGGAGAATTTCCAACGTTTCCCCGGGATTTCCCAAATTTTGAAAAAAACTCCAAACATGTCAACATTGATTTTTAGAATCTCCACTGGAGTGTGAGATATTTTGACATGCAAGTGTAACCATTTTGTCGGGGATTTGGAACATTTCCTTAGCATTTCCAAAGTTTCCCTGGGATTTCCCAAATTTTGAAGGGAACTCCAAACATTTCACCATTGATTTTAAGAATCTCCACGGGAGTGTGAGAGATTTTGACGTGAAAGTGTCACCATTTTGTCGATTTGGAACATTTCCTGAGCATTTCCAAAGTTTCTCCGGGATTTCCCAAATTTTGAAGGGAACTCCAAACATGTCAAAATCGATTTTAAGAATCTTTACTGGAGTTTGAGAAATTTTGACGTGCAAGTGTAACCATTTTCTCGGGGATTTGGAACATTTCCTGAGAATTCCCAAAGTTTCCCCGGGATTTCCTGAATTTTGAAGGGAACTCCAAACATGACACCATTGATTTTAAGAATCTCCACTGGAGTTTGAGAGATTTTGACCTGAAAGTGTCACCATTTTGTCGGGGATTTGGAACATTTCCTGAGAATTTCAAAAGTTCCCCTGGGATTTCCCAAATTTTGAAGGGAACTCCAAACATGTCAACATTGATTTTAAGAATCTCCACTGGAGTTTGAGAGATTTTGACGTGAAAGTGTCACTATTTTGTTGGGGATTTGGAACATTTCCTGAGAATTTCCAACGTTTCCCCGGGATTTTCCAAATATTGAAGGGAACTCCAAACATGTCACCATTGATTTTAAGAATCTCCACGGGAGTGTGAGAGATTTTGACGTGAAAGTGTCACCATTTTGTCGGGGATTTGGAACATTTCCTGAGAATTTCCAAGGTTTCCCCGGGATATCCCAAATTTTGAAAAAAGCTCAAAACATGTCAACATTGATTTTAAAAATCTCTACTGGAGTTTGAGAGATTTTGACGTGAAACTGTAACCATTTTGTCGGGGATTTGGAACATTTCCTGAGCATTTCCAAACTTTCCCCGGGATTTCCCAAATTTTGGAGGGAACTCCAAACATGTCACCATTGATTTTAAGAATCTCCACTGGAGTTTGAGAGATTTTGACGTGAAAGTGTCACCATTTTGTCGGGGATTTGGAACATTTCCGGAGAATTTCCAAAGTTTCCCCAGGATTTCCAAAATTTTGGCGGGAACTCCAAACATGTCAACATTGATTTTGAGAATCTCCACTGGAGTTTGAGAGATTTTGACATGAAAGTGTCACCCTTTTCTTAGGGACTTGGAACATTTCCTGAGAATTTCCAAAGTTTCCCCGGGATTTCCCAAATTTGGAAGGGAAATCCAAACATGTCAACATTGATTTTAAGAATCTCCACTGGAGTTTGAGAGATTTTGACGTGAAAGTGTCACCATTTTGTCGGGGATTTGGAACATTTCCTGTGAATTTCCAAAGTTTCTCCGGGATTTCCCAAATTTTGAAGGGAACTCCAAACATGTCAACATCGATTTTAAGAATCTCCACTGGAGTTTGAGAGATTTTGACGTGCAAGTGTAACCATTTTCTCAAGGATTTGGAACATTTCCTGAGAATTCCCAAAGTTTCCCCAGGATTTCCCGAATTTTGAAGGGAACTCCAAACATGACACCACTGATTTTAACAATCTCCACTGGAGTTTGAGAGATTTTGACGTGAAAGTGTCACCATTTTGTCGGGGATTTGGAACATTTCCTGAGAATTTCCAATGTTTCTTCAGGATTTCCCAAATTTTTGAGGGAACTCCAAACATGTCAACATTGATTTTAAGAATCTCCACTGGAGTTTGAGAGATTTTGACGTGAAAGTGTCACCATTTTGTCGGGGATTTGTAACCTTTCCTGAACATTTCCAAAGTTTCTCCGGGATTTCTCAAATTTAGATGGGAACTCAAAACATGTCACCATTGATTTTAAGAATCTCCACTGGAGTTGGAGAGATTTTGACGTGAAAGTGTCACCATTTTGTCGGGGATTTGGAACATTTCCTGAGCATTTCCAAAGTTTCCCCGGGATTTCCCAAATTTTGAAGGGAACTCCAAACATGTCAACATTGATTTTAAGAACCTCCACTGGAGTTTGAGAGATTTTGACGTGAAAGTGTCACCATTTTGTCGGGTATTTGGAACATTTCCTGACAATTTCCAAAGTTTCCCCGGGATTTCCCAAATATTGGAGGGAACTCCAAACATGTCAACATTGATTTTAAGAATCTCCACTGGAGTTTGAGAGATTTTGACGTGAAAGTGTCACCATTTTGTCGGGGATTTGGAACATTTCCTGAGAATTTCCAAAGTTTCCCTGGGATTTCCCAAATTTTGAAGGGAACTCCAAACATGTCACCATTGATTTTAAGAATCTCCACTGGAGTTTGAGAGATTTTGACGTGAAAGTGTCACCATTTTGTCGGGGATTTGGAACATTTCCTGAGAAATTCCAAGGTTTCCCCGGGATTTCCCAAATTTTGAAGAGAACTTCAAACATGTCACCATTGATTTTAAGAATCTCCACTGGAGTTTGAGAGATTTTGACGTGAAAGTGTCACCTTTTTGTCGGGGATTTGTAACACTTCCTGAGAATTTCTAAAGTTTCCCTGGGATTTCCGAAATTTTAAACGGAACTCCAAACATGTCACCATTGATTTTAAGAATTTCCACTGGAGTTTGAGAGATTTTGACGTGCAAGTGTCACCATTTTGTCGGGGATTTGGAACATTTCCTGAGAATTTCCAAGGTTTCCCCGGGATTTCGCAAATTTTGGAGGGAACTCCAAACATGTCAACATTGATTTTAAGAACCTCCACTGGAGTTTGAGAGATTTTGACGTGAAAGTGTCACCATTTTGTCAGGGATTTGGAACATTTCCTGAGAATTTCCAAAGTTTCCCCGGGATTTCGCAAATTTTGGAGGGAACTCCAAACATGTCAACATTGATTTTTAGAATCTCCACTGGAGTGTGAGAGATTTTGACGTGAAAGTGTCACCATTTTGTCGGGGATTTGGAACATTTCCTGAGCATTTCCAAAGTTTCCCTGGGATTTCCCAAATTTTGAAGGGAACTCCAAACATGTCAACATTGATTTTAAGAATCTCCACGGGAGTTTTAGAGATTTTGACGTGAAAGTGTCACCATTTTGTCGGGGATTTGGAACATTTCCTGAGAATTTCTAAAATTTCCCCGGGATTTCACAAATTTTGAAGGGAACTCCAAGCATGTCACCATTGATTTTAAGAATCTCCACTGGAGTTTGAGAGATTTTCACGTGAAAGTGTCACCATTATGTCGGGGATTTGGAACATTTCCGGAGAATTTCCAAAGTTTCCCCGGGATTTCCCAAATTTTGGAGGGAAGTCCAAACATGTCAACATTGATTTTAAGAATCTCCACTGGAGTTTGAGAGATTTTGACATGAAAGTGTCACAATTTTTTTAGGGATTTGGAACATTTCCTGCGAATTCTCAAAATTTCCCCGGGATTTCCCAAATATTGGAGGGAACTCCAAACATGTCACCATTGATTTTAAGAATCTCCACTGGAGTTTGAGAGATTTTGACGTGCAAGTGTCACCATTTTGTCGGGGATTTGGAACATTTCCTGAGAATTTCCAAGGTTTCCCCGGGATTTCCCAAATTTTGAAGAGAACTCCAAACATGTCACCATTGATTTTAAGAGTCTCCACTGGAGTTTGAGAGATTTTGACGTGGAAGCGTCACCATTTTGTCGGGGATTTGGAACACTTCCTGAGAATTTCTAAAGTTTCCCTGGGATTTCCGAAATTTTGGCGGGAACTCCAAACATGTCACCATTGATTTTAAGAATTTCCACTGGAGTTTTAGAGATTTTGACGTGCAAGTGTCACCATTTTGTCGGGGATTTGGAACATTTCCTGAGAATTTACAAAGTTTCCCCGGGATTTCATAAATTTTGGAGGGAACTCCAAACAGGTCAACATTGATTTTAAGAACCTCCACTAGAGTTTGAGAGATTTTGACGTGAAAGTGTCACCATTTTGTCGGGGATTTGGAACATTTCCTGAGAATTTGCAAAGTTTCTTCAGGATTTCCCAAATTTTTGAGGGAACTCCAAACATGTCAACATTGATTTTAAGAACCTCCACTGGAGTTTGAGAGATTTTGACGTGAAAGTGTCACCATTTTGTCGGGGATTTGGAACATTTCCTGAGAATTTGCAAAGTTTCTTCAGGATTTCCCTAATTTTTGAGGGAACTCCAAACATGTCAACATTGATTTTGAGAATCTCCACTGGAGTTTGAGAGATTTTGACATGAAAGTGTCACCCTTTTCTTAGGGACTTGGAACATTTCCTGAGAATTTCCAAAGTTTCCCCGGGATTTCCCAAATTTGGAAGGGAAATCCAAACATGTCAACATTGATTTTAAGAATCTCCACTGGAGTTCGAGAGATTTTGACGTGCAAGTGTCACCATTTTGTCGGGGATTTGGAACATTTCCTGTGAATTTCCAAAGTTTCTCCGGGATTTCCCAAATTTTGAAGGGAACTCCAAACATGTCAACATCGATTTTAAGAATCTCCACTGGAGTTTGAGAGATTTTGACGTGCAAGTGTAACCATTTTCTCAAGGATTTGGAACATTTCCTGAGAATTCCCAAAGTTTCCCCAGGATTTCCCGAATTTTGAAGGGAACTCCAAACATGACACCACTGATTTTAACAATCTCCACTGGAGTTTGAGAGATTTTGACGTGAAAGTGTCACCATTTTGTCGGGGATTTGGAACATTTCCTGAGAATTTCCAATGTTTCTTCAGGATTTCCCAAATTTTTGAGGGAACTCCAAACATGTCAACATTGATTTTAAGAATCTCCACTGGAGTTTGAGAGATTTTGACGTGAAAGTGTCACCATTTTGTCGGGGATTTGTAACCTTTCCTGAACATTTCCAAAGTTTCTCCGGGATTTCTCAAATTTAGATGGGAACTCAAAACATGTCACCATTGATTTTAAGAATCTCCACTGGAGTTGGAGAGATTTTGACGTGAAAGTGTCACCATTTTGTCGGGGATTTGGAACATTTCCTGAGCATTTCCAAAGTTTCCCCGGGATTTCCCAAATTTTGAAGGGAACTCCAAACATGTCAACATTGATTTTAAGAACCTCCACTGGAGTTTGAGAGATTTTGACGTGAAAGTGTCACCATTTTGTCGGGTATTTGGAACATTTCCTGACAATTTCCAAAGTTTCCCCGGGATTTCCCAAATATTGGAGGGAACTCCAAACATGTCAACATTGATTTTAAGAATCTCCACTGGAGTTTGAGAGATTTTGACGTGAAAGTGTCACCATTTTGTCGGGGATTTGGAACATTTCCTGAGAATTTCCAAAGTTTCCCTGGGATTTCCCAAATTTTGAAGGGAACTCCAAACATGTCACCATTGATTTTAAGAATCTCCACTGGAGTTTGAGAGATTTTGACGTGAAAGTGTCACCATTTTGTCGGGGATTTGGAACATTTCCTGAGAAATTCCAAGGTTTCCCCGGGATTTCCCAAATTTTGAAGAGAACTTCAAACATGTCACCATTGATTTTAAGAATCTCCACTGGAGTTTGAGAGATTTTGACGTGAAAGTGTCACCTTTTTGTCGGGGATTTGTAACACTTCCTGAGAATTTCTAAAGTTTCCCTGGGATTTCCGAAATTTTAAACGGAACTCCAAACATGTCACCATTGATTTTAAGAATTTCCACTGGAGTTTGAGAGATTTTGACGTGCAAGTGTCACCATTTTGTCGGGGATTTGGAACATTTCCTGAGAATTTCCAAAGTTTCCCCGGGATTTCATAAATTTTGGAGGGAACTCCAAACATGTCAACATTGATTTTAAGAACCTCCACTGGAGTTTGAGAGATTTTGACGTGAAAGTGTCACCATTTTGTCAGGGATTTGGAACATTTCCTGAGAATTTCCAAAGTTTCCCCGGGATTTCGCAAATTTTGGAGGGAACTCCAAACATGTCAACATTGATTTTTAGAATCTCCACTGGAGTGTGAGAGATTTTGACGTGAAAGTGTCACCATTTTGTCGGGGATTTGGAACATTTCCTGAGCATTTCCAAAGTTTCCCTGGGATTTCCCAAATTTTGAAGGGAACTCCAAACATGTCAACATTGATTTTAAGAATCTCCACGGGAGTTTTAGAGATTTTGACGTGAAAGTGTCACCATTTTGTCGGGGATTTGGAACATTTCCTGAGAATTTCTAAAATTTCCCCGGGATTTCACAAATTTTGAAGGGAACTCCAAGCATGTCACCATTGATTTTAAGAATCTCCACTGGAGTTTGAGAGATTTTCACGTGAAAGTGTCACCATTATGTCGGGGATTTGGAACATTTCCGGAGAATTTCCAAAGTTTCCCCGGGATTTCCCAAATTTTGGAGGGAAGTCCAAACATGTCAACATTGATTTTAAGAATCTCCACTGGAGTTTGAGAGATTTTGACATGAAAGTGTCACAATTTTTTTAGGGATTTGGAACATTTCCTGCGAATTCTCAAAATTTCCCCGGGATTTCCCAAATATTGGAGGGAACTCCAAACATGTCACCATTGATTTTAAGAATCTCCACTGGAGTTTGAGAGATTTTGACGTGCAAGTGTCACCATTTTGTCGGGGATTTGGAACATTTCCTGAGAATTTCCAAGGTTTCCCCGGGATTTCCCAAATTTTGAAGAGAACTCCAAACATGTCACCATTGATTTTAAGAGTCTCCACTGGAGTTTGAGAGATTTTGACGTGGAAGCGTCACCATTTTGTCGGGGATTTGGAACACTTCCTGAGAATTTCTAAAGTTTCCCTGGGATTTCCGAAATTTTGGCGGGAACTCCAAACATGTCACCATTGATTTTAAGAATTTCCACTGGAGTTTTAGAGATTTTGACGTGCAAGTGTCACCATTTTGTCGGGGATTTGGAACATTTCCTGAGAATTTCCAAAGTTTCCCCGGGATTTCATAAATTTTGGAGGGAACTCCAAACAGGTCAACATTGATTTTAAGAACCTCCACTAGAGTTTGAGAGATTTTGACGTGAAAGTGTCACCATTTTGTCGGGGATTTGGAACATTTCCTGAGAATTTGCAAAGTTTCTTCAGGATTTCCCAAATTTTTGAGGGAACTCCAAACATGTCAACATTGATTTTAAGAACCTCCACTGGAGTTTGAGAGATTTTGACGTGAAAGTGTCACCATTTTGTCGGGGATTTGGAACATTTCCTGAGAATTTGCAAAGTTTCTTCAGGATTTCCCAAATTTTTGAGGGAACTCCAAACATGTCAACATTGATTTTGAGAATCTCCACTGGAGTTTGAGAGATTTTGACATGAAAGTGTCACCCTTTTCTTAGGGACTTGGAACATTTCCTGAGAATTTCCAAAGTTTCCCCGGGATTTCCCAAATTTGGAAGGGAAATCCAAACATGTCAACATTGATTTTAAGAATCTCCACTGGAGTTTGAGAGATTTTGACGTGCAAGTGTCACCATTTTGTCGGGGATTTGGAACATTTCCTGTGAATTTCCAAAGTTTCTCCAGGATTTCCCAAATTTTGAAGGGAACTCCAAACATGTCAACATCGATTTTAAGAATCTCCACTGGAGTTTGAGAGATTTTGACGTGCAAGTGTAACCATTTTCTCAAGGATTTGGAACATTTCCTGAGAATTCCCAAAGTTTCCCCAGGATTTCCCGAATTTTGAAGGGAACTCCAAACATGACACCACTGATTTTAATTATCTCCACTGGAGTTTGAGAGATTTTGACGTGAAAGTGTCACCATTTTGTCGGGGATTTGGAACATTTCCTGAGAATTTCCAATGTTTCTTCAGGATTTCCCAAATTTTTGAGGGAACTCCAAACATGTCAACATTGATTTTAAGAATCTCCACTGGAGTTTGAGAGATTTTGACGTGAAAGTGTCACCATTTTGTCGGGGATTTGGAACCTTTCCTGAACATTTCCAAAGTTTCTCCGGGATTTCTCAAATTTAGATGGGAACTCAAAACATGTCAACATTGATTTTAAGAATCTCCACTGGAGTTGGAGAGATTTTGACGTGAAAGTGTCACCATTTTGTCGGGGATTTGGAACATTTCCTGAGCATTTCCAAAGTTTCCCCGGGATTTCCCAAATTTTGAAGGGAACTCCAAACATGTCAACATTGATTTTAAGAACCTCCACTGGAGTTTGAGAGATTTTGACGTGAAAGTGTCACCATTTTGTCGGGTATTTGGAACATTTCCTGACAATTTCCAAAGTTTCCCCGGGATTTCCCAAATATTGGAGGGAACTCCAAACATGTCAACATTGATTTTAAGAATCTCCACTGGAGTTTGAGAGATTTTGACGTGAAAGTGTCACCATTTTGTCGGGGATTTGGAACATTTCCTGAGAATTTCCAAAGTTTCCCTGGGATTTCCCAAATTTTGAAGGGAACTCCAAACATGTCACCATTGATTTTAAGAATCTCCACTGGAGTTTGAGAGATTTTGACGTGAAAGTGTCACCATTTTGTCGGGGATTTGGAACATTTCCTGAGAAATTCCAAGGTTTCCCTGGGATTTCCCAAATTTTGAAGAGAACTTCAAACATGTCACCATTGATTTTAAGAATCTCCACTGGAGTTTGAGAGATTTTGACGTGAAAGTGTCACCTTTTTGTCGGGGATTTGTAACACTTCCTGAGAATTTCTAAAGTTTCCCTGGGATTTCCGAAATTTTAAACGGAACTCCAAACATGTCACCATTGATTTTAAGAATTTCCACTGGAGTTTGAGAGATTTTGACGTGCAAGTGTCACCATTTTGTCGGGGATTTGGAACATTTCCTGAGAATTTCCAAAGTTTCCCCGGGATTTCATAAATTTTGGAGGGAACTCCAAACATGTCAACATTGATTTTAAGAACCTCCACTGGAGTTTGAGAGATTTTGACGTGAAAGTGTCACCATTTTGTCAGGGATTTGGAACATTTCCTGAGAATTTCCAAAGTTTCCCCGGGATTTCGCAAATTTTGGAGGGAACTCCAAACATGTCAACATTGATTTTTAGAATCTCCACTGGAGTGTGAGAGATTTTGACGTGAAAGTGTCACCATTTTGTCGGGGATTTGGAACATTTCCTGAGCATTTCCAAAGTTTCCCTGGGATTAACCAAATTTTGAAGGGAACTCCAAACATGTCAACATTGATTTTAAGAATCTCCACGGGAGTTTTAGAGATTTTGACGTGAAAGTGTCACCATTTTGTCGGGGATTTGGAACATTTCCTGAGAATTTCTAAAATTTCCCCGGGATTTCACAAATTTTGAAGGGAACTCCAAGCATGTCACCATTGATTTTAAGAATCTCCACTGGAGTTTGAGAGATTTTCACGTGAAAGTGTCACCATTATGTCGGGGATTTGGAACATTTCCGGAGAATTTCCAAAGTTTCCCCGGGATTTCCCAAATTTTGGAGGGAAGTCCAAACATGTCAACATTGATTTTAAGAATCTCCACTGGAGTTTGAGAGATTTTGACATGAAAGTGTCACAATTTTTTTAGGGATTTGGAACATTTCCTGCGAATTCTCAAAATTTCCCCGGGATATCCCAAATATTGGAGGGAACTCCAAACATGTCACCATTGATTTTAAGAATCTCCACTGGAGTTTGAGAGATTTTGACGTGCAAGTGTCACCATTTTGTCGGGGATTTGGAACATTTCCTGAGAATTTCCAAGGTTTCCCCGGGATTTCCCAAATTTTGAAGAGAACTCCAAACATGTCACCATTGATTTTAAGAGTCTCCACTGGAGTTTGAGAGATTTTGACGTGGAAGCGTCACCATTTTGTCGGGGATTTGGAACACTTCCTGAGAATTTCTAAAGTTTCCCTGGGATTTCCGAAATTTTGGCGGGAACTCCAAACATGTCACCATTGATTTTAAGAATTTCCACTGGAGTTTTAGAGATTTTGACGTGCAAGTGTCACCATTTTGTCGGGGATTTGGAACATTTCCTGAGAATTTCCAAAGTTTCCCCGGGATTTCATAAATTTTGGAGGGAACTCCAAACAGGTCAACATTGATTTTAAGAACCTCCACTAGAGTTTGAGAGATTTTGACGTGAAAGTGTCACCATTTTGTCGGGGATTTGGAACATTTCCTGAGAATTTGCAAAGTTTCTTCAGGATTTCCCAAATTTTTGAGGGAACTCCAAACATGTCAACATTGATTTTAAGAACCTCCACTGGAGTTTGAGAGATTTTGACGTGAAAGTGTCACCATTTTGTCGGGTATTTGGAACATTTCCTGACAATTTCCAAAGTTTCCCCAGGATTTCCCAAATTTTGGCGGAAACTCCAAACATGTCAACATTGATTTTAAGAATCTCCACTGGAGTTTGAGAGATTTTGACCTGAAAGTGTCACCATTTTGTTGGGGATTTGGAACATTTCCTGCGAATTCTCAAAATTTCCCCGGGATTTCCCAAATATTGGAGGGAAATCCAAACATGTCAACATTGATTTTAAGAATCTCCACTGGAGTTTGAGAGATTTTGACGTGAAAGTGTCACCATTTTGTCGGGGATTTGGAACATTTCCTGAGCATTTCCAAAGCTTCCCTGGGATTTCCCATATTTTGAAGGGAACTCCAAACATGTCAACATTGATTTTAAGAATCTCCACTGGAGTTTGAGAGATTTTGACGTGAAAGTGTCAGCATTTTGTCGGGGATTTGGAACATTTCCTGAGAATTTCCAAGGTTTCCCCGGGATTTCCCGAATTTTGAAGAGAACTCCAAACATGTCACCATTGATTTTAATAATCTCCACTGGAGTTTGAGAGATTTTGACGTGCAAGTGTCACCATTTTGTCGGGGATTTGGAACATTTCCTGAGAATTTCCAAAGTTTCTTCAGGATTTCCCAAATTTTGGAGGGAACTCTAAACATATCAACATTGATTTTAAGAACCTCCACTGGAGTTTGAGAGATTTTGATGTGAAACTGTCACCATTTTGTCGGGGATTTGGAACATTTCCTGTGAATTTCCAAAGTTTCCCTGGGATTTCCCAAATGTTGGAGCGAACTCCAAACATGTCAACATTGATTTTAAGAATCTCCACTGGAGTTTGAGAGATTTTGACGTGAAAGTGTCACCATTTTGTCGGGGATTTGGAACATTTCCGGAGAATTTCCAACGTTTCCCCGGGATTTCCTAAATTTTGAAAAAAACTCCGAACATGTCAACATTGATTTTTAGAATCTCCACTGGAGTGTGAGAGATTTTGACGTGAAAGTGTCACCATTATGTCGGGGATTTGGTACATTTCCGGAGAATTTCCAAAGTTTCCCCGGGATTTCCCAAATTTTGGAGGGAAGTCCAAACATGTCAACATTGATTTTAAGAATCTCCACTGGAGTTTGAGAGATTTTGACATGAAAGTGTCACCATTTTTTTAGGGATTTGGAACATTTCCTGCGAATTCTAAAAATTTCCCCGGGATTTCCCAAATATTGGAGGGAACTCCAAACATGTCACCATTGATTTTAAGAATCTCCACTGGAGTTTGAGAGATTTTGACGTGAAAGTGTCACCATTTTGTCGGGGATTTGGAACATTTCCTGAGAATTTCCAAAGTTTCCCCGGGATTTCCCAAATTTTGAAGAGAACTCCAAACATGTCACCATTGATTTTAAGAGTCTCCACTGGAGTTTGAGAGATTTTGACGTGGAGGCGTCACCATTTTGTCGGGGATTTGGAACACTTCCTGAGAATTTCTAAAGTTTCCCTGGGATTTCCGAAATTTTGGCGGGAACTCCAAACATGTCACCATTGATTTTAAGAATTTCCACTGGAGTTGGAGAGATTTTGACGTGCAAGTGTCACCATTTTGTCGGGGATTTGGAACATTTCCTGAGAATTTCCAAAGTTTCCCCGGGATTTCATAAATTTTGGAGGGAACTCCAAACAGGTCAACATTGATTTTAAGAACCTCCACTAGAGTTTGAGAGATTTTGACGTGAAAGTGTCACCATTTTGTCGGGGATTTGGAACATTTCCTGAGAATTTGCAAAGTTTCTTCAGGATTTCCCAAATTTTTGAGGGAACTCCAAACATGTCAACATTGATTTTAAGAACCTCCACTGGAGTTTGAGAGATTTTGACGTGAAAGTGTCACCATTTTGTCGGGTATTTGGAACATTTCCTGACAATTTCCAAAGTTTCCCCAGGATTTCCCAAATTTTGGCGGAAACTCCAAACATGTCAACATTGATTTTAAGAATCTCCACTGGAGTTTGAGAGATTTTGACGTGCAAGTGTCACCATTTTGTCGGGGATTTGGAACATTTCCTAAGCATTTCCAAAGTTTCCCCGGGATTTCCCAAATATTGAATGGAAATCTAAACATGTCAACATTGATTTTAAGAATCTCCACTGGAGTTTGAGAGATTTTGACCTGAAAGTGTCACCATTTTGTTGGGGATTTGGAACATTTCCTGTGAATTCTCTAAATTTCCCCGGGATTTCCCAAATATTGGAGGGAAATCCAAACATGTCAACATTGATTTTAAGAATCTCCACTGAAGTTTGAGAGATTTTGACGTGCAAGTGTCACCATTTTGTCGGGGATTTGGAACATTTCCTGAGCATTTCCAAAGTTTCCCTGGGATTTCCCGAATGTTGGAGCGAACTCCAAACATGTCACCATTGATTTTAAGAATCTCCACTGGAGTTTGAGAGATTTTGACGTGAAAGTGTCTGCATTTTTTCGGGGATTTGGAACATTTCCGGAGAATTTCCAACGTTTCCCCGGGATTTCCCAAATTTTGAAAAAAACTCCAAACATGTCAACATTGATTTTTAGAATCTCCACTGGAGTGTGAGAGATTTTGACGTGAAAGTGTCACAATTTTGTCGGGGATTTGGAACATTTCCTGAGCATTTCCAAAATTTCCCTGGGATATCCCAAATTTTGAAGGGAACTCCAAACATGTCAACATTGATTTTAAGAATCTCCAGGGGAGTTTTAGAGATTTTGACGTGAAAGTGTCACCATTTTGTCGGGGATTTGGAACATTTCCTGAGAATTTCTAAAATTTCCCCGGGATTTCCCAAATTTTGAAGGGAACTCCAAGCATGTCACCATTGATTTTAAGAATCTCCACTGGAGTTTGAGAGATTTTCACGTGAAAGTGTCACCATTATGTCGGGGATTTGGAACATTTCCGGAGAATTTGCAAAGTTTCCCCGGGATTTCCCAAATTTTGGAGGGAAGTCCAAACATGTCAACATTGATTTTAAGAATTTTCACTGGAGTCTGAGAGATTTTGACGTGAAAGTGTCACCATTTTTTCGGGGATTTGGAACCTTTCCTGAGAACTTCCAAAGTTTCTCTGGGATTTCCAAATTTTGGCGGGAACTCCAAACATGTCAACATTGATGTTAAGAATCTCCACTGGAGTCTGAGATATTTTGACGTGAAAGTGTCACCATTTTGTTGGAGATTTGGAACATTTCCTGAGAAATTTCAAAATTTCCCCGGGATTTCTCAAGATTTGGAGGGAACTCCAAACATGTCAACATTGATTTTAAGATCATCCACTGGATTTTGAGAGATTTTGACCTGAAAGTGTCACCTATTTGTCGGGGATTTGGAACATTTCCTGAGAATTTCAAAAGTTTCCCTGGGATTTCCCAAATTTTGAGGGGACTCCAAACATGTAAACACTGATTTTAAGAATCTCCACTGGAGTTTGAGAGATTTTGACATGAAAGTGTCACCATTTTGTCGGGGATTTGGAACATTTCCTGAGCATTTCCAAAGTTTCTCAGGGATTTTCCAAATTTTGAAGGGAACTCCAAACATGTCAACATCGATTTTAAGAATCTCCACTGGAGTTTGAGAGATTTTGATGTGCAAGTGTCACCATTTTGTCGGGGATTTGGAACATTTCCTGAGAATTTCCAAAGTTTCCCCAGGATTTCCCAGAGTATCGTGGGAACTCCAAACATGTCGCCATTGATTTTAAGAATCTCCACTTGAGTTTGAGAGATTTTGACGTGAAAGTGTCACCATTTTGTCGGGGATTTGGAACATTTCCTGAGCATTTCCAAAGTTTCCCCAGGATTTCGCGAATTTTGAAGGGAACTCCAAACATGTCATCATTGATTTTAAGAATCTCCACTGGAGTTTGAGAGATTTTGACGTGAAAGTGTCACCATTTTGTCGGGGATTTGGAACATTTCCTGAGAATTTCCAAAGTTTCCCTGGGATTTCCCAAATTTTGAAGGGAACACCAAACATGTCACCATTGATTTTAAGAATCTCCACTGGAGTTTGAGAGATTTTGACGTGAAAGTGTCACTATTTTGTCGGGGATTTGGAACATTTCCTGAGAATTTCCAAAGTTTCCCCGGGATTTCCCAAATTTTGAAGAGAACTCCAAAAATGTCAACATTGATTTTAAGAATCTCCACAGGAGTGTGAGAGATTTTGACGTGAAAGTGTCACCATTTTGTCGGGGATTTGGAACATTTCCTGAGAATTTCCAAGGTTACCCCGGGAGTTCCCAAATTTTGAACAGAACTCCAAACATGTCACCATTGATTTTAAGAGTCTCCACTGGAGTTTGAGAGATTTTGACGTGGAAGCGTCACCATTTTGTCGGGGATTTGGAACATTTCCTGAGAATTTCTAAAGTTTCCCTGGGATTTCCGAAATTTTGAAGGGAACTCCAAACATGTCACCATTGATTTTAAGAAGTTCCACTGGAGTTTGAGAGATTGTTACGTGCAAGTGTCACCATTTTCTCGGGTATTTGGAACATTTCCTGACAATTTCCAAAGTTTCCCTGGGATTTCCCAAATTTTGAATGGAAATCCAAACATGTCAACATTGATTTTAAGAATCTCCACTGGAGTTTGAGAGATTTTGACGTGAAAGTGTCACCATTTTGTCGGGGATTTGGAACATTTCCTGCGAATTCTCAAAATTTCCCCAGGATTTCCCAAATATTGGAGCGAACTCCAAACATGTCAACATTGATTTTAAGAATCTCCACTGGAGTTTTAGAGATTTTGATGTGAAAGTGTCACCATTTTGTCGGGGATTTGGAACATTTCCTGAGCATTTCCAAAGCTTCCCTGGGATTTCCCAAATTTTGAAGGGAACTCCAAACATGTCAACATTGATTTTAAGAATCTCCACTGGAGTTTGAGAGATTTTGACGTGAAAGTGTCACCATTTTGTCGTGGATTTGGAACATTTCCTGAGCATTTCCAAAGTTTCCCTGGGATTTCCCAAATTTTGAAGGGAACTCCAAACATGTCAACATTGATTTTAAGAATCTCCACGGGAGTTTTAGAGATTTTGACGTGCAAGTGTCACCATTTTGTCGGGGATTTGGAACATTTCCGGAGAATTTCCAAAGTTTCGCCGGGATTTCCAAAATTTTGGAGGGAAGTCCAAACATGTCAGCATTGATTTTAAGAATTTTCACTGGAGTTTGAGAGATTTTGACGTGAAAGTGTCACCATTTTGTCGGGGATTTGGAACATTTCCGGAGAACTTCCAAAGTTTCTCTGGGATTTCCCAAATTTTGGCGGGAACTCCAAACATGTCAACATTGATGTTAAGAATCTCCACTGGAGTGTGAGAGATTTTGACGCGAAAGTGTCATCATTTTGTTGGGGATTTGGAACATTTCCTGAGAATTTCCAAAGTTTCCCCGTGATTTCTCAAGTTTTGGAGGGAACTCCAAACATGTCAACATTGATTTTAAGATCATCCACTGGATTTTGAGAGATTTTGACCTGAAAGTGTCACCATTTTGTCAGGGATATGGAACATTTCCTGAGAATTTCCAAAGTTTCCCTGGGATTTCCCAAATTTTGAAGGGGACTCCAAACATGTAAACACTGATTTTAAGAATCTCCACTGGAGTTTGAAAGATTTTGACGTGAAAGTGTCACCATTTTGTCGGGGATTTGGAACATTTCCTGAGCATTTCCAAAGTTTCTCCGGGATTTCCCAAATTTTGAAGGGAACTGCTAACATGTCAACATCGATTTTAAGAATCTCCAGTGGAGTTTGAGAGATTTTGACGTGAAAGTGTCACCATTTTGTCGGGGATTTGGAACATTTCCTGACAATTTCCAAAGTTTCCCCAGGATTTCTCAAATTTTGGTGGGAACTCCAAAAATGTCACCATTGATTTTAAGAATCTCCACTGGAGTTTGAGAGATTTTGACGTGAAAGTGTCACCATTTTGTCAGGGATTTGGAACATTTCCGGAGAATTTCCAAAGTTTCGCCGGGATTTCCCGAATTTTGAAGAGAACTCCAAACACGTTCACCACTGATTTTAAGAATCTCCACTGGAGTTTGAGAGATTTTGACGTGCAAGTGTCACCATTTTTTCGGGGATTTGGAACATTTCCTGAGAATTTGCAAAGTTTCTTCAGGATTTCCCAAACCTTTGAGGGAACTCCAAACATGTCACCATTGATTTTAAGAACCTCCACTGGAGTTGGAGAGATTTTGACGTGCACGTGTCACCATTTTGTCGGGGATTTGGGACATTTCCTGAGAATTTCCAAAGTTTCCCTGGGATTTCCCAAATTTTGAAGCGAACTCCAAACATGTCAACATTGATGTTAGGAATCTCCACTGGAGTTTGAGAGATTTTGACGTGAAAGTGTCACCATTTTGTTGGGGATTTGGAACATTTCCTGCGAATTTTCAAAATTTCCCCGGGATTTCCCATATATTGGAAAGAACTCCAAACATGTCACCATTGATTTTAAGAATCTCCACTGGAGCTTGAGAGATTTTGACGTGAAAGTGTCACCATTTTGTCGGGGATTTGGAACATTTCCTGAGAATTTCCAAAGTTTCCCCAGGATTTCCCAAATTTTGAAGGGAACTCCAAACATGTCACCATTGATTTTAAGAATCTCCACTTGAGTTTGAGAGATTTTGACGTGAAAGTGTCACCATTTTGTCGGGGATTTGGAACATTTCCTGAGAATTTCCAAAGTTTCCCCAGGATTTCCCAAATTTTGAAGGGAACTCCAAACATGTCACCATTGATTTTAAGAATCTCCACTTGAGTTTGAGAGATTTTGACGTGAAAGTGTCACCATTTTGTCGGGGATTTGGAACATTTCCTGAGCATTTCCAAAGTTTCCCCAGGATTTCGCGAATTTTGAAGGGAACTCCAAACATGTCATCATTGATTTTAAGAATCTCCTCTGGAGTTTGAGAGATTTTGACGTGAAAGTGTCACCATTTTGTCGGGGATTTGGAACATTTCCTGAGAATTTCCAAAGTTTCCCTGGGATTTCCTAAATTTTGAAGGGAAATCCAAACATGTCAACATTGATTTTAAGAATCTCCACTGGAGTTTGAGAGATTTTGACATGAAAGTGTCACTATTTTGTCGGGGATTTGGAACATTTCCTGAGAATTTCCAAAGTTTCCCCGGGATTTCCCAAATTTTGAAGAGAACTCCAAACATGTCAACATTGATTTTAAGAATCTCCACTGGAGTGTGAGAGATTTTGACGTGAAAGTGTCACCATTTTGTCGGGGATTTGGAACATTTCCTGAGAATTTCCGAGGTTTCCCCGGGATTTCCCAAATTCTGAACAGAACTCCAAACATGTCACCATTGATTTTAAGAGTCTCCACTGGAGTTTGAGAGATTTTGACGTGGAAGCGTCACCATTTTGTCGGGGATTTGGAACACTTCCTGAGAATTTCTAAAGTTTCCCTGGGATTTCCGAAATTTTGAAGGGAACTCCAAACTTTTCACCATTGATTTTAAGAAGTTCCACTGGAGTTTGAGAGATTTTGACGTGCAAGTGTCACCATTTTGTCGGGGATTTGGAACATTTCCTGAGAATTTCCAAAGTTTCCCCGAGATTTCATAAATTTTGGAGGGAACTCCAAACAGGTCAACATTGATTTTAAGAACCTCCACTGGAGTTTGAGAGATTTTGACGTGAAAGTGTCACCATTTTGTCGGGGATTTGGAACATTTCCTGAGAATTTGCAAAGTTTCTTCAGGATTTCCCAAATTTTTGAGGGAACTCCAAACATGTCACCATTGATTTTAAGAACCTCCACTGGAGTTTGAGAGATTTTGACGTGCAAGTGTCACCATTTTGTCGGGTATTTGGAACATTTCCTGACAATTTTCAAAGTTTCCCCAGGATTTCCCAAATTTTGGCGGAAACTCCAAACATGTCAACATTGATTTTAAGAATCTCCACTGGAGTTTGAGAGATTTTGACCTGAAAGTGTCACCATTTTGTCGGGGATTTGGAACATTTCCTGACAATTTCCAAAGTTTCCCCAGGATTTCCCAAATTTTGAATGGAAATCCAAACATGTCAACATTGATTTTAAGAATCTCCACTGGAGTTTGAGAGATTTTGACGTGAAAGTGTCACCATTTTGTTGGGGATTTGGAACATTTCCTGCGAATTCTCAAAATTTCCCCAGGATTTCCCAAATATTGGAGCGAACTCCAAACATGTCAACATTGATTTTAAGAATCTCCACTGGAGTTTTAGAGATTTTGACGTGAAAGTGTCACCATTTTGTCGGGGATTTGGAACATTTCCTGAGCATTTCCAAAGCTTCCCTGGGATTTCCCAAATTTTGAAGGGAACTCCAAACAGGTCACCATTGATTTTAAGAATCTCCACTGGAGTTTGAAAGATTTTGACGTGAAAGTGTCACCATTTTGTCGGGGATTTGGAACATTTCCTGAGAATTTCCAAAGTTTCCCTGGGATTTCCCAAATGTTGGAGCGAACTCCAAACATGTCAACATTGATTTTAAGAATCTCCACTGGAGTTTGAGAGATTTTGACGTGAAAGTGTCACCATTTTGTCGGGGATTTGGAACCTTTCCGGAGAATTTCCAACGTTTCCCCGGGATTTCCCAAATTTTGAAAAAAACTCCAAACATGTCAACATTGATTTTCAGAATCTCCACTGGAGTGTGAGAGATTTTGACCTGAAAGTGTCACCATTTTGTCGGGGATTTGGAACATTTCCTGAGCATTTCCAAAGTTTCCCTGGGATTTCCCAAATTTTGAAGGGAACTCCAAACATGTCAACATTGATTTTAAGAATCTCCACGGGAGTTTTAGAGATTTTGACGTGAAAGTGTCACCATTTTGTCGGGGATTTGGAACATTTCCTGAGAATTTTTAAAATTTCCCTGGGAATTCCCAAATTTTGAAGGGAACACCAAACATGTCACCATTGATTTTAAGAATCTCCACTGGAGTTTGAGAGATTTTGACGTGAAAGTGTCACCATTATGTCGGGGATTTGGAACATTTACTGAGCATTTCCAAAGTTTCCCCGGGATTTCCCAAATTTTGTAGGGAAGTCCAAACATGTCAACATTGATTTTAAGAATTTTCACTGGAGTTTGAGAGATTTTGACGTGAAAGTGTCACCATTTTGTCGGGGATTTGGAACCTTTCCTGAGAACTTCCAAAGTTTCTCTGGGATTTCCCAAATTTTGGCGGGAACTCCAAACATGTCAACATTGATGTTAAGAATCTCCACTGGAGTGTGAGAGATTTTGACGTGAAAGTGTCACCATTTTGTCGGGGATTTGGAACATTTCCTGAGCATTTCCAAAGTTTCTCCGGGATTTCCCAAATTTTAAAGGGAACTCCAAACATGTCAACATCGATTTTAAGAATCTCCAGTGGAGTTTGAGAGATTTTGACGTGAAAGTGTCACCGTTTTGTCGGGGATTTGGAACATTTCCTGACAATTTCCAAAGTTTCCCCAGGATTTCCCAAATTTTGGTGGGAACTCCAAAAATGTCACCATTGATTTTAAGAATCTCCACTGGAGTTGGAGAGATTTTGACGTGCAAGTGTCACCATTTTGTCAGGGATTTGGAACATTTCCGGAGAATTTCCAAAGTTTCGCCGGGATTTCCCGAATTTTGAAGAGAACTCCAAACACGTTCACCACTGATTTTAAGAATCTCCACTGGAGTTTGAGAGATTTTGACGTGCAAGTGTCACCATTTTTTCGGGGATTTGGAACATTTCCTGAGAATTTGCAAAGTTTCTTCAGGATTTCCCAAACTTTTGAGGGAAATCCAAACATGTCACCATTGATGTTAAGAACCTCCACTGGAGTTTGAGAGATTTTGACGTGCACGTGTCACCATTTTGTCGGGGATTTGGAACATTTACTGAGCATTTCCAAAGTTTCCCTGGGATTTCCCAAATTTTGAAGCGAACTCCAAACATGTCAACATTGATGTTAGGAATCTCCACTGGAGTTTGAGAGATTTTGACGTGAAAGTGTCACCATTTTGTTGGGGATTTGGAACATTTCCTGCGAATTTTCAAAATTTCCCCGGGATTTCCCATATATTGGAAAGAACTCCAAACATGTCACCATTGATTTTAAGAATCTCCACTGGAGCTTGAGAGATTTTGACGTGAAAGTGTCACCATTTTGTCGGGGATTTGGAACATTTCCTGAGCATTTCCAAAGTTTCCCCAGGATTTCCCGAATTTTGAAGAGAACTACAAATATGTCACCATTGATTTTAAGAACCTCCACTGGAGTTTGAGAGATTTTGACGTGAAAGTGTCACCTATTTGTCGGGGATTTGGAACATTTCCTGAGAATTTCCAAAGTTTCCCTGGGATTTCCCAAATTTTGAAAAAAACTCCAAACATGTCAACATTGATTTTAAGAACCTCCACTGGAGTTTGAGAGATTTTGACGTGAAAGTGTCACCATTTTGTCGGGGATTTGGAACATTTCCTGAGAATTTCCAAAGAGTCCCAAGGATTTCCCAAATTTTGAAGGGAACTCCAAACATGTCACCATTGATTCTAAGAATCTCCACTTGAGTTTGAGAGATTTTGACGTGCAAGTGTCACCATTTTGTCGGGGATTTGGAACATTTCCTGAGCATTTCCAAGGTTTCCCCAGGATTTCGCGAATTTTGAAGGGAACACCAAACATGTCAACATTTATTTTAAGAATCTCCACTGGAGTTTGAGAGATTTTGACGTGAAAGTGTCACCATTTTGTCGGGGATTTGGAACATTTCCTGAGAATTTCCAAAGTTTCCCTGGGATTTCCCAAATTTTGAAGGGAAATCCAAACATGTCAACATTGATTTTAAGAATCTCCACTGGAGTTCGAGAGATTTTGACGTGCAAGTGTCACCATTTTGTCGGGGATTTGGAACATTTCCTGAGAATTTCCAAAGTTTCCCTGGGATTTCCCAAATTTTGAAGGGGGCTCCAAACATGTAAACACTGATTTTAAGAATCTCCACTGGAGTTTGAGAGATTTTGACGTGAAAGTGTCACCATTTTGTCGGGGATTTGGAACATTTCCTGAGAATTTCTAAAGTTTCGCCGGGATTTCCCGAATTTTGAAGAGAACTCCAAACATTTCACCATTGATTTTAAGAATCTCCACTGGAGTTGGAGAGATTTTGACGTGCAAGTGTCACCATTTTGTCAGGGATTTGGAACATTTCCTGAGAATTTCCAAAGTTTCGCCGGGATTTCCCGAATTTTGAAGAGAACTCCAAACACGTTCACCACTGATTTTAAGAATTTCCACTGGAGTTTGAGAGATTTTGACATGAAAGTGTCACCATTTTGTCGGGGATTTGGAACCTTTCCTGAGAACTTCCAAAGTTTCTCTGGGATTTCCCAAATTTTGAAGGGAACTCCAAACATGTCAACATTGATTTTAAGAACCTCCACTTGAGTTTGAGAGATTTTGACGTGAAAGTGTCACCATTTTGTCAGGGATTTGGAACATTTCCTGAGAATTTCCAAAGTTTCCCTGGGATTTCCCAAATTTTGAAGGGGACTCCAAACATGTAAACACTGATTTTAAGAATCTCCACTGGAGTTTGAGAGATTTTGACCTGAAACTGTCACCATTTTGCCAGGGATTTGGAACAATTCCTGAGCATTTCCAAAGTTTCTCCGGGATTTCCCAAATTTTGAAGGGAACTCCAAACATGTCAACATTGATTTTAAGAACCTCCACTGGAGTTTGAGAGATTTTGACGTGCAAGTGTCACCATTTTTTCGGGGATTTGGAACATTTCCTGAGAATTTCCAAAGTTTCTTCAGGATTTCCCAAACTTTTGAGGGAACTCCAAACATGTCACCATTGATTTTAAGAACCTCCACTGGAGTTTGAGAGATTTTGACGTGCAAGTGTCACCATTTTTTCGGGGATTTGGAACCTTTCCTGAGAACTTCCAAAGTTTCCCTGGGATTTCCCAAATTTTGAAGGGAACTCCAAACATGTCAACATTGATGTTAGGAATCTCCACTGGATTTTGAGAGATTTTGACGTGAAAGTGTCACCATTTTGTTGGGGATTTGGAACATTTCCTGCGAATTTTCAAAATTTCCCCGGGATTTCCCATATATTGGAAAGAACTCCAAACATGTCACCATTGATTTTAAGAATCTCCACTGGAGCTTGAGAGATTTTGACGTGAAAGTGTCACCATTTTGTCGGGGATTTGGAACATTTCCTGAGAATTTCCAAGGTTTCCCCGGGATTTCCCAAATTTTGGAGGGAAGTCCAAACATGTCACCATTGATTTTAAGAATCTCCACTGGAGTTTGAGAGATTTTGACGTGAAACTGTAACCATTTTGTCGGGGATTTGGAACATTTCCTGAGCATTTCCAAAGTTTCCCCGGGATTTCCCAAATTTTGAAGGGAACTCCAAACATGTCACCATTGATTTTAAGAATCTCCACTGGAGTTTGAGAGATTTTGACGTGAAAGTGTCACCATTATGTCGGGGACTTGGAACATTTCCGGAGAATTTCCAAAGTTTCCCCGGGATTTCCCAAATTTTGGAGGGAAGTCCAAACATGTCAACATTGATTTTAAGAATTTTCACTGGAGTTTGAGAGATTTTGACGTGAAAGTGTCACCATTTTGTCGGGGATTTGGAACCTTTCCTGAGAACTTCCAAAGTTTCTCTGGGATTTCCCAAATTTTGGCGGGAACTCCAAACATGTCAACATTGATGTTAAGAATCTCCACTGGAGTGTGAGAGATTTTGACGTGAAAGTGTCACCATTTTGTCGGGGATTTGGAACATTTCCTGAGAATTTCCAAAGTTTCCCCGGGATTTCTCAAGTTTTGGGAGGGAACTCCAAACATGTCAACATTGATTTTAAGATCATCCACTGGATTTTGAGAGATTTTGACCTGAAAGTGTCACCATTTTGTCAGGGATTTGGAACATTTCCTGAGAATTTCCAAAGTTTCCCTGGGATTTCCCAAATTTTGAAAAAAACTCCAAACATGTCAACATTGATTTTAAGAACCTCCACTGGAGTTTGAGAGATTTTGACGTGAATGTGTCACCATTTTGTCGGGGATTTGGAACATTTCCTGAGAATTTCCAAAGAGTCCCAAGGATTTCCCAAATTTTAGCGGGAACTCCAAACATGTCACCATTGATTCTAAGAATCTCCACTTGAGTTTGAGAGATTTTGACGTGAAAGTGTCACCATTTTGTCGGGGATTTGGAACATTTCCTGAGCATTTCCAAAGTTTCCCCAGGATTTCGCGAATTTTGAAGGGAACACCAAACATGTCAACATTGATTTTAAGAATCTCCACTGGAGTTTGAGAGATTTTGACGTGAAAGTGTCACCATTTTGTCGGGGATTTGGAACATTTCCTGAGAATTTCCAAAGTTTCCCTGTGATTTCCCAAATTTTGAAGGGAACTCCAAGCATGTCAACATTGATTTTAAGAATCTCCACTGGAGTTCGAGAGATTTTGACGTGCAAGTGTCACCATTTTGTCGGGGATTTGGAACATTTCCTGAGAATTTCCAAAGTTTCCCTGGGATTTCCCAAATTTTGAAGGGAAATCCAAACATGTCACCATTGATTTTAAGAATCTCCACTGGAGTTTGAGAGATTTTGACATGAAAGTGTCACTATTTTGTTGGGGATTTGGAACATTTCCTGAGAATTTCCAAAGTTTCCCCGGGATTTCCCAAATTTTGAAGAGAACTCCAAACATGTCACCATTGATTTTAAGAATCTCCACTGAAGTTGGAGAGATTTTGACCTGAAAGTGTCACCATTTTGTCAGGGATTTGGAACATTTCCTGAGAATTTCCAAAGTTTCGCCGGGATTTCCCGAATTTTGAAGAGAACTCCAAACACGTTCACCACTGATTTTAAGAATTTCCACTGGAGTTTGAGAGATTTTGACGTGAAAGTTTCACCATTTTGTCGGGGATTTGGAACCTTTCCTGAGAACTTCCAAAGTTTCTCTGGGATTTCCCAAATTTTGAAGGGAACTCCAAACATGTCAACATTGATGTTAAGAATCTCCACTGGAGTTTGAGAGATTTTGACCTGAAAGTGTCACCATTTTGTCGGGGATTTGGAACATTTCCTGAGAATTTTCAAAATTTCCCCGGGATTTCCCAAATATTGGAGGGAACTCCAAACATGTCACCATTGATTTTAAGAATCTCTACTGGAGTTTGAGAGATTTTGACATGCAAGTGTCACCATTTTGTCGGGGATTTGGAACATTTCCTGAGAATTTCCAACGTTTCCCCGGGATTTCTCAAGTTTTGGAGGGAACTCCAAACATGTCAACATTGATTTTAAGAACCTCCACTTGAGTTTGAGAGATTTTGACGTGAAAGTGTCACCATTTTGTCGGGGATTTGGAACATTTCCTGAGAATTTCCAAAGTTTCCCTGGGATTTCCCAAATTTTGAAGGGGACTCCAAACATGTAAACACTGATTTTAAGAATCTCCACTGGAGTTTGAGAGATTTTGACGTGAAAGTGTCACCATTTTGTTGGGGATTTGGAACAGTTCCTGAGCATTTCCAAAGTTTCTCCGGGATTTCCGAAATTTTGAAGGGAACTCCAAACATGTCAACATTGATTTTAAGAATCTCCACTGGAGTTTGAGAGATTTTGACGTGCAAGTGTCTCCATTTTTTCGGGGATTTGGAACATTTCCTGAGAAATTCCAAAGTTTCTTCAGGATTTCCCAAACTTTTGAGGGAACTCCAAACATGTCACCATTGATTTTAAGAACCTCCACTGGAGTTGGAGAGATTTTGACGTGCACGTGTCACCATTTTGTCGGGGATTTGGAACATTTACTGAGCATTTCCAAAGTTTCCCTGGGATTTCCCAAATTTTGAAGGGAACTCCAAACATGTCAACATTGATGTTAGGAATCTCCACGGGAGTTTGAGAGATTTTGACGTGAAAGTGTCACCATTTTGTTGGGGATTTGGAACATTTCCTGCGAATTTTCAAAATTTCCCCGGGATTTCCCATATATTGGAAAGAACTCCAAACATGTCACCATTGATTTTAAGAATCTCCACTGGAGCTTGAGAGATTTTGACGTGAAAGTGTCACCATTTTGTCGGGGATTTGTAACATTTCCTGAGAATTTCAAAAGTTTCCCCAAGATTTCCCACATTTTGAAGGGAACTCCAAACATGTCACCGTTGATTTTAAGAATCTCCACTGGAGTTTGAGAGATTTTGACGTGAAAGTGTCACCATTATGTCGGGGATTTGGAACATTTCCGGAGAATTTCCAAAGTTTCCCCGGGATTTCCCAAATTTTGGAGGGAAGTCCAAACATGTCAACATTGATTTTAAGAATTTTCACTGGAGTTTGAGACATTTTGACGTGAAAGTGTCATCATTTTGTCGGGGATTTGGAACCTTTCCTGAGAACTTCCAAAGTTTTTCTGGGATTTCCCAAATTTTGAAGGGAACTCCAAACATGTAAACACTGATTTTAAGAATCTCCACTGGAGTTTGAGAGATTTTGACGTGAAAGTGTCACCATTTTGTCGGGGATTTGGAACATTTCCTGAGAATTTCCAAAGTTTCCCTGGGATTTCCCAAATTTTGAAGGGGACTCCAAACATGTAAACACTGATTTTAAGAATCTCCACTGGAGTTTGAGAGATTTTGACCTGAAAGTGTCACCATTTTGTCGGGGATTTGGAACATTTCCTGAGCATTTCCAAAGTTTCTCCGGGATTTCCCAAATTTTGAAGGGAACTCCAAACATGTCAACATTGATTTTAAGAATCTCCACTGGAGTTTGAGAGATTTTGACGTGCAAGTGTCACCATTTTGTCGGGGATTTGGAACATTTCCTGAGAATTTCCGAAGTTTCTTCAGGATTTCCCAAACTTTTGAGGGAACTCCAAACATGTCAACATTGATTTTAAGAACCTCCACAGGAGTTTGAGAGATTTTGACGTGCAAGTGTCACCATTTTTTCGGGGATTTGAACATTTCCTGAGAATTTGCAAAGTTTCTTCAGGATTTCCCAAACTTTTGAGGGAACTCCAAATATGTCACCATTGATTTTAAGAACCTCCACTGGAGTTTGAGAGATTTTGACGTGCACGTGTCACCATTTTGTCGGGGATTTGGAACATTTCCTGAGCATTTCCAAAGTTTCCCTGGGATTTCCCAAATTTTGAAGGGAACTCCAAACATGTCAACATTGATGTTAGGAATCTCCACTGGAGTTTGAGAGATTTTGATGTGAAAGTGTCACCATTTTGTTGGGGATTTGGAACATTTCCTGCGAATTTTCAAAATTTCCCCGGGATTTCCCATATATTGGAAAGAACTCCAAACATGTCAACATTGATTTTAAGAATCTCCACTGGAGCTTGAGAGATTTTGACGTGAAAGTGTCACCATTTTGTCGGGGATTTGGAACATTTCCTGAGAATATCCAAAGTTTCCCCGGGATTTCCCAAATGTTGGAGCGAACTCCAAACATGTCACCATTGATTTTAAGAATCTCCACTGGAGTTTGAGAGATTTTGACCTGAAACTGTAACCATTTTGTCGGGGATTTGGAACATTTCCTGAGAATTTCCAAAGTTTCCCCGGGATTTCACAAATTTTGGAGGTAACTCCAAACATGTCAACATTGATTTTAAGAATTTCCACTGGAGTTTGAGAGATTTTGACGTGAAAGTGTCACCATTTTGTCGGGGATTTGGAACATTTCCTGAGAATTTCCAAAGTTTCCCCGGGATATCCCAAATTTTGAAGGGAAATCCAAACATGTCAACATTGATTTTAAGAATCTCCACTGGAGTTTGAGAGATTTTGACGTGAAAGTGTCACCATTTTGTCGGGAATTTAGAACATTTCCTGAGCATTTCCAAAGTTTCCCCAGGATTTCCCGAATTTTGAAGAGAACTACAAATATGTCACCATTGATTTTAAGAACCTCCACTGGAGTTTGAGAGATTTTGACGTGAAAGTGTCACCTATTTGTCGGGGATTTGGAACATTTCCTGAGAATTTCCAAAGTTTCCCCGGGATTTCCCAAATTTTGAAAAAAACTCCAAACATGTCAACATTGATTTTAAGAACCTCCACTGGAGTTTGAGAGATTTTGACGTGAAAGTGTCACCATTTTGTCGGGGATTTGGAACATTTCCTGAGAATTTCCAAAGAGTCCCAAGGATTTCCCAAATTTTGAAGGGAACTCCAAACATGTCACCATTGATTTTAAGAATCTCCACTTGAGTTTGAGAGATTTTGACGTGAAAGTGTCACCATTTTGTCGGGGATTTGGAACATTTCCTGAGCATTTCCAAAGTTTCCCCAGGATTTCGCGAATTTTGAATGGAACACCAAACATGTCAACATGATTTTAAGAATCTCCACTGGAGTGTGAGAGATTTTGACGTGAAAGTGTCACCATTTTGTCGGGGATTTGGAACATTTCCTGAGAATTTCCAAAGTTTCCCTGGGATTTCCCAAATTTTGAAGGGAAATCCAAACTTGTCAACATTGATTTTAAGAATCTCCACTGGAGTTCGAGAGATTTTGACGTGAAAGTGTCACCTATTTGTCGGGGATTTGGAACATTTCCTGAGAATTTCCAAAGTTTCCCCGGGATTTCCCAAATTTTGAAAAAAACTCCAAACATGTCAACATTGATTTTAAGAACCTCCACTTGAGTTTGAGAGATTTTGACGTGAAAGTGTCACCATTTTGTAGGGGATTTGGAACATTTCCTGAGAATTTCTAAAGAGTCACAAGGATTTCCCAAATTTTGGCGGGAACTCCAAACATGTCACCATTGATTTTAAGAATCTCCACTTGAGTTTGAGAGATTTTGACGTGAAAGTGTCACCATTTTGTCGTGGATTTGGAACAGTTCCTGAGCATTTCTAAAGTTTCCCCAGGATTTCGCGAATTTTGAAGGGAACACCAAACATGTCAACATTGATTTTAAGAATCTCCACTGGAGTTTGAGAGATTTTGACGTGAAAGTGTCACCATTTTGTCAGGGATTTGGAACATTTCCTGAGAATTTCCAAAGTTTCGCCGGGATTTCCCGAATTTTGAAAAAAACTCCAAACACGTTCACCACTGATTTTAAGAATTTCCACTGGAGTTTGAGAGATTTTGACGTGAAAGTGTCACCATTTTGTCAGGGATTTGGAACATTTCCTGAGAATTTCCAAAGTTTCCCTGGGATTTCCCAAATTTTGAAGGGGACTCCAAACATGTAAACACTGATTTTAAGAATCACCAATGGAGTTTGAGAGATTTTGACCTGAAACTGTCACCATTTTGTCGGGGATTTGGAACAGTTCCTGAGAATTTGCAAAGTTTCTCCAGGATTTCCCAAACTTTTGAGGGAACTCCAAACATGTCAACATTGATTTTAAGAATCTCCACTGGAGTTCGAGAGATTTTGACGTGCAAGTGTCACCATTTTGTCGGGGATTTGGAACATTTCCTGAGAATTTCCAAAGTTTCTCTGGGATTTCCCAAATTTTGAAGGCAACTCCAAACATGTCAACATTGATGTTAAGAATCTCCACTGGAGTTTGAGAGATTTTGACCTGAAAGTTTCACCATTTTGTCGGGGATTTGGAACATTTCCTGAGAATTTTCAAAATTTCCCCGGGATTTCCCAAATATTGGAGGGAACTCCAAACATGTCACCATTGATTTTAAGAATCTCTACTGGAGTTTGAGAGATTTTGACATGCAAGTGTCACCATTTTGTCGGGGATTTGGAACATTTCCTGAGAATTTCCAACGTTTCCCCGGGATTTCTCAAGTTTTGGAGGGAACTCCAAACATGTCAACATTGATTTTAAGAACCTCCACTTGAGTTTGAGAGATTTTGACGTGAAAGTGTCACCATTTTGTCGGGGATTTGGAACATTTCCTGAGAATTTCCAAAGTTTCCCTGGGATTTCCCAAATTTTGAAGGGGACTCCAAACATGTAAACACTGATTTTAAGAATCTCCACTGGAGTTTGAGAGATTTTGACGTGAAAGTGTCACCATTTTGTTGGGGATTTGGAACAGTTCCTGAGCATTTCCAAAGTTTCTCCGGGATTTCCGAAATTTTGAAGGGAACTCCAAACATGTCAACATTGATTTTAAGAATCTCCACTGGAGTTTGAGAGATTTTGACGTGCAAGTGTCACCATTTTTTCGGGGATTTGGAACATTTCCTGAGAATTTCCAAAGTTTCTTCAGGATTTCCCAAACTTTTGAGGGAACTCCAAACATGTCACCATTGATTTTAAGAACCTCCACTGGAGTTGGAGAGATTTTGACGTGCACGTGTCACCATTTTGTCGGGGATTTGGAACATTTACTGAGCATTTCCAAAGTTTCCCTGGGATTTCCCAAATTTTGAAGGGAACTCCAAACATGTCAACATTGATGTTAGGAATCTCCACGGGAGTTTGAGAGATTTTGACGTGAAAGTGTCACCATTTTGTTGGGGATTTGGAACATTTCCTGCGAATTTTCAAAATTTCCCCGGGATTTCCCATATATTGGAAAGAACTCCAAACATGTCACCATTGATTTTAAGAATCTCCACTGGAGCTTGAGAGATTTTGACGTGAAAGTGTCACCATTTTGTCGGGGATTTGGAACATTTCCTGATAATTTCAAAAGTTTCCCCAAGATTTCCCACATTTTGAAGGGAACTCCAAACATGTCACCGTTGATTTTAAGAATCTCCACTGGAGTTTGAGAGATTTTGACGTGAAAGTGTCACCATTATGTCGGGGATTTGGAACATTTCCGGAGAATTTCCAAAGTTTCCCCGGGATTTCCCAAATTTTGGAGGGAAGTCCAAACATGTCAACATTGATTTTAAGAATTTTCACTGGAGTTTGAGACATTTTGACGTGAAAGTGTCATCATTTTGTCGGGGATTTGGAACCTTTCCTGAGAACTTCCAAAGTTTTTCTGGGATTTCCCAAATTTTGAAGGGAACTCCAAACATGTAAACACTGATTTTAAGAATCTCCACTGGAGTTTGAGAGATTTTGACGTGAAAGTGTCACCATTTTGTCGGGGATTTGGAACATTTCCTGAGAATTTCCAAAGTTTCCCTGGGATTTCCCAAATTTTGAAGGGGACTCCAAACATGTAAACACTGATTTTAAGAATCTCCACTGGAGTTGGAGAGATTTTGACTTGAAAGTGTCACCATTTTGTCGGGGATTTGGAACATTTCCTGAGCATTTCCAAAGTTTCTCCGGGATTTCCCAAATTTTGAAGGGAACTCCAAACATGTCAACATTGATTTTAAGAATCTCCACTGGAGTTTGAGAGATTTTGACGTGCAAGTGTCACCATTTTGTCGGGGATTTGGAACATTTCCTGAGAATTTCCGAAGTTTCTTCAGGATTTCCCAAACTTTTGAGGGAACTCCAAACATGTCAACATTGATTTTAAGAACCTCCACTGGAGTTTGAGAGATTTTGACGTGCAAGTGTCACCATTTTTTCGGGGATTTGAACATTTCCTGAGAATTTGCAAAGTTTCTTCAGGATTTCCCAAACTTTTGAGGGAACTCCAAATATGTCACCATTGATTTTAAGAACCTCCACTGGAGTTTGAGAGATTTTGACGTGCACGTGTCACCATTTTGTCGGGGATTTGGAACATTTCCTGAGCATTTCCAAAGTTTCCCTGGGATTTCCCAAATTTTGAAGGGAACTCCAAACATGTCAACATTGATGTTAGGAATCTCCACTGGAGTTTGAGAGATTTTGATGTGAAAGTGTCACCATTTTGTTGGGGATTTGGAACATTTCCTGCGAATTTTCAAAATTTCCCCGGGATTTCCCATATATTGGAAAGAACTCCAAACATGTCACCATTGATTTTAAGAATCTCCACTGGAGCTTGAGAGATTTTGACGTGAAAGTGTCACCATTTTGTCGGGGATTTGGAACATTTCCTGAGAATATCCAAAGTTTCCCCGGGATTTCCCAAATGTTGGAGCGAACTCCAAACATGTCACCATTGATTTTAAGAATCTCCACTGGAGTTTGAGAGATTTTGACGTGAAACTGTAACCATTTTGTCGGGGATTTGGAACATTTCCTGAGAATTTCCAAAGTTTCCCCGGGATTTCACAAATTTTGGAGGTAACTCCAAACATGTCAACATTGATTTTAAGAATCTCCACTGGAGTTTGAGAGATTTTGACGTGAAAGTGTCACCATTTTGTCGGGGATTTGGAACATTTCCTGAGAATTTCCAAAGTTTCCCCGGGATATCCCAAATTTTGAAGGGAAATCCAAACATGTCAACATTGATTTTAAGAATCTCCACTGGAGTTTGAGAGATTTTGACGTGAAAGTGTCACCATTTTGTCGGGAATTTAGAACATTTCCTGAGCATTTCCAAAGTTTCCCCAGGATTTCCCGAATTTTGAAGAGAACTACAAATATGTCACCATTGATTTTAAGAACCTCCACTGGAGTTTGAGAGATTTTGACGTGAAAGTGTCACCTATTTGTCGGGGATTTGGAACATTTCCTGAGAATTTCCAAAGTTTCCCCGGGATTTCCCAAATTTTGAAAAAAACTCCAAACATGTCAACATTGATTTTAAGAACCTCCACTGGAGTTTGAGAGATTTTGACGTGAAAGTGTCACCATTTTGTCGGGGATTTGGAACATTTCCTGAGAATTTCCAAAGAGTCCCAAGGATTTCCCAAATTTTGAAGGGAACTCCAAACATGTCACCATTGATTTTAAGAATCTCCACTTGAGTTTGAGAGATTTTGACGTGAAAGTGTCACCATTTTGTCGGGGATTTGGAACATTTCCTGAGCATTTCCAAAGTTTCCCCAGGATTTCGCGAATTTTGAATGGAACACCAAACATGTCAACATGATTTTAAGAATCTCCACTGGAGTGTGAGAGATTTTGACGTGAAAGTGTCACCATTTTGTCGGGGATTTGGAACATTTCCTGAGAATTTCCAAAGTTTCCCTGGGATTTCCCAAATTTTGAAGGGAAATCCAAACTTGTCAACATTGATTTTAAGAATCTCCACTGGAGTTCGAGAGATTTTGACGTGAAAGTGTCACCTATTTGTCGGGGATTTGGAACATTTCCTGAGAATTTCCAAAGTTTCCCCGGGATTTCCCAAATTTTGAAAAAAACTCCAAACATGTCAACATTGATTTTAAGAACCTCCACTTGAGTTTGAGAGATTTTGACGTGAAAGTGTCACCATTTTGTAGGGGATTTGGAACATTTCCTGAGAATTTCTAAAGAGTCACAAGGATTTCCCAAATTTTGGCGGGAACTCCAAACATGTCACCATTGATTTTAAGAATCTCCACTTGAGTTTGAGAGATTTTGACGTGAAAGTGTCACCATTTTGTCGGGGATTTGGAACATTTCCTGAGCATTTCCAAAGTTTCCCCAGGATTTCGCGAATTTTGAATGGAACACCAAACATGTCAACATGATTTTAAGAATCTCCACTGGAGTGTGAGAGATTTTGACGTGAAAGTGTCACCATTTTGTCGGGGATTTGGAACATTTCCTGAGAATTTCCAAAGTTTCCCTGGGATTTCCCAAATTTTGAAGGGAAATCCAAACTTGTCAACATTGATTTTAAGAATCTCCACTGGAGTTCGAGAGATTTTGACGTGAAAGTGTCACCTATTTGTCGGGGATTTGGAACATTTCCTGAGAATTTCCAAAGTTTCCCCGGGATTTCCCAAATTTTGAAAAAAACTCCAAACATGTCAACATTGATTTTAAGAACCTCCACTTGAGTTTGAGAGATTTTGACGTGAAAGTGTCACCATTTTGTAGGGGATTTGGAACATTTCCTGAGAATTTCTAAAGAGTCACAAGGATTTCCCAAATTTTGGCGGGAACTCCAAACATGTCACCATTGATTTTAAGAATCTCCACTTGAGTTTGAGAGATTTTGACGAGAAAGTGTCACCATTTTGTCGTGGATTTGGAACAGTTCCTGAGTATTTCTAAAGTTTCCCCAGGATTTCGCGAATTTTGAAGGGAACACCAAACATGTCAACATTGATTTTAAGAATCTCCACTGGAGTTTGAGAGATTTTGACGTGAAAGTGTCACCATTTTGTCAGGGATTTGGAACATTTCCTGAGAATTTCCAAAGTTTCGCCGGGATTTCCCGAATTTTGAAAAAAACTCCAAACACGTTCACCACTGATTTTAAGAATTTCCACTGGAGTTTGAGAGATTTTGACGTGAAAGTGTCACCATTTTCTCGGGGATTTGGAACCTTTCCTGAGAACTTCCAAAGTTTCTCTGGGATTTTCCAAATTTTGGAGCGAACTCCAAACATGTCAACATTGATTTTAAGAATCTCCACTGGAGTTTGAGAGATTTTGACGTGAAAGTGTCACCATTTTGTCGGGGATTTGGAACATTTCCTGAGAATTTTCAAAATTTCCCCGGGATTTCCCAAATATTGGAGGGAACTCCAAACATGTCACCATTGATTTTAAGAATCTCTACTGGAGTGTGAGAGATTTTGACATGCAAGTGTCACCATTTTGTCGGGGATTTGGAACCTTTCCTGAGAATTTCCAAAGTTTCCCCGGGATTTCTCAAGTTTTGGAGGGAACTCCAAACATGTCAACATTGATTTTAAGAACCTCCACTTGAGTTTGAGAGATTTTGACGTGAAAGTGTCACCATTTTGTCAGGGATTTGGAACATTTCCTGAGAATTTCCAAAGTTTCCCTGGGATTTCCCAAATTTTGAAGGGGACTCCAAACATGTAAACACTGATTTTAAGAATCACCAATGGAGTTTGAGAGATTTTGACCTGAAACTGTCACCATTTTGTCGGGGATTTGGAACAGTTCCTGAGAATTTGCAAAGTTTCCCCGGGATTTCCCAAACTTTTGAGGGAACTCCAAACATGTCAACATTGATTTTAAGAACCTCCACTGGAGTTTGAGAGATTTTGACGTGAAAGTGTCACCATTTTGTCGGGGATTTGGAACATTTCCTGAGAATTTCCAAAGTTTCTCCAGGATTTCCCAAACTTTTGAGGGAACTCCAAACATGTCACCATTGATTTTAAGAACCTCCACTGGAGTTTGAGAGATTTTGACGTGCACGTGTCACAATTTTGTCGGGGATTTGGAACATTTACTGAGCATTTCCAAAGTTTCCCTGGGATTTCCCAAATTTTGAAGGGAACTCCAAACATGTCAACATTGATGTTAGGAATCTCCACTGGAGTTTGAGAGATTTTGACCTGAAAGTGTCACCATTTTGTCGGGGATTTGGAACATTTCCTGAGCATTTCCAAAGTTTCCCTGGGATATCCCCAATTTTGAAGGGAAATCCAAACATGTCAACATTGATTTTAAGAATCTCGACTGAAGTTTGAGAGATTTTGACGTGAAAGTGTCACCATTTTGTCGTGGATTTGGAACATTTCCTGAGAATTTCCAAAGTTTCCCCGGGATTTCCCAAATTTTGTAGAGAACTCCAAACATGTCACCATTGATTTTAAGAATCTCCACTGGAGTTGGAGAGATTTTGACGTGCAAGTGTCACCATTTTGTTGCGGATTCGGAACATTTCCTGCGAATTTTCAAAATTTCCCCGGGATTTCCCGAATTTTGAAGAGAAATCCAAACATGTCACCATTGATTTTAAGAATCTCCATTGGAGTTTGAGAGTTTTTGACGTGAAAGTGTCACCATTTTGTCGGGGATTTGGAACATTTCCTGAGAATTTGCAAAGTTTCTTCAGGATTTCCCAAATATTGGATGGAACTCCAAACATGTCAACTTTGATTTTCAGAATCTCCACTGGAGTTTGAGAGATTTTGACATGAAAGTGTTACCATTTTTTCGGGGATTTGGAACATTTCCTGAGAATTTTCAAAATTTCCCCGGAATTTCCCTAATGTTGGATCGAACTCCAAACATGTCACCATTGATTTTAAGAATCTCCACTGGAGTTTGAGAGATTTTGACATGAAAGTGTTACCATTTTGTCGGGGATTTGGAACATTTCCTGAGAATTTCCAAGGTTTCCCCGGGATTTCCCTGATGTTGGAGCGAACTCCAAACATGTCAACATTGATTTTAAGAATCTCCACTGGAGTTTGAGAGATTTTGACGTGAAAGTGTCACCATTTTGTCGGGGATTTGGAACATTTCCTGAGAATTTCCAACGTTTCCCCGGGATTTCCCAAACTTTTGAAAAAAACTCCAAACATGTCACCATTGATTTTAAGAATCTCCACTGGAGCTTGAGAGATTTTGACGTGAAAGTGTCACCATTTTGTCGGGGATTTGGAACATTTCCTGAGAATTTCCAAGGTTTCCAATGATTTCCCAAATTTTGGAGCGAACTCCAAACATGTCACCATTGATTTTAAGAATTTCCACTGGAGTTTGAGAGATTTTGACGTGAAAGTGTCACCATTTTGTCGGGGATTTGGAACATTTCCTGAGAATTTCCAAAGTTTCCCCGGGATATCCCAAATTTTGAAGGGAAATCCAAACATGTCACCATTGATTTTAAGAATCTCCACTTGAGTTTGAGAGATTTTGACGTGAAAGTGTCACCATTTTGTCGGGGATTTGAAACATTTCCTGAGCATTTCCAAAGTTTCCCCAGGATTTCGAGAATTTTGAAGGGAACACCAAACATGTCAACATTGATTTTAAGAATCTCCACTGGAGTTTGAGAGATTTTGACGTGAAAGTGTCACCATTTTGTCGGGGATTTGGAACATTTCCTGAGCATTTCCAAAGTTTCCCTGGGATATCCCAAATTTTGAAGGGAAATCCAAACATGTCAACATTGATTTTAAGAATCTCCACTGAAGTTTGAGAGATTTTGACGTGAAAGTGTCACCATTTTGTCAGGGATTTGGAACATTTCCTGAGAATTTCCAAAGTTTCGCCGGGATTTCCCGAATTTTGAAGAGAACTCCAAACACGTTCACCACTGATTTTAAGAATCTCCACTGGAGTTGGAGAGATTTTGATGTGAAAGTGTCACCATTTTGTCGGGGATTTGGAAAATTTCCTCGGAATTTCCAAAGTTCTCCCTGGATTCCCCACATTTTGAAGGGAACTCCAAACATGTCAGCATTGATTTTAAGAATCTCCACTGGAGTCTGACAGATTTTGATGTGAAAGTGTCAACATATTGTCGGGGATTTAGAACATTTCCTGAGAATTTCCAAAGATTACCCGGGATTCCCAAATTTTGCAGGGAACTCCAAACATGTCACCATGGATTTTAAAAATCTCCACTGGAGTTTGACACATTTTGACGTGGAAGTGTCACCATTTTGTCGGCGATTTGAAACATTTCCTGAGAATTTCCAAAGTTTCCCCGGGATTTCCCAAATTTTGTAGAGAACTCCAAACATGTCACCATTGATTTTAAGAATCTCCACTGGAGTTGGAGAGATTTTGACGTGCAAGTGTCACCATTTTGTCAGGGATTTGGAACATTTCCTGAGAATTTCCAAAGTTTCGCCGGGATTTCCCGAATTTTGAAGAGAACTCCAAACATGTTCACCACTGATTTTAAGAATCTCCACTGGAGTTGGAGAGATTTTGATGTGAAAGTGTCACCATTTTGTCGGGGATTTGGAAAATTTCCTCGGAATTTCCAAAGTTCTCCCTGGATTCCCCACATTTTGAAGGGAACTCCAAACATGTCAGCATTGATTTTAAGAATCTCCACTGGAGTCTGACAGATTTTGATGTGAAAGTGTCAACATATTGTCGGGGATTTAGAACATTTCCTGAGAATTTCCAAAGATTACCCGGGATTCCCAAATTTTGCAGGGAACTCCAAACATGTCACCATGGATTTTAAAAATCTCCACTGGAGTTTGACACATTTTGACGTGGAAGTGTCACCATTTTGTCGGCGATTTGGAACATTTCCTGAGAATTTCCAAAGTTTCCCCGGGATTTTCCAAATTTTGAAGGGAACTCCAAGCATGTCAATATTGATTTTAAGAATCTCCACTGGAGGTTGAGAGATTTTGACGTGAAAGTGTCACCATTTTGTCGGGGATTTGGAACATTTCCTGAGAATATCCAAAGTTTCCCCGGGATTTCCCAAATTCTGGAGGGAACTCCAAACATGTCACCATTGATTTTAAGAATCTCCACTGGAGTTGGAGAGATTTTGACGTGAAAGTGTCACCATTTTGAAGGGGATTTGGAACATTTCCTGAGAGTTTCCAAATTTTCCCCAAGATTTCCCACATTTTGAAGGGAACTCCAAGCATGTCAATATTGATTTTAAGAACCTCCACTAGAGTTTGAGAGATTTTGACGTGCAAGTGTCACCATTTTGTCGGGGATTTGGAACATTTCCGGAGAATATCAAAATTTTCCCCAAGATTTCCCACATTTTGAAGGGAACTCCAAACATGTCACCGTTGATTTTAAGAATCTCCACTGGAGTTTGAGAGATTTTGACGTGAAAGTGTCAGCATTTTGTCGGGGATTTGGAACATTTCCTGAGCATTTCCAAAGTTTCCCCGGGATTTCATAACTTTTGGAGGGTACTCCAAACATGTCAATATTGATTTTAAGAACCTCCACTAGAGTTTGAGAGATTTTGACGTGAAAGTGTCACCATTTTGTCGGGGATTTGGAACATTTCCTGAGAATTTCCAAAGCTTCCCTGGGATTTCACAAATTTTGAAGGGAACTCCAAACATGCCACAATTGATTTTAAGAATCTCCACTGGAGCTTGAGAGATTTTGACGTGCAAGTGTCACCATTTTGTTGGGGATTTTGAACATTTCCTGAGAATTTCCAAAGTTACCCCGGGATTTCCCATATTTTGGACGGGACTCCAAGCATGTCAATATTGATTTTAAGAATCTCCACTGGAGGTTGAGAGATTTTGACATGAAAGTGTCACCATTTTGAAGGGGATTTGGAACATTTCCTGAGAATATCCAAAGTTTCCCCGGGATTTCCCAAAATTTGGAGGGAACTCCAAACATGTCAACATTGATTTTAAGAATCTCCACTGGAGCTTGAGAGATTTTGACGTGAAACTGTCAACATTTTGTCGGAGATCTGGAACATTTCCTGAGCATTTCCAAATTTTCCCCAAGATTTCCCACATTTTGAAGGGAACTCCAAGCATGTCAACATTGATTTTAAGAATCTCCACTGGAGTTTGAGAGATTTTGATGTGAAAGTGTCACCATTCTGTCCGGGATTTGGAACATTTCCTGAGAATTTCCAAAGTTTCCCTGGGATTTCCCAAATTTTGAAGGGAACTCCAAACATGCCACCATTGATTTTAAGAATCTCCACTGGAGTTTGAGAGATTTTGACGTGAAAGTGTCACCATTTTGTTGGGGATTTGGAACATTTCCTGAGAATTTCCAAAGTTTCCCATGGATTTCCCAAATTTTGGAGGGAACTCCAAACATGTCACCATTGATTTTAAGAATCTCCACTGGAGTTGGAGAGATTTTGACGTGAAAGTGTCACCATTTTGTTGGGGACAAACATTTCCTGAGAATTCCTGAGAACATTTCCGGAGGATTTCCAAAGTTTCCCCGGGATTTCCCAAATTTTGAAGGGAACTCCAAACATGTCAACATTGATGTTAAGAATCTCCACTGGAGTTTGAGAGATTTTGACCTGAAAGTGTCACCATTTTGTCGGGGATTTGGAACATTTCCGGAGAATTTCAAAAGTTTCCCCGGGATTTCCCAAATTTTGGAGGGAACTCCAAACATGTCACCATTGATTATAAGAATCTCCACTGGAGTTTGAGAGATTTTGACGTGCAAGTGTCACCATTTTGTCGGGGATTTTGAACATTTCCTGAGAATTTCAAAAGTTTCCCCGGGATTTTCACAAATTTTGAAGGGAACTCCAAGCATGTCAACATTGATTTTAAGAATCTCCACTGGAGGTTGAGAGATTTTGACGTGGAAGTGTCACCATTTTGTCGGGGATTTGGAACATTTCCTGAGCATTTCCAAAGTTTCCCCGGGATTTCCTAAATTTTGGAGGGAACTCCAAACATGTCACTATTGATTTTAAGAATCTCCACTGGAGGTTGAGAGATTTTGACGTGAAAGTGTCACCATTTTGTCGGGGATTTGGAACATTTCCTGAGAATATCTAAAGTTTCCCCGGGATTTCCCAAATTTTGAAACGAACTCCAAACATGTCACTATTGATTTTAAGAATCTCCACTGGAGTTTGAGAGATTTTGACGTGAAAGTGTCACCATTTTGTTGGGGACAAACATTTCCTGAGAATTCCTGAGCACGTTTCCGGAGAATTTCCAAAGTTTCCTCGGGATTTCCCAAATTTTGGCGGAACTCCAAATATGTCAACATTGATTTTAAGAATCTCCACTGGAGTTTGTGAGATTTTGACGTGAAAGTGTCACCATTTTGAAGGGGATTTGGAACATTTCCTGAGAGTTTCCAAATTTTCCCCAAGATTTCCCACATTTTGAAGGGAACTCCAAGCATGTCAATATTGATTTTAAGAACCTCCACTAGAGTTTGAGAGATTTTGACGTGAAAGTGTCACCATTTTGTCGGGGATTTGGAACATTTCCTGAGAATTTCCAAAGTTTCCCCGGGATTTTCCAAATTTTGAAGGGAACTCCAAGCATGTCAATATTGATTTTAAGAATCTCCACTGGAGTTTGAGAGATTTTGACGTGCAAGTGTCACCATTTTGTCGTGGATTTGGAACAGTTCCTGAGCATTTCTAAAGTTTCCCCAGGATTTCGCGAATTTTGAAGGGAACACCAAACATGTCAACATTGATTTTAAGAATCTCCACTGGAGCTTGAGAGATTTTGACGTGCAAGTGTCACCATTTTGTTGGGGATTTTGAACATTTCCTGAGAATTTCCAAAGTTACCCCGGGATTTCCCATATTTTGGACGGGACTCCAAGCATGTCAATATTGATTTTAAGAATCTCCACTGGAGGTTGAGAGATTTTGACATGAAAGTGTCACCATTTTGAAGGGGATTTGGAACATTTCCTGAGAATATCCAAAGTTTCCCCGGGATTTCCCAAAATTTGGAGGGAACTCCAAACATGTCAACATTGATTTTAAGAATCTCCACTGGAGCTTGAGAGATTTTGACGTGAAACTGTCAACATTTTGTCGGAGATCTGGAACATTTCCTGAGCATTTCCAAATTTTCCCCAAGATTTCCCACATTTTGAAGGGAACTCCAAGCATGTCAACATTGATTTTAAGAATCTCCACTGGAGTTTGAGAGATTTTGACGTGAAAGTGTCACCATTCTGTCCAGGATTTGGAACATTTCCTGAGAATTTCCAAAGTTTCCCATGGATTTCCCAAATTTTGGAGGGAACTCCAAACATGTCACCATTGATTTTAAGAATCTCCACTGGAGTTGGAGAGATTTTGACGTGAAAGTGTCACCATTTTGTTGGGGACAAACATTTCCTGAGAATTCCTGAGAACATTTCCGGAGGATTTCCAAAGTTTCCCCGGGATTTCCCAAATTTTGAAGGGAACTCCAAACATGTCAACATTGATGTTAAGAATCTCCACTGGAGTTTGAGAGATTTTGACCTGAAAGTGTCACCATTTTGTCGGGGATTTGGAACATTTCCGGAGAATTTGAAAAGTTTCCCCGGGATTTCCCAAATTTTGGAGGGAACTCCAAACATGTCACCATTGATTATAAGAATCTCCACTGGAGTTTGAGAGATTTTGACGTGCAAGTGTCACCATTTTGTCGGGGATTTGGAACATTTCCTGAGAATTTCAAAAGTTTCCCCGGGATTTTCACAAATTTTGAAGGGAACTCCAAGCATGTCAACATTGATTTTAAGAATCTCCACTGGAGGTTGAGAGATTTTGACGTGGAAGTGTCACCATTTTGTCGGGGATTTGGAACATTTCCTGAGCATTTCCAAAGTTTCCCCGGGATTTCCTAAATTTTGGAGGGAACTCCAAACATGTCACTATTGATTTTAAGAATCTCCACTGGAGGTTGAGAGATTTTGATGTGAAAGTGTCACCATTTTGTCGGGGATTTGGAACATTTCCTGAGAATATCTAAAGTTTCCCCGGGATTTCCCAAATTTTGAAACGAACTCCAAACATGTCACTATTGATTTTAAGAATCTCCACTGGAGTTTGAGAGATTTTGACGTGAAAGTGTCACCATTTTGTTGGGGACAAACATTTCCTGAGAATTCCTGAGCACGTTTCCGGAGAATTTCCAAAGTTTCCTCGGGATTTCCCAAATTTTGGCGGAACTCCAAATATGTCAACATTGATTTTAAGAATCTCCACTGGAGTTTGTGAGATTTTGACGTGAAAGTGTCACCATTTTGAAGGGGATTTGGAACATTTCCTGAGAGTTTCCAAATTTTCCCCAAGATTTCCCACATTTTGAAGGGAACTCCAAGCATGTCAATATTGATTTTAAGAACCTCCACTAGAGTTTGAGAGATTTTGACGTGAAAGTGTCACCATTTTGTCGGGGATTTGGAACATTTCCTGAGAATTTCCAAAGTTTCCCCGGGATTTTCCAAATTTTGAAGGGAACTCCAAGCATGTCAATATTGATTTTAAGAATCTCCACTGGAGTTTGAGAGATTTTGACGTGAAAGTGTCACCATTTTGTCGGGGATTTGGAACATTTCCGGAGAATATCAAAATTTTCCCCAAGATTTCCCACATTTTGAAGGGAACTCCAAACATGTCACCGTTGATTTTAAGAATCTCCACTGGAGTTTGAGAGATTTTGACGTGAAAGTGTCACCATTTTGTCGGGTATTTGAAACATTTCCTGAGAATTTCCAAAGTTTCCCCGGGATTTCCAAAATTTTGAAGGGAACTCCAAACATGCCACCATTGATTTTAAGAATCTCTACTGGAGTTTGAAAGATTTTGACTTGAAAGTGTCATCATTTTGTCGGGGATTTGGAACATTTCCTGAGAATTTCCAAAGTTTCCCCGGGATTTCCCAAATTTTGGAGGGAACTCCAAACATGTCACCATTGATTTTAAGAATCCCCACTGGAGATTGAGAGATTTTGACGTGAAAGTGTCACCATTTTGTCGGGGATTTGGAACATTTCCTGAGAATTTCCAAAGTTTCCCCGGAATTTTCCAAATTTTGAAGGGAACTCCAAGCATGTCAATATTGATTTTAAGAATCTCCACTGGAGTTTGAGAGATTTTGACGTGCAAGTGTCACCATTTTGTCGGGGATTTGGAACATTTCCTGAGAACTTCAAAAGTTTCCCCAAGATTTCCCACATTTTGAAGGGAACTCCAAATATGTCAACATTGATTTTAAGAATCTCCACTGGAGTTTGAGAGATTTTGACGTGAAAGTTTCACCATTTTGTCGGGGATTTGGAACATTTCCTGAGCATTTCCAAATTTTCCCCGAGATTTCCCACATTTTGAAGGGAACTCCAAGCATGTCAACATTGATTTTAAGAATCTCCACTGGAGTTTGAGAGATTTTGACGTGCAAGTGTCAGCATTTTGTCGGGGATTTGGAACATTTCCGAAGAATTTCTGAAGTTTCCCCGGGATTTCCCAAATTTTGAAGGGAACTCCAAACATGTCACCATTGATTTTAAGAATCTCCACTGGAGTTTGAGAGATTTTGACCTGAAAGTGTCACCATTTTGTCGGGGATTTGGAACATTCCCTGAGAATTTCCAAAGTTTCCCTGGGATTTCCCAAATTTTGGAGGGAACTCCAAACATGTCACCATTGATTATAAGAATCTCCACTGGATTTGGAGAGATTTTGACGTGAAAGTGTCACCATTTTGTCGAGATTTTGAGCATTTCCTGAGAATTTCCAAAGTTTCCCTGGGATTTCCAAAATTTTGACGGGAACTCCAAGCATGTCAACATTGATTTTAAGAATCTCCACCGGAGTTTGAGAGATTTTGACGTTAAAGTGTCACCATTTTGCCGGGGATTTGGAACATTTCCTGAGCATTTCCAAAGTTTCCCCGGGATTTCCCAAATTTTGAAGGGAACTCCAAACATGTCAGCATTGATTTTAAGAATCTCTACTGGAGTTTGAGAGATTTTGACGTGGAAGTGTCACCATTTTGTCAGGGATTTGGAACATTTCCTGAGAATTTCCAAAGTTTCCCCAGGATTTCCCAAATTTTGGAGGGAACTCCAAACATGTCACCATGGATTTTAAGAATCTCCACTGGAGTTTGAGAGATTTTGACGTGAAAGTGCCACCATTTTGTCGGGGATTTGGAACATTTCCGGAAAATTTCCAAAGATTCCCCTGGATTTCCAAAATTTTGGAGTGAACTCCAAACATGTCAACATTGATGTTAAGAATCTCCACTGGATTTTGACAGATTTTGACGTGAATGTGTCACCATTTTGTCGGGGATTTGGAATATGTCTGGAGAATTTCCAAAGTTTCCCGAGATTTCCCAAATTTTGGCGGAACTCCAAATATGTCAACATTGATTTTAAGAATCTCCACTGGAGTTTGAGAGATTTTGACGTGAAAGTGTCACCATTTTGTCGAGGATTTGGAACATTTCCTGAGCATTTCCAAATTTTCCCCGAGATTTCCCACATTTTGAAGGGAACTCCAAGCATGTCAACATTGTTTTTAAGAATCTCCACTGGAGTTTGAGAGATTTTGACGTGCAAGTGTCACCATTTGCCGGGGATTTGGAACATTTCCTGAGAATTTCCAAAGTTTCCCCGGGATTTCCAAAATTTTGGAGGGAGCTCCAAACATGGCACCATGGATTTTAAGAATCTCCACTGGAGTTTGATAGATTTTGACGTGGAACTGTCAACATTTTGTGGGGATTTGGAACCTTTCTTGAGAACTTCCAGAGTTTCTCTGGGATTTCCCAAATTTTGGCGGGAACTCCAAACATGTCAACATTGATGTTAAGAATCTCCACTAGAGTGTGAGAGATTTTGACGTGAAAGTGTCAGCATTTTTTCGGGGATTTGGAACATTTCCTGAGAATTTCCAAAGTTTCCCCGGGATTTCCCAAAATTTGGAGGGAACTCCAAACATGTCACCATTGATTTTAAGAATCCCCACTGGAGATTGAGAGATTTTGTCGTGAAAGTGTCACCATTTTGTCGAGGATTTGGAACATTTCCTGAGAATTTCTAAATTTTCCCCGGGATTCTCTAATTTTTGAAGGGAACTCCAAGCATGTCAACATTGATTTTAAGAATCTCCACTGGAGTTTGAGAGATTTTGACTTGTAAGTGTCACCATTTTGTCGGGGATTTGGAACATTTCCTGAGAATTTCCAAAGTTTCCCGGGATTTCCCATATTTTGGATGGGACTCCAAATAAGTCAACATTGATTTTCAGAATCTCCACTGGAGTTTGAGAGATTTTGACATGAAAGTGTAACAATTTTGTCGGGGATTTGGAACATTTCCGGAGGATTTCCGAAGTTTTCCCCTGGATTTCCCGAATTTTGAAGGGAACTCCAAATGTGTCAACATTGATTTTAAGAATCTCCACTGGAGTTTGAGAGATTTTGACGTGAAAGTGTCACCATTTTGTCGGGGATTTGGAACATTTCCTGAGAATATCTAAAGTTTCCCCGGGATTTCCCAAATTTTGAAACGAACTCCAAACATGTCACTATTGATTTTAAGAATCTCCACTGGAGTTTGAGAGATTTTGACGTGAAAGTGTCACCATTTTGTTGGGGACAAACATTTCCTGAGAATTCCTGAGCACGTTTCCGGAGAATTTCCAAAGTTTCCTCGGGATTTCCCAAATTTTGGCGGAACTCCAAATATGTCAACATTGATTTTAAGAATCTCCACTGGAGTTTGTGAGATTTTGACGTGATAGTGTCAGCATTTTGAAGGGGATTTGGAACATTTCCTGAGAGTTTCCAAATTTTCCCCAAGATTTCCCACATTTTGAAGGGAACTCCAAGCATGTCAATATTGATTTTAAGAACCTCCGCTAGAGTTTGAGAGATTTTGACGTGAAAGTGTCACCATTTTGTCGGGGATTTGGAACATTTCCTGAGAATTTCCAAGTTTCCCCGGGATTTCCCACATTTTGAAGGGAACTCCAAGCATGTCAATATTGATTTTAAGAATCTCCACTGGAGTTTGAGAGATTTTGACGTGCAAGTGTCACCATTTTGTCGGGGATTTGGAACATTTCCGGAGAATATCAAAATTTTCCCCAAGATTTCCCACATTTTGAAGGGAACTCCAAACATGTCACCGTTGATTTTAAGAATCTCCACTGGAGTTTGAGAGATTTTGACGTGAAAGTGTCAGCATTTTGTCGGGGATTTGGAACATTTCCTGAGCATTTCCAAAGTTTCCCCGGGATTTCATAACTTTTGGAGGGTACTCCAAACATGTCAATATTGATTTTAAGAACCTCCACTAGAGTTTGAGAGATTTTGACGTGAAAGTGTCACCATTTTGTCGGGGATTTGGAACATTTCCTGAGAATTTCCAAAGTTTCCCTGGGATTTCACAAATTTTGAAGGGAACTCCAAACATGCCACAATTGATTTTAAGAATCTCCACTGGAGCTTGAGAGATTTTGACGTGCAAGTGTCACCATTTTGTTGGGGATTTTGAACATTTCCTGAGAATTTCCAAAGTTACCCCGGGATTTCCCATATTTTGGACGGGACTCCAAGCATGTCAATATTGATTTTAAGAATCTCCACTGGAGGTTGAGAGATTTTGACATGAAAGTGTCACCATTTTGTCGGGGATTTGGAACATTTCCTGAGAATATCCAAAGTTTCCCCGGGATTTCCCAAAATTTGGAGGGAACTCCAAACATGTCAACATTGATTTTAAGAATCTCCACTGGAGCTTGAGAGATTTTGACGTGAAACTGTCAACATTTTGTCAGAGATCTGGAACATTTCCTGAGCATTTCCAAATTTTCCCCAAGATTTCCCACATTTTGAAGGGAACTCCAAGCATGTCAACATTGATTTTAAGAATCTCCACTGGAGTTTGAGAGATTTTGACGTGAAAGTGTCACCATTCTGTCCGGGATTTGGAACATTTCCTGAGAATTTCCAAAGTTTCCCTGGGATTTCCCAAATTTTGAAGGGAACTCCAAACATGCCACCATTGATTTTAAGAATCTCCACTGGAGTTTGAGAGATTTTGACGTGAAAGTGTCACCATTTTGTTGGGGATTTGGAACATTTCCTGAGAATTTCCAAAGTTTCCCATGGATTTCCCAAATTTTGGAGGGAACTCCAAACATGTCACCATTGATTTTAAGAATCTCCACTGGAGTTGGAGAGATTTTGACGTGAAAGTGTCACCATTTTGTTGGGGACAAACATTTCCTGAGAATTCCTGAGAACATTTCCGGAGGATTTCCAAAGTTTCCCCGGGATTTCCCAAATTTTGAAGGGAACTCCAAACATGTCAACATTGATGTTAAGAATCTCCACTGGAGTTTGAGAGATTTTGACCTGAAAGTGTCACCATTTTGTCGGGGATTTGGAACATTTCCGGAGAATTTCAAAAGTTTCCCCGGGATTTCCCAAATTTTAAAGGGAACTCCAAACATGTCACCATTGATTATAAGAATCTCCACTGGAGTTTGAGAGATTTTGACGTGCAAGTGTCACCATTTTGTCGGGGATTTGGAACATTTCCTGAGAATTTCAAAAGTTTCCCCGGGATTTTCACAAGTTTTGAAGGGAACTCCAAATATGTCAACATTGATTTTAAGAATCTCCACTGGAGGTTGAGAGATTTTGACGTGGAAGTGTCACCATTTTGCCGGGGATTTGGAACATTTCCTGAGCATTTCCAAAGTTTCCCCAGGATTTCCTAAATTTTGGAGGGAACTCCAAACATGTCACTATTGATTTTAAGAATCTCCACTGGAGTTTGAGAGATTTTGACGTGAAAGTGTCACCATTTTGTCGGGGATTTGGAACATTTCCTGAGAATATCTAAAGTTTCCCCGGGATTTCCCAAATTTTGAAACGAACTCCAAACATGTCACTATTGATTTTAAGAATCTCCACTGGAGTTTGAGAGATTTTGACGTGAAAGTGTCACCATTTTGTTGGGGACAAACATTTCCTGAGAATTCCTGAGCACGTTTCCGGAGAATTTCCAAAGTTTCCTCGGGATTTCCCAAATTTTGGCGGAACTCCAAATATGTCAACATTGATTTTAAGAATCTCCACTGGAGTTTGTGAGATTTTGACGTGAAAGTTTCACCATTTTATCGGGGATTTGGAACATTTCCTGAGAATTTCCAAAGTTTCCCCGGGATTTTCCAAATTTTGAAGGGAACTCCAAGCATGTCAATATTGATTTTAAGAATCTCCACTGGAGTTTGAGAGATTTTGACGTGCAAGTGTCACCATTTTGTCGGGGATTTGGAACATTTCAGGAGAATATCAAAATTTTCCCCAAGATTTCCCACATTTTGAAGGGAACTCCAAACATGTCACCGTTGATTTTAAGAATCTCCACTGGAGTTTGAGAGATTTTGACGTGAAAGTGTCACCATTTTGTCGGGTATTTGAAACATTTCCTGAGAATTTCCAAAGTTTCCCCGGGATTTCCAAAATTTTGAAGGGAACTCCAAACATGCCACCATTGATTTTAAGAATCTCTACTGGAGTTTGAAAGATTTTGACTTGAAAGTGTCATCATTTTGTCGGGGATTTGGAACATTTCCTGAGAATTTCCAAAGTTTCCCCGGGATTTCCCAAATTTTGGAGGGAACTCCAAACATGTCACCATTGATTTTAAGAATCCCCACTGGAGATTGAGAGATTTTGACGTGCAAGTGTCACCATTTTGTCGGGGATTTGGAACATTTCCTGAGAATTTCCAAAGTTTCCCCGGAATTTTCCAAATTTTGAAGGGAACTCCAAGCATGTCAATATTGATTTTAAGAATCTCCACTGGAGTTTGAGAGATTTTGACGTGCAAGTGTCACCATTTTGTCGGGGATTTGGAACATTTCCTGAGAACTTCAAAAGTTTCCCCAAGATTTCCCACATTTTGAAGGGAACTCCAAATATGTCAACATTGATTTTAAGAATCTCCACTGGAGTTTGAGAGATTTTGACGTGAAAGTTTCACCATTTTGTCGGGGATTTGGAACATTTCCTGAGCATTTCCAAATTTTCCCCGAGATTTCCCACATTTTGAAGGGAACTCCAAGCATGTCAACATTGATTTTAAGAATCTCCACTGGAGTTTGAGAGATTTTGACGTGCAAGTGTCAGCATTTTGTCGGGGATTTGGAACATTTCCGAAGAATTTCTGAAGTTTCCCCGGGATTTCCCAAATTTTGAAGGGAACTCCAAACATGTCACCATTGATTTTAAGAATCTCCACTGGAGTTTGAGAGATTTTGACCTGAAAGTGTCACCATTTCGTCGGGGATTTGGAACATTCCCTGAGAATTTCCAAAGTTTCCCTGGGATTTCCCAAATTTTGGAGGGAACTCCAAACATGTCACCATTGATTATAAGAATCTCCACTGGATTTGGAGAGATTTTGACGTGAAAGTGTCACCATTTTGTCGAGATTTTGAGCATTTCCTGAGAATTTCCAAAGTTTCCCCGGGATTTCCCAAATTTTGAAGGGAACTCCAAACATGTCAGCATTGATTTTAAGAATCTCTACTGGAGTTTGAGAGATTTTGACGTGGAAGTGTCACCATTTTGTCAGGGATTTGGAACATTTCCTGAGAATTTCCAAAGTTTCCCTGGGATTTCCCAAATTTTGGAGGGAACTCCAAACATGTCACCATGGATTTTAAGAATCTCCACTGGAGTTTGAGAGATTTTGACGTGAAAGTGCCACCATTTTGTCGGGGATTTGGAACATTTCCGGAAAATTTCCAAAGATTCCCCTGGATTTCCCAAATTTTGGAGTGAACTCCAAACATGTCAACATTGATGTTAAGAATCTCCACTGGATTTTGACAGATTTTGACGTGAATGTGTCACCATTTTGTCGGGGATTTGGAATATGTCTGGAGAATTTCCAAAGTTTCCCGAGATTTCCCAAATTTTGGCGGAACTCCAAATATGTCAACATTGATTTTAAGAATCTCCACTGGAGTTTGAGAGATTTTGACGTGAAAGTGTCACCATTTTGTCGAGGATTTGGAACATTTCCTGAGCATTTCCAAATTTTCCCCGAGATTTCCCACATTTTGAAGGGAACTCCAAGCATGTCAACATTGTTTTTAAGAATCTCCACTGGAGTTTGAGAGATTTTGACGTGAAAGTGTCACCATTTTGTCGGGGATTTGGAACATTTCCGAAGAATTTCTGAAGTTTCCCAGGGATTTCCCAAATTTTGAAGGGAACTCCAAGCATGTCAATATTGATTTTAAGAATCTCCACTGGAGTTTGAGAGATTTTGACGTGCAAGTGTCACCATTTTGTCGGGGATTTGGAACATTTCCTGAGAATTTCAAAAGTTTCCCCAAGATTTCCCACATTTTGAAGGGAACTCCAAACATGTCGCCGTTGATTTTAAGAATCTCCACTGGAGTTTGAGAGATTTTGACTTGAAAGTGTCACCATTTTGTCGGGGATTTGGAACATTTCCTGAGAATTTCCAAAGTTTCCCCGGGATTTCCAAAATTTTAAAGGGAACTCCAAACATGCCACCATTGATTTTAGGAATCTCTACTGGTGTTTGAGAGATTTTGACTTGAAAGTGTCACCATTTTGTCGGGGATTTGGAACATTTCCTGAGAATTTCCAAAGTTTCCCCGGGATTTCCAAAATTTTGGAGGGAGCTCCAAACATGGCACCATGGATTTTAAGAATCTCCACTGGAGTTTGATAGATTTTGACGTGGAACTGTCAACATTTTGTGGGGATTTGGAACCTTTCTTGAGAACTTCCAGAGTTTCTCTGGGATTTCCCAAATTTTGGCGGGAACTCCAAACATGTCAACATTGATGTTAAGAATCTCCACTAGAGTGTGAGAGATTTTGACGTGAAAGTGTCAGCATTTTTTCGGGGATTTGGAACATTTCCTGAGAATTTCCAAAGTTTCCCCGGGATTTCCCAAAATTTGGAGGGAACTCCAAACATGTCACCATTGATTTTAAGAATCCCCACTGGAGATTGAGAGATTTTGTCGTGAAAGTGTCACCATTTTGTCGAGGATTTGGAACATTTCCTGAGAATTTCTAAATGTTCCCCGGGATTTTCTAATTTTTGAAGGGAACTCCAAGCATGTCAACATTGATTTTAAGAATCTCCACTGGAGTTTGAGAGATTTTGACTTGTAAGTGTCACCATTTTCTCGGGGATTTGGAACATTTCCTGAGAATTTCCAAAGTTTCCCGGGATTTCCCATATTTTGGATGGGACTCCAAATAAGTCAACATTGATTTTAAGAATCTCCACTGGAGTTTGAGAGATTTTGACATGAAAGTGTAACAATTTTGTCGGGGATTTGGAACATTTCCGGAGGATTTCCGAAGTTTTCCCCCGGATTGTCCCGAATTTTGAAGGGAACTCCAAATGTGTCAACATTGATTTTAAGAATCTCCACTGGAGTTTGAGAGATTTTGACGTGAAAGTGTCACCATTTTGTCGGGGATTTGGAACATTTCCTGAGAATTTCCAAAGATTCCCCTGGATTTCCCACATTTTGGAGGGAACTCCAAACATGTCACCATTGATTTTAGGAATCTCCACTGGAGTTTGAGAGATTTTGACGTGAAAGTGTCACCATTTTGGCGGGGATTTGGAACATTTCCTGAGCATTTCCAAATTTTCCCCAAGATTTCCCACATTTTGAAGGGAACTCCAAGCATCTCCACATTGATTTTAAGAATCTCCACTGGAGTTTGAGAGATTTTGACGTGAAAGTGTCACCATTTTGTTGGGGACAAACATTTCCTGAGAATTCCTGAGCACGTTTCCGGAGAATTTCCAAAGTTTCCTCGGGATTTCCCAAATTTTGGCGGAACTCCAAATATGTCAACATTGATTTTAAGAATCTCCACTGGAGTTTGTGAGATTTTGACGTGAAAGTGTCACCATTTTGTCGGGGATTTGGAACATTTCCTGAGAATTTCCAAAGTTTCCCCGGGATTTTCCAAATTTTGAAGGGAACTCCAAGCATGTCAATATTGATTTTAAGAATCTCCACTGGAGTTTGAGAGATTTTGACGTGCAAGTGTCACCATTTTGTCGGGGATTTGGAACATTTCAGGAGAATATCAAAATTTTCCCCAAGATTTCCCACATTTTGAAGGGAACTCCAAACATGTCACCGTTGATTTTAAGAATCTCCACTGGAGTTTGAGAGATTTTGACGTGAAAGTGTCACCATTTTGTCGGGTATTTGAAACATTTCCTGAGAATTTCCAAAGTTTCCCCGGGATTTCCAAAATTTTGAAGGGAACTCCAAACATGCCACCATTGATTTTAAGAATCTCTACTGGAGTTTGAAAGATTTTGACTTGAAAGTGTCATCATTTTGTCGGGGATTTGGAACATTTCCTGAGAATTTCCAAAGTTTCCCCGGGATTTCCCAAATTTTGGAGGGAACTCCAAACATGTCACCATTGATTTTAAGAATCCCCACTGGAGATTGAGAGATTTTGACGTGCAAGTGTCACCATTTTGTCGGGGATTTGGAACATTTCCTGAGAATTTCCAAAGTTTCCCCGGAATTTTCCAAATTTTGAAGGGAACTCCAAGCATGTCAATATTGATTTTAAGAATCTCCACTGGAGTTTGAGAGATTTTGACGTGCAAGTGTCACCATTTTGTCGGGGATTTGGAACATTTCCTGAGAACTTCAAAAGTTTCCCCAAGATTTCCCACATTTTGAAGGGAACTCCAAATATGTCAACATTGATTTTAAGAATCTCCACTGGAGTTTGAGAGATTTTGACGTGAAAGTTTCACCATTTTGTCGGGGATTTGGAACATTTCCTGAGCATTTCCAAATTTTCCCCGAGATTTCCCACATTTTGAAGGGAACTCCAAGCATGTCAACATTGATTTTAAGAATCTCCACTGGAGTTTGAGAGATTTTGACGTGCAAGTGTCAGCATTTTGTCGGGGATTTGGAACATTTCCGAAGAATTTCTGAAGTTTCCCCGGGATTTCCCAAATTTTGAAGGGAACTCCAAACATGTCACCATTGATTTTAAGAATCTCCACTGGAGTTTGAGAGATTTTGACCTGAAAGTGTCACCATTTCGTCGGGGATTTGGAACATTCCCTGAGAATTTCCAAAGTTTCCCTGGGATTTCCCAAATTTTGGAGGGAACTCCAAACATGTCACCATTGATTATAAGAATCTCCACTGGATTTGGAGAGATTTTGACGTGAAAGTGTCACCATTTTGTCGAGATTTTGAGCATTTCCTGAGAATTTCCAAAGTTTCCCTGGGATTTCCAAAATTTTGACGGGAACTCCAAGCATGTCAACATTGATTTTAAGAATCTCCACTGGAGTTTGAGAGATTTTGACGTTAAAGTGTCACCATTTTGCCGGGGATTTGGAACATTTCCTGAGCATTTCCAAAGTTTCCCCGGGATTTCCCAAATTTTGAAGGGAACTCCAAACATGTCAGCATTGATTTTAAGAATCTCTACTGGAGTTTGAGAGATTTTGACGTGGAAGTGTCACCATTTTGTCAGGGATTTGGAACATTTCCTGAGAATTTCCAAAGTTTCCCTGGGATTTCCCAAATTTTGGAGGGAACTCCAAACATGTCACCATGGATTTTAAGAATCTCCACTGGAGTTTGAGAGATTTTGACGTGAAAGTGCCACCATTTTGTCGGGGATTTGGAACATTTCCGGAAAATTTCCAAAGATTCCCCTGGATTTCCCAAATTTTGGAGTGAACTCCAAACATGTCAACATTGATGTTAAGAATCTCCACTGGATTTTGACAGATTTTGACGTGAATGTGTCACCATTTTGTCGGGGATTTGGAATATGTCTGGAGAATTTCCAAAGTTTCCCGAGATTTCCCAAATTTTGGCGGAACTCCAAATATGTCAACATTGATTTTAAGAATCTCCACTGGAGTTTGAGAGATTTTGACGTGAAAGTGTCACCATTTTGTCGAGGATTTGGAACATTTCCTGAGCATTTCCAAATTTTCCCCGAGATTTCCCACATTTTGAAGGGAACACCAAGCATGTCAACATTGTTTTTAAGAATCTCCACTGGAGTTTGAGAGATTTTGACGTGAAAGTGTCACCATTTTGTCGGGGATTTGGAACATTTCCGAAGAATTTCTGAAGTTTCCCAGGGATTTCCCAAATTTTGAAGGGAACTCCAAGCATGTCAATATTGATTTTAAGAATCTCCACTGGAGTTTGAGAGATTTTGACGTGCAAGTGTCACCATTTTGTCGGGGATTTGGAACATTTCCTGAGAATTTCAAAAGTTTCCCCAAGATTTCCCACATTTTGAAGGGAACTCCAAACATGTCGCCGTTGATTTTAAGAATCTCCACTGGAGTTTGAGAGATTTTGACTTGAAAGTGTCACCATTTTGTCGGGGATTTGGAACATTTCCTGAGAATTTCCAAAGTTTCCCCGGGATTTCCAAAATTTTAAAGGGAACTCCAAACATGCCACCATTGATTTTAGGAATCTCTACTGGTGTTTGAGAGATTTTGACTTGAAAGTGTCACCATTTTGTCGGGGATTTGGAACATTTCCTGAGAATTTCCAAAGTTTCCCCGGGATTTCCAAAATTTTGGAGGGAGCTCCAAACATGGCACCATGGATTTTAAGAATCTCCACTGGAGTTTGATAGATTTTGACGTGGAACTGTCAACATTTTGTGGGGATTTGGAACCTTTCTTGAGAACTTCCAGAGTTTCTCTGGGATTTCCCAAATTTTGGCGGGAACTCCAAACATGTCAACATTGATGTTAAGAATCTCCACTAGAGTGTGAGAGATTTTGACGTGAAAGTGTCAGCATTTTTTCGGGGATTTGGAACATTTCCTGAGAATTTCCAAAGTTTCCCCGGGATTTCCCAAAATTTGGAGGGAACTCCAAACATGTCACCATTGATTTTAAGAATCCCCACTGGAGATTGAGAGATTTTGTCGTGAAAGTGTCACCATTTTGTCGAGGATTTGGAACATTTCCTGAGAATTTCTAAATGTTCCCCGGGATTTTCTAATTTTTGAAGGGAACTCCAAGCATGTCAACATTGATTTTAAGAATCTCCACTGGAGTTTGAGAGATTTTGACTTGTAAGTGTCACCATTTTCTCGGGGATTTGGAACATTTCCTGAGAATTTCCAAAGTTTCCCGGGATTTCCCATATTTTGGATGGGACTCCAAATAAGTCAACATTGATTTTAAGAATCTCCACTGGAGTTTGAGAGATTTTGACATGAAAGTGTAACAATTTTGTCGGGGATTTGGAACATTTCCGGAGGATTTCCGAAGTTTTCCCCCGGATTGTCCCGAATTTTGAAGGGAACTCCAAATGTGTCAACATTGATTTTAAGAATCTCCACTGGAGTTTGAGAGATTTTGACGTGAAAGTGTCACCATTTTGTCGGGGATTTGGAACATTTCCTGAGAATTTCCAAAGATTCCCCTGGATTTCCCACATTTTGGAGGGAACTCCAAACATGTCACCATTGATTTTAGGAATCTCCACTGGAGTTTGAGAGATTTTGACGTGAAAGTGTCACCATTTTGTCGGGGATTTGGAACATTTCCTGAGCATTTCCAAATTTTCCCCAAGATTTCCCACATTTTGAAGGGAACTCCAAGCATCTCCACATTGATTTTAAGAATCTCCACTGGAGTTTGAGAGATTTTGACGTGAAAGTGTCACCATTTTGTCGGGGATTTGGAACATTTCCTGAGCATTTCCTAAGTTTCCCCGGGATTTCCAAAATTTTGAAGTGATCTACAAACATGTCAACATTGATTTTAAGAATCTCCACTGGAGTTTGAGAGATTTAGACATGAAAGTGTCACCATTTTGTCGGGGATTTGGAACATTTCCTGAGAATTTCCAAAGTTTCCCCGGCATTTCCCAAATTTTGGAGGGAACTCCAAACATGTCACCATGGATTTTAAGAATCTCCACTGGAGTTTGAGAGATTTTGACGTGAAAGTGTCACCATTTTGTCGGGGATTTGGAACATTTCCTGAGAATTTCCAAAGATTCCCGGGGATTTCCCAAATTTTGGAGTGAACTCCAAACATGTCACCATTGATGTGAAGAATCTCCACTGGAGTTTGAGAGATTTTGACGTGAAAGTATTGCCATTTTGTCGGGGATTTGGAGCATTTCCTGAGAATTTCCAAAGTTTCCCCGGGATTTCCCAAATTTTGCAGGGAACTCCAAGCATGTCACCATTGATTTTAAGAATCTCCACTGGAGTTTGAGAGATTTTGACGTGAAAGTGTCACCATTTTGTCGGGGATTTGGAACATTTCCTGAGCATTTCCAAAGTTTCCCCGGGATTTCCCAAATTTTGGAGGGAACTCCAAACATGTCAACATTGATTTTAAGAACCTCCACTGGAGTTTGAGAGATTTTGACGTGAAAATGTCACCATTTTATCGGGGATTTGGAACATTTCCTGAGAATTTCCAAAGTTTACCCGGGATTTCCCAAATTTTGAAGGGAACTCCAAACATGTCAACATTGATTTTAAGAATCTCCACTGGAGTTTGGGAGATTTTGACGTGAAAGTTTCACCATTTTGTTGGGGACAAACATTTCCGGAGAATTCCTGAGAACATTTCCTGAGAATTTCCAAAGTTTCCCCGGGATATCCCAAATTTTGGAGAGAACTCCAAACATGTCAGCATTGATTTTAAGAATCTCCACTGGAGTTTGAGAGATTTTGACGTGAAAGTGTCACCATTCTGTCGGGGATTTGGAACATTTCCTGAGCATTTCCAAAGTTTCCCCGGGATTTCATAACTTTTGGAGGGTACTCCAAACATGTCAACATTGATTTTAAGAATCTTCACTGGAGGTTGAGAGATTTTGACGTGAAAGTGTCACCATTTTCTCGGGGATTTGGAACATTTCCTGAGAATATCTAAAGTTTCCCTTGGATTTCCCAAATTTTGAAACGTACTCCAAACATGACACTATTGATTTTAAGAATCTCCACTGGAGTTTGAGAGATTTTGCCGTTAAAGTGTCACCATTTTGTTGGGGATCTGGAACATTTCCTGAGAATGCCTGAGAACATTTCCGGAGAATTTCCAAAGTTTCCCCGGTATTTTCCAAATATTGAAGGGAACTCCAAGCATGTCAATATTGATTTTAAAAATCTCCACTGGAGTTTGAGAGGTTTTGACGTGAAAGTGTCACCATTTTGTCGGGGATTTGGAACATTTCCTGAGAATTTCCGAAGTTTCCCCGGGATTTCCCAAATTTTGAAGGGAACTCCAGACATGTCACCATTGATTTTAAGAATCTCCACTGGAGTTTGAGAGATTTTGACGTGAAAGTGTCACCATTTTGTCGGGGATTTGGAACATTTCCTGAGCATTTCCAAAGATTGCCCGGGATTCCCAAATTTTCGAGGGAACACCAAACATGTCACGATGGATTTTAAAAATCTCCACTGGAGTTTGAGACATTTTGACCTGGAAGTGTCACCATTTTGTCGGGGATTTGGAACATGTCCTGAGAATTTCCAAAGTTCTTCCTGGATTCCCCACATTTTGAAGGGAACTCCAAACATGTCAGCATTGATTTTAAGAATCTCCACTGGAGTTTGAGAGATTTTGACGTGAAAGTGTCACCATTTTCTCGGGGATTTAGAACATTTCCGGAGAATTTCCAAAGTTTCCCCAGGATTTCCCAAATTTGTAAGGGAACTCCAAACTCGTCAACATTGATTTTAAGAATCTCCACTGGAGTTTGAGAGATTTTGACGTGGAAGTGTCACCATTTTGTCGGGGATTTGGAACATTTCCTGAGAATTTCCAAAGTTTCCCCGGGATTTCCCAAATTTTGGAGGGAACTCCAAACATGCCACCATTGATTTTAAGAATCTCCACTGGGGCTTGAGAGATTTTGACGTGAAAGTGTCACCATTTTGTCGGGGATTTGGAACATTTCCTGAGCATTTCCAAAGTTTCCCCGGGATTTCCCAAATTTTGGAGGGAACTCCAAACATGTCACCATGGATTTTAAGAATCTCCACTGGAGTTTGAGAGATTTTGACGTGAAAGTGTCACCATTTTGTCGGGGATTTGGAACATTTCCTGAGCATTTCCAAAGTTTCCCCGGGATTTCCCAAATTTTGGAGGGAACTCCAAACATGTCACCATTGATTTTAAGAATCTCCACCGGAGTTTGAGAGATTTTGACGTTAAAGTGTCACCATTTTGCCGGGTATTTGGAACATTTCCTGAGCATTTCCAAAGATTACGCGGGATTTCCCAAATTTTGAAGGGAACTCCAAACATGTCACCATTGATTATAAGAATCTCCACTGGATTTGGAGAGATTTTGACGTGAAAGTGTCACCATTTTGTCGAGATTTTGAGCATTCCCTGAGAATTTCCAAAGTTTCCCTGGGATTTCCCAAATTTTGGAGGGAACTCCAAACATGTCACCATTGATTATAAGAATCTCCACTGGATTTGGAGAGATTTTGACGTGAAAGTGTCACCATTTTGTCGAGATTTTGAGCATTTCCTGAGAATTTCCAAAGTTTCCCTGGGATTTCCAAAATTTTGACGGGAACTCCAAGCATGTCAACATTGATTTTAAGAATCTCCACTGGAGTTTGAGAGATTTTGACGTTAAAGTGTCACCATTTTGCCGGGGATTTGGAACATTTCCTGAGCATTTCCAAAGTTTCCCCGGGATTTCCCAAATTTTGAAGGGAACTCCAAACATGTCAGCATTGATTTTAAGAATCTCTACTGGAGTTTGAGAGATTTTGACGTGGAAGTGTCACCATTTTGTCAGGGATTTGGAACATTTCCTGAGAATTTCCAAAGTTTCCCTGGGATTTCCCAAATTTTGGAGGGAACTCCAAACATGTCACCATGGATTTTAAGAATCTCCACTGGAGTTTGAGAGATTTTGACGTGAAAGTGCCACCATTTTGTCGGGGATTTGGAACATTTCCGGAAAATTTCCAAAGATTCCCCTGGATTTCCCAAATTTTGGAGTGAACTCCAAACATGTCAACATTGATGTTAAGAATCTCCACTGGATTTTGACAGATTTTGACGTGAATGTGTCACCATTTTGTCGGGGATTTGGAATATGTCTGGAGAATTTCCAAAGTTTCCCGAGATTTCCCAAATTTTGGCGGAACTCCAAATATGTCAACATTGATTTTAAGAATCTCCACTGGAGTTTGAGAGATTTTGACGTGAAAGTGTCACCATTTTGTCGAGGATTTGGAACATTTCCTGAGCATTTCCAAATTTTCCCCGAGATTTCCCACATTTTGAAGGGAACTCCAAGCATGTCAACATTGTTTTTAAGAATCTCCACTGGAGTTTGAGAGATTTTGACGTGAAAGTGTCACCATTTTGTCGGGGATTTGGAACATTTCCGAAGAATTTCTGAAGTTTCCCAGGGATTTCCCAAATTTTGAAGGGAACTCCAAGCATGTCAATATTGATTTTAAGAATCTCCACTGGAGTTTGAGAGATTTTGACGTGCAAGTGTCACCATTTTGTCGGGGATTTGGAACATTTCCTGAGAATTTCAAAAGTTTCCCCAAGATTTCCCACATTTTGAAGGGAACTCCAAACATGTCGCCGTTGATTTTAAGAATCTCCACTGGAGTTTGAGAGATTTTGACTTGAAAGTGTCACCATTTTGTCGGGGATTTGGAACATTTCCTGAGAATTTCCAAAGTTTCCCCGGGATTTCCAAAATTTTAAAGGGAACTCCAAACATGCCACCATTGATTTTAGGAATCTCTACTGGTGTTTGAGAGATTTTGACTTGAAAGTGTCACCATTTTGTCGGGGATTTGGAACATTTCCTGAGAATTTCCAAAGTTTCCCCGGGATTTCCAAAATTTTGGAGGGAGCTCCAAACATGGCACCATGGATTTTAAGAATCTCCACTGGAGTTTGATAGATTTTGACGTGGAACTGTCAACATTTTGTGGGGATTTGGAACCTTTCTTGAGAACTTCCAGAGTTTCTCTGGGATTTCCCAAATTTTGGCGGGAACTCCAAACATGTCAACATTGATGTTAAGAATCTCCACTAGAGTGTGAGAGATTTTGACGTGAAAGTGTCAGCATTTTTTCGGGGATTTGGAACATTTCCTGAGAATTTCCAAAGTTTCCCCGGGATTTCCCAAAATTTGGAGGGAACTCCAAACATGTCACCATTGATTTTAAGAATCCCCACTGGAGATTGAGAGATTTTGTCGTGAAAGTGTCACCATTTTGTCGAGGATTTGGAACATTTCCTGAGAATTTCTAAATGTTCCCCGGGATTTTCTAATTTTTGAAGGGAACTCCAAGCATGTCAACATTGATTTTAAGAATCTCCACTGGAGTTTGAGAGATTTTGACTTGTAAGTGTCACCATTTTCTCGGGGATTTGGAACATTTCCTGAGAATTTCCAAAGTTTCCCGGGATTTCCCATATTTTGGATGGGACTCCAAATAAGTCAACATTGATTTTAAGAATCTCCACTGGAGTTTGAGAGATTTTGACATGAAAGTGTAACAATTTTGTCGGGGATTTGGAACATTTCCGGAGGATTTCCGAAGTTTTCCCCCGGATTGTCCCGAATTTTGAAGGGAACTCCAAATGTGTCAACATTGATTTTAAGAATCTCCACTGGAGTTTGAGAGATTTTGACGTGAAAGTGTCACCATTTTGTCGGGGATTTGGAACATTTCCTGAGAATTTCCAAAGATTCCCCTGGATTTCCCACATTTTGGAGGGAACTCCAAACATGTCACCATTGATTTTAGGAATCTCCACTGGAGTTTGAGAGATTTTGACGTGAAAGTGTCACCATTTTGTCGGGGATTTGGAACATTTCCTGAGCATTTCCAAATTTTCCCCAAGATTTCCCACATTTTGAAGGGAACTCCAAGCATCTCCACATTGATTTTAAGAATCTCCACTGGAGTTTGAGAGATTTTGACGTGAAAGTGTCACCATTTTGTCGGGGATTTGGAACATTTCCTGAGCATTTCCTAAGTTTCCCCGGGATTTCCAAAATTTTGAAGTGATCTACAAACATGTCAACATTGATTTTAAGAATCTCCACTGGAGTTTGAGAGATTTAGACATGAAAGTGTCACCATTTTGTCGGGGATTTGGAACATTTCCTGAGAATTTCCAAAGTTTCCCCGGCATTTCCCAAATTTTGGAGGGAACCCCATACATGTCACCATGGATTTTAAGAATCTCCACTGGAGTTTGAGAGATTTTGACGTGAAAGTGTCACCATTTTGTCGGGGATTTGGAACATTTCCTGAGAATTTCCAAAGATTCCCGGGGATTTCCCAAATTTTGGAGTGAACTCCAAACATGTCACCATTGATGTGAAGAATCTCCACTGGAGTTTGAGAGATTTTGACGTGAAAGTATTGCCATTTTGTCGGGGATTTGGAGCATTTCCTGAGAATTTCCAAAGTTTCCCCGGGATTTCCCAAATTTTGCAGGGAACTCCAAGCATGTCACCATTGATTTTAAGAATCTCCACTGGAGTTTGAGAGATTTTGACGTGAAAGTGTCACCATTTTGTCGGGGATTTGGAACATTTCCTGAGCATTTCCAAAGTTTCCCCGGGATTTCCCAAATTTTGGAGGGAACTCCAAACATGTCAACATTGATTTTAAGAACCTCCACTGGAGTTTGAGAGATTTTGACGTGAAAATGTCACCATTTTATCGGGGATTTGGAACATTTCCTGAGAATTTCCAAAGTTTACCCGGGATTTCCCAAATTTTGAAGGGAACTCCAAACATGTCAACATTGATTTTAAGAATCTCCACTGGAGTTTGGGAGATTTTGACGTGAAAGTTTCACCATTTTGTTGGGGACAAACATTTCCGGAGAATTCCTGAGAACATTTCCTGAGAATTTCCAAAGTTTCCCCGGGATATCCCAAATTTTGGAGAGAACTCCAAACATGTCAGCATTGATTTTAAGAATCTCCACTGGAGTTTGAGAGATTTTGACGTGAAAGTGTCACCATTCTGTCGGGGATTTGGAACATTTCCTGAGCATTTCCAAAGTTTCCCCGGGATTTCATAACTTTTGGAGGGTACTCCAAACATGTCAACATTGATTTTAAGAATCTTCACTGGAGGTTGAGAGATTTTGACGTGAAAGTGTCACCATTTTCTCGGGGATTTGGAACATTTCCTGAGAATATCTAAAGTTTCCCTTGGATTTCCCAAATTTTGAAACGTACTCCAAACATGACACTATTGATTTTAAGAATCTCCACTGGAGTTTGAGAGATTTTGCCGTTAAAGTGTCACCATTTTGTTGGGGATCTGGAACATTTCCTGAGAATGCCTGAGAACATTTCCGGAGAATTTCCAAAGTTTCCCCGGTATTTTCCAAATATTGAAGGGAACTCCAAGCATGTCAATATTGATTTTAAAAATCTCCACTGGAGTTTGAGAGGTTTTGACGTGAAAGTGTCACCATTTTGTCGGGGATTTGGAACATTTCCTGAGAATTTCCGAAGTTTCCCCGGGATTTCCCAAATTTTGAAGGGAACTCCAGACATGTCACCATTGATTTTAAGAATCTCCACTGGAGTTTGAGAGATTTTGACGTGAAAGTGTCACCATTTTGTCGGGGATTTGGAACATTTCCTGAGCATTTCCAAAGATTGCCCGGGATTCCCAAATTTTCGAGGGAACACCAAACATGTCACGATGGATTTTAAAAATCTCCACTGGAGTTTGAGACATTTTGACCTGGAAGTGTCACCATTTTGTCGGGGATTTGGAACATGTCCTGAGAATTTCCAAAGTTCTTCCTGGATTCCCCACATTTTGAAGGGAACTCCAAACATGTCAGCATTGATTTTAAGAATCTCCACTGGAGTTTGAGAGATTTTGACGTGAAAGTGTCACCATTTTCTCGGGGATTTAGAACATTTCCTGAGAATTTCCAAAGTTTCCCCGGGATTTCCCAAATTTTGGAGGGAACTCCAAACATGTCACCATGGATTTTAAGAATCTCCACTGGAGTTTGAGAGATTTTGACGTGAAAGTGTCACCATTTTGTCGGGGATTTGGAACATTTCCTGAGCATTTCCAAAGTTTCCCCGGGATTTCCCAAATTTTGGAGGGAACTCCAAACATGTCACCATTGATTTTAAGAATCTCCACCGGAGTTTGAGAGATTTTGACGTTAAAGTGTCACCATTTTGCCGGGTATTTGGAACATTTCCTGAGCATTTCCAAAGATTACGCGGGATTTCCCAAATTTTGAAGGGAACTCCAAACATGACACCATGGATTTTAAGAACCTCCACTGGAGTTTGAGAGATTTTGACGTGAAAATGTCACCATTTTATCGGGGATTTGGAACATTTCCTGAGAATTTCCAAAGTGTACCCGGGATTTCCCAAATTTTGAAGGGAACTCCAAACATGTCAACATTGATTTTAAGAATCTCCACTGGAGTTTGGGAGATTTTGACGTGAAAGTTTCACCATTTTGTTGGGGACAAACATTTCCGGAGAATTCCTGAGAACATTTCCTGAGAATTTCCAAAGTTTCCCCGGGATATCCCAAATTTTGGAGAGAACTCCAAACATGTCAACATTGATTTTAAGAATCTCCACTGGATTTTGAGAGATTTTGACCTGAAAGTGTCACCATTTTGTCGGGGATTTGGAACATTTCCTGAGAATATCCAAAATTTCCCCAGAATTTCCCAAAATTTGGAGGGAACTCCAAACATGTCAACATTGATTTTCAGAATCTCCACTGGAGTTTGAGAGATTTTGACGTGAAAGTGTCACCATTCTGTCGGGGATTTGGAACATTTCCTGAGCATTTCCAAAGTTTCCCCGGGATTTCATAACTTTTGGAGGGTACTCCAAACATGTCAACATTGATTTTAAGAATCTCCACTGGAGGTTGAGAGATTTTGACATGAAAGTGTCACCATTTTCTCAGGGATTTGGAACATTTCCTGAGAATATCTAAAGTTTCCCCGGGATTTCCCAAATTTTGAAACGTACTCCAAACATGACACTATTGATTTTAAGAATCTCCACTGGAGTTTGAGAGATTTTGCCGTTAAAGTGTCACCATTTTGTTGGGGATCTGGAACATTTCCTGAGAATGCCTGAGAACATTTCCGGAGAATTTCCAAAGTTTCCCCGGTATTTTCCAAATATTGAAGGGAACTCCAAGCATGTCAATATTGATTTTAAAAATCTCCACTGGAGTTTGAGAGGTTTTGACGTGAAAGTGTCACCATTTTGTCGGGGATTTGGAACATTTCCTGAGAATTTCCGAAGTTTCCCCGGGATTTCCCAAATTTTGAAGGGAACTACAGACATGTCACCATTGATTTTAAGAATCTCCACTGGAGTTTGAGAGATTTTGACGTGAAAGTGTCACCATTTTGTCGGGGATTTGGAACATTTCCTGAGCATTTCCAAAGATTGCCCGGGATTCCCAAATTTTCGAGGGAACTCCAAACATGTCACGATGGATTTTAAAAATCTCCACTGGAGTTTGAGACATTTTGACCTGGAAGTGTCACCATTTTGTCGGGGATTTGGAACATGTCCTGAGAATTTCCAAAGTTCTTCCTGGATTCCCCACATTTTGAAGGGAACTCCAAACATGTCAGCATTGATTTTAAGAATCTCCACTGGAGTTTGAGAGATTTTGACGTGAAAGTGTCACCATTTTCTCGGGGATTTAGAACATTTCCTGAGAATTTCCAAAGTTTCCCCGGGATTTCCCAAATTTTGGAGGGAACTCCAAACATGCCACCATTGATTTTAAGAATCTCCACTGGGGCTTGAGAGATTTTGACGTGAAAGTGTCACCATTTTGTCGGGGATTTGGAACATTTCCTGAGAAATCCCAAAGGTTACCCCGGGATTTCCCATATTTTGGACGGGACTCCAAGCATGTCAACATTGATTTTAAGAATCTCCACTGGAGTTTGAGAGATTTTGACATGAAAGTGTCACCATTTTGTCGGGGATTTGGAACATTTCCTGAGAATATCCAAAGTTTCCCCCGGATTTCCCAAATTTTGCAGGGAACTCCAAACATGTCACCATTGATTATAAGAATCTCCACTGGATTTTGAGAGATTTTGACGTGAAAGTGTCACCATTTTGTCGAGATTTTGAGCATTTCCTGAAAATTTCCAAAGTTTCCCTGGGATTTCCAAAATTTTGAAGGGAACTCCAAACATGTCACCATTGATTATAAGAATCTCCACTGGAGGTTGAGAGATTTTGACGTGAAAGTTTCACCGTTTTGTCGGGGATTTGGAACATTTCCTGAGAATATCCAAAGTTTCCCCAGAATTTCCCAAAATTTGGAGGGAACTCCAAACATGTCAACATTGATTTTAAGAATCTCCACTGGAGTTTGAGAGATTTTGACGTGAAAGTGTCAGCATTTTTTCGGGGATTTGGAACATTTCCTGAGCATTTCTAAAGTTTCCCTGGGATTTCATAAATTTTGGAGGGTACTCCAAACATGTCAACATTGATTTTAAGAATCTCCACTGGAGTTTGAGAGATTTTGACGTGAATGTGTCACCATTTTGTCGGGGATTTGGAATATGTCTGGAGATTTTCCAAAGTTTCCCCAAGATTTCCCAAATTTTGAAGGGAACTCCAAGCATGTCAACATTGATTTTAAGAATCTCCACTGGAGTTTGAGAGATTTTGACGTGAAAGTGTCACCATTCTGTCTGGGATTTGGAACATTTCCTGAGAATTTCCAAAGTTTCCCTGGGATTTCCCAAATTTTGAAGGGAACTCCAAACATGCCACCATTGATTTTAAGAATCTCCACTGGAGCTTGAGAGATTTTGACGTGAAAGTGTCACCATTTTGTTGGGGATTTGGAACATTTCCTGAGAATTTCCAAAGTTACCCCGGGATTTCCCATATTTTGGACGGGACTCCAAGCATGTCAACATTGATTTTAAGAATCACTACTGGAGGTTGAGAGATTTTGACATGAACGTGTCACCATTTTGTCGGGGATTTGGAACATTTCCTGAGAATATCCAAAGTTTCCCTGGGATTTCCCAAATTTTGGAGGGAACTGCAAACATGTCAACATTGATTTTAAGAATCTCCACTGGATTTGGAGAGATTTTGACGTGAAAGTGTCACCATTTTGTTGGGGACAAACATTTCCTGAGAATTCCTGAGAACATTTCAGGAGGATTTCCAAAGTTTCCCCGGGATTTCCCAAATTTTGAAGGGAACTCCAAACATGTCACCATTGATTATAAGAATCTCCACTGGAGTTTGAGAGATTTTGACGTGAAAGTGTCACCATTTTGTCGAGATTTTGAGCATTTCCTGAGAGTTTCCAAAGTTTCCCTGGGATTTCCAAAATTTTGAAGGGAACTCAAAATATGTCAACATTGATTTTAAGAATCTCCACTGGATTTTGAGAGATTTTGACGTGAATGTGTCACCATTTTGTCGGGGATTTGGAATATGTCTGGAGAATTTCCAAAGTTTCCTGAGATTTCCCAAATTTTGGCGGAACTCCAAATATGTCAACATTGATTTTAAGAATCTCCACTGGAGTTTGAGAGATTTTGACGTGAAAGTGTCACCAATTTTGTCGGGGATTTGGAACATTTCCTGAGAATTTCCAAAGTTTCCCCAAGATTTTACCACATTTTGAAGGGAACTCCAAGCATGTCAACATTGATTTTAAGAATCTCCACTGGAGTTTGAGAGATTTTGACGTGAAAGTGTCACCATTTTGTCGGGGATTTGGAACATTTCCGGAGAATTTCTGAAGTTTCCCCGGGATTTCCCAAATTTTGAAGGGAACTCCAAACATGTCAATATTGATTTTAAGAATCTCCACTGGAGTTTGAGAGATTTTGACGTGAAAGTGTCACCATTTTGCCGGGGATTTGGAACATTTCCTGAGAATTTCAAAAGTTTCCCCAAGATTTCCCACATTTTGAAGAGAACTCCAAACATGTCACCGTTGATTTTAAGAATCTCCACTGGAGTTTGAGAGATTTTGACTTGAAAGTGTCACCATATTGTCGGGGATTTGGAACATTTCCTGAGAATTTCCAAAGTTTCCCCGGGATTTCCAAAATTTTAAAGGGAACTCCAAACATGCCACCATTGATTTTAAGAATCTCCACTGGAGTTTGAGAGATTTTGATATGAAAATGTCAACATATAGTCGGGGATTTGGAACATTTCCTGAGAATTTCCAAAGGTTCCCCGGGATTTACCAAATTTTGGAGGGAGCTCCAAACATGGCACCATGGATTTTAAGAATCTCCACTGGAGTTTGAGAGATTTTGACGTGGAACTGTCAACATTTTGTGGGGATTTGGAACCTTTCCTGAGAACTTCCAAAGTTTCTCTGGGATTTCCCAAATTTTGGCGGGAACTCCAAACATTTCAACATTGATGTTAAGAATCTCCACTGGAGTGTGAGAGATTTTGACGTGAAAGTGTCACCATTTTTTCGGGGATTTGGAACATTTCCTGAGAATTTCCAAAGTTTCCCCGGGATTTCCCAAATTTTGGAGGGAACTCCAAACATGTCACCATTGATTTTAAGAATCCCCACTGGAGATTGAGAGATTTTGACGTGAAAATGTCACCATTTTGTCGAGGATTTGGAACATTTCCTGAGAATTTCCAAAGTTTCCCCGGGATTTTCTAAATTTTGAAGGGAACTCCAAGCATGTCAATATTGATTTTAAGAATCTCCACTGGAGTTTGAGAGATTTTGACGTGCACGTGTCACAATTTTGTCGGGGATTTGGAACATTTCCTGAGAATTTCAAAAGTTTCCCCGAGATTTCCCAAATTTTGAAGGGAATTCCAAACATGTCACCGTTGATTTTAAGAATCTCCACTGGAGGTTGAGAGATTTTGACATGAAAGTGTCAGCATTTTGTCGGGGATTTGGAACATTTCCGGAGGATTTCCGAAGTTTTCCCCGGGATTTCCCAAATTTTGAAGGGAACTCCAAACATGTCACCATTGATTTTAAGAATCTCCACTTGAGTTTGAGAGATTTTGACGTGAAAGTGTCACCATTTTGTCGGGGATTTGGAACATTTCCTGAGAATTTCCAAAGTTTCCCTGTGATTTCCCACATTTTGGAGGGAACTCCAAGCATGTCTCCATTGATTTTAGGAATCTCCACTGGAGTTTGAGAGATTTTGACGTGAAAGTGTCACCATTTTGTCGGGGATCTGGAACATTTCCTGAGCATTTCCAAATTTTCCCCAAGATTTCCCACATTTTGAAGGGAACTCCAAGCATCTCCACATTGATTTTAAGAATCTCCAATGGAGTTTGAGAGATTTTGACGTGAAAGTGTCACCATTTTGTCGGTGATTTGGAACATTTCCTGAGAATTTCCAAAGTTTCCCCGGGTTTTTCCAAATTTTGAAGGGAACTCCAAACATGTCACCATTGATTTTCAGAATCTCCAATGGAGTTTGAGAGATTTTGACGAGAAAGTGTCACCACTTTGTCGGGGATTTGGAACATTTCCTGAGCATTTCCTAAGTTTCCCCGGGATTTCCCAAATTTTGAAGGGATCTACAAACATGTCAACATTGATTTTAAGAATCTCCACTGGAGTTTGAGAGATTTAGACATGAAAGTGTCACCATTTTGTCGGGGATTTGGAACATTTCCTGAGAATTTCCAAAGTTTCCCATGGATTTCCCAAATTTTGGAGTGAACTCCAAACATGTCACCATTGATGTTAAGAATCTCCACTGGAGTTTGAGAGATTTTGACGTGAAAGTATTGCCATTTTGTCGGGGATTTGGAGCATTTCCTGAGAATTTCCAAAGTTTCCCTGGGATTTCCCAAATTTTGCAGGGAACTCCAAGCATGTCACCATTGATTTTAAGAATCTCCACTGGAGTTTGGGAGATTTTGACGTGAAAGTTTCACCATTTTGTTGGGGACAAACATTTCCTGAGAATTCCTGAGAACATTTCCTGAGAATTTCCAAAGTTTCCCCGGGATATCCCAAATTTTGGAGAGAACTCCAAACATGTCAGCATTGATTTTAAGAATCTCCACTGGAGTGTGAGAGATTTTGACCTGAAAGTGTCACCATTTTGTCGGGGATTTGGAACATTTCCTGAGAATATCCAAAATTTCCCCAGAATTTCCCAAAATTTGGAGGGAACTCCAAACATGGCAACATTGATTTTCAGAATCTCCACTGGAGTTTGAGAGATTTTGACGTGAAAGTGTCACCATTCTGTCGGGGATTTGGAACATTTCCTGAGCATTTCCAAAGTTTCCCCGGGATTTCATAACTTTTGGAGGGTACTCCAAACATGTCAACATTGATTTTAAGAATCTCCACTGGAGGTTGAGAGATTTTGACATGAAAGTGTCACCATTTTCTCGGGGATTTGGAACATTTCCTGAGAATATCTAAAGTTTCCCCGGGATTTCCCAAATTTTGAAACGTACTCCAAACATGTCACTATTGATTTTCAGAATCTCCACTGGAGTTTGAGAGATTTTGACGTGAAAGTGTCACCATTTTGTTGGGGACAAACATTTCCTGAGAATGCCTGAGAACATTTCCGGAGAATTTCCAAAGTTTCCCCCGGATTTCCCAAATTTTGGAGGGAACTCCAAACATGTCACCATTGATTTTAAGAATCTCCACTGGATATTGAGAGATTTTGACGTGAAAGTGTCAGCATTTTGTCGGAGATCTGGAACATTTCCTGAGCATTTCCAAATTTTCCCCAAGATTTCCCACATTTTGAAGTGAACTCCAAGCATGTCAACATTGATTTTAAGAATCTCCACTGGAGTTTGAGAGATTTTGACGTGAAAGTGTCACCATTTTGTCGGGGATTTGGAACATTTCCTGAGAATTTCCAAAGTTTCCCCGGGATTTTCCAAATATTGAAGGGAACTCCAAACATGTCAACATTGATTTTCAGAATCTCCACTGGAGTTTGAGAGATTTTGACGTGAAAGTGTCACCATTCTGTCGGGGATTTGGAACATTTCCTGAGCATTTCCAAAGTTTCCCCGGGATTTCATAACTTTTGGAGGGTACTCCAAACATGTCAACATTGATTTTAAGAATCTCCACTGGAGGTTGAGAGATTTTGACATGAAAGTGTCACCATTTTCTCGGGGATTTGGAACATTTCCTGAGAATATCTAAAGTTTCCCCGGGATTTCCCAAATTTTGAAACGTACTCCAAACATGACACTATTGATTTTAAGAATCTCCACTGGAGTTTGAGAGATTTTGCCGTTAAAGTGTCACCATTTTGTTGGGGATCTGGAACATTTCCTGAGAATGCCTGAGAACATTTCCGGAGAATTTCCAAAGTTTCCCCGGTATTTTCCAAATATTGAAGGGAACTCCAAGCATGTCAATATTGATTTTAAAAATCTCCACTGGAGTTTGAGAGGTTTTGACGTGAAAGTGTCACCATTTTGTCGGGGATTTGGAACATTTCCTGAGAATTTCCGAAGTTTCCCCGGGATTTCCCAAATTTTGAAGGGAACTACAGACATGTCACCATTGATTTTAAGAATCTCCACTGGAGTTTGAGAGATTTTGACGTGAAAGTGTCACCATTTTGTCGGGGATTTGGAACATTTCCTGAGCATTTCCAAAGATTGCCCGGGATTCCCAAATTTTCGAGGGAACTCCAAACATGTCACGATGGATTTTAAAAATCTCCACTGGAGTTTGAGACATTTTGACCTGGAAGTGTCACCATTTTGTCGGGGATTTGGAACATTTCCTGAGCATTTCCAAAGATTACCCGGGATTTCCCAAATTTTGAAGGGAACTCCAGACATGTCACCATTGATTTTAAGAATCTCCACTGGAGTTTGAGAGATTTTGACGTGAAAGTGTCACCATTTTGTCGGGGAATGGAACATTTCCTGAGCATTTCCAAAGATTACCCGGGATTTCCCAAATTTTGGAGGGAACTCCAAACATGTCACCATTGATTTTAAAAATCTCCACTTGAGTTTGAGAGATTTTGACGTGGAAGTTTCACCATTTTGTCGGGGATTTGGAACATTTCCTGAGCATTTCCTAAGTTTCCCCGGGATTTCCCAAATTTTGAAGGGATCTACAAACATGTCAACATTGATTTTAAGAATCTCCACTGGAGTTTGAGAGATTTAGACATGAAAGTGTCACCATTTTGTCGGGGATTTGGAACATTTCCTGAGAATTTCCAAAGTTTCCCCTGGATTTCCCAAATTTTGGAGTGAACTCCAAACATGTCACCATTGATGTTAAGAATCTCCACTGGAGTTTGAGAGATTTTGACGTGAAAGTATTGCCATTTTGTCGGGGATTTGGAGCATTTCCTGAGAATTTCCAAAGTTTCCCTGGGATTTCCCAAATTTTGCAGGGAACTCCAAGCATGTCACCATTGATTTTAAGAATCTCCACTGGAGTTTGGGAGATTTTGACGTGAAAGTTTCACCATTTTGTTGGGGACAAACATTTCCTGAGAATTCCTGAGAACATTTCCTGAGAATTTCCAAAGTTTCCCCGGGATATCCCAAATTTTGGAGAGAACTCCAAACATGTCAGCATTGATTTTAAGAATCTCCACTGGAGTGTGAGAGATTTTGACCTGAAAGTGTCACCATTTTGTCGCGGATTTGGAACATTTCCTGAGAATATCCAACATTTCCCCAGAATTTCCCAAAATTTGGAGGGAACTCCAAACATGGCAACATTGATTTTCAGAATCTCCACTGGAGTTTGAGAGATTTTGACGTGAAAGTGTCACCATTCTGTCGGGGATTTGGAACATTTCCTGAGCATTTCCAAAGTTTCCCCGGGATTTCATAACTTTTGGAGGGTACTCCAAACATGTCAACATTGATTTTAAGAATCTCCACTGGAGGTTGAGAGATTTTGACATGAAAGTGTCACCATTTTCTCGGGGATTTGGAACATTTCCTGAGAATATCTAAAGTTTCCCCGGGATTTCCCAAATTTTGAAACGTACTCCAAACATGTCACTATTGATTTTCAGAATCTCCCCTGGAGTTTGAGAGATTTTGACGTGAAAGTGTCACCATTTTGTTGGGGACAAACATTTCCTGAGAATGCCTGAGAACATTTCCGGAGAATTTCCAAAGTTTCCCCCGGATTTCCCAAATTTTGGAGGGAACTCCAAACATGTCACCATTGATTTTAAGAATCTCCACTGGATATTGAGAGATTTTGACGTGAAAGTGTCAGCATTTTGTCGGAGATCTGGAACATTTCCTGAGCATTTCCAAATTTTCCCCAAGATTTCCCACATTTTGAAGTGAACTCCAAGCATGTCAACATTGATTTTAAGAATCTCCACTGGAGTTTGAGAGATTTTGACGTGAAAGTGTCACCATTTTGTCGGGGATTTGGAACATTTCCTGAGAATTTCCAAAGTTTCCCCGGGATTTTCCAAATATTGAAGGGAACTCCAAACATGTCAACATTGATTTTCAGAATCTCCACTGGAGTTTGAGAGATTTTGACGTGAAAGTGTCACCATTCTGTCGGGGATTTGGAACATTTCCTGAGCATTTCCAAAGTTTCCCCGGGATTTCATAACTTTTGGAGGGTACTCCAAACATGTCAACATTGATTTTAAGAATCTCCACTGGAGGTTGAGAGATTTTGACATGAAAGTGTCACCATTTTCTCGGGGATTTGGAACATTTCCTGAGAATATCTAAAGTTTCCCCGGGATTTCCCAAATTTTGAAACGTACTCCAAACATGACACTATTGATTTTAAGAATCTCCACTGGAGTTTGAGAGATTTTGCCGTTAAAGTGTCACCATTTTGTTGGGGATCTGGAACATTTCCTGAGAATGCCTGAGAACATTTCCGGAGAATTTCCAAAGTTTCCCCGGTATTTTCCAAATATTGAAGGGAACTCCAAGCATGTCAATATTGATTTTAAAAATCTCCACTGGAGTTTGAGAGGTTTTGACGTGAAAGTGTCACCATTTTGTCGGGGATTTGGAACATTTCCTGAGAATTTCCGAAGTTTCCCCGGGATTTCCCAAATTTTGAAGGGAACTACAGACATGTCACCATTGATTTTAAGAATCTCCACTGGAGTTTGAGAGATTTTGACGTGAAAGTGTCACCATTTTGTCGGGGATTTGGAACATTTCCTGAGCATTTCCAAAGATTGCCCGGGATTCCCAAATTTTCGAGGGAACTCCAAACATGTCACGATGGATTTTAAAAATCTCCACTGGAGTTTGAGACATTTTGACCTGGAAGTGTCACCATTTTGTCGGGGATTTGGAACATTTCCTGAGCATTTCCAAAGATTACCCGGGATTTCCCAAATTTTGAAGGGAACTCCAGACATGTCACCATTGATTTTAAGAATCTCCACTGGAGTTTGAGAGATTTTGACGTGAAAGTGTCACCATTTTGTCGGGGAATGGAACATTTCCTGAGCATTTCCAAAGATTACCCGGGATTTCCCAAATTTTGGAGGGAACTCCAAACATGTCACCATTGATTTTAAAAATCTCCACTTGAGTTTGAGAGATTTTGACGTGGAAGTTTCACCATTTTGTCGGGGATTTGGAACATTTCCTGAGCATTTCCTAAGTTTCCCCGGGATTTCCCAAATTTTGAAGGGATCTACAAACATGTCAACATTGATTTTAAGAATCTCCACTGGAGTTTGAGAGATTTAGACATGAAAGTGTCACCATTTTGTCGGGGATTTGGAACATTTCCTGAGAATTTCCAAAGTTTCCCCTGGATTTCCCAAATTTTGGAGTGAACTCCAAACATGTCACCATTGATGTTAAGAATCTCCACTGGAGTTTGTGAGATTTTGACGTGAAAGTATTGCCATTTTGTCGGGGATTTGGAGCATTTCCTGAGAATTTCCAAAGTTTCCCTGGGATTTCCCAAATTTTGCAGGGAACTCCAAGCATGTCACCATTGATTTTAAGAATCTCCACTGGAGTTTGGGAGATTTTGACGTGAAAGTTTCACCATTTTGTTGGGGACAAACATTTCCTGAGAATTCCTGAGAACATTTCCTGAGAATTTCCAAAGTTTCCCCGGGATATCCCAAATTTTGGAGAGAACTCCAAACATGTCAGCATTGATTTTAAGAATCTCCACTGGAGTGTGAGAGATTTTGACCTGAAAGTGTCACCATTTTGTCGGGGATTTGGAACATTTCCTGAGAATATCCAAAATTTCCCCAGAATTTCCCAAAATTTGGAGGGAACTCCAAACATGGCAACATTGATTTTCAGAATCTCCACTGGAGTTTGAGAGATTTTGACGTGAAAGTGTCACCATTCTGTCGGGGATTTGGAACATTTCCTGAGCATTTCCAAAGTTTCCCCGGGATTTCATAACTTTTGGAGGGTACTCCAAACATGTCAACATTGATTTTAAGAATCTCCACTGGAGGTTGAGAGATTTTGACATGAAAGTGTCACCATTTTCTCGGGGATTTGGAACATTTCCTGAGAATATCTAAAGTTTCCCCGGGATTTCCCAAATTTTGAAACGTACTCCAAACATGTCACTATTGATTTTCAGAATCTCCACTGGAGTTTGAGAGATTTTGACGTGAAAGTGTCACCATTTTGTTGGGGACAAACATTTCCTGAGAATGCCTGAGAACATTTCCGGAGAATTTCCAAAGTTTCCCCCGGATTTCCCAAATTTTGGAGGGAACTCCAAACATGTCACCATTGATTTTAAGAATCTCCACTGGATATTGAGAGATTTTGACGTGAAAGTGTCAGCATTTTGTCGGAGATCTGGAACATTTCCTGAGCATTTCCAAATTTTCCCCAAGATTTCCCACATTTTGAAGGGAACTCCAAGCATGTCAACATTGATTTTAAGAATCTCCACTGGAGTTTGAGAGATTTTGACGTGAAAGTGTCACCATTTTGTCGGGGATTTGGAACATTTCCTGAGAATTTCCAAAGTTTCCCCGGGATTTTCCAAATATTGAAGGGAACTCCAAACATGTCAACATTGATTTTAAGAATCTCCACTGGAGTTTGAGAGATTTTGACGTGAAAGTGTCACCATTTTGTCGGAGATCTGGAACATTTCCTGAGCATTTCCAAATTTTCCCCAAGATTTCCCAAATTTTTAAGGGAACTCCAAGCATGTCAACATTGATTTTAAGAATCTCCACTGGAGTTTGAGAGATTTTGACGTGAAAGTGTCACCATTTTGTCGGGGATTTGGAACATTTCCTGAGCATTTCCAAAGATTACCCGGGATTTCCCAAATTTTGAAGGGAACTCCAGACATGTCACCATTGATTTTAAGAATCTCCACTGGAGTTTGAGAGATTTTGACGTGAAAGTGTCACCATTTTGTCGGGGAATGGAACATTTCCTGAGCATTTCCAAAGATTACCCGGGATTTCCCAAATTTTGGAGGGAACTCCAAACATGTCACCATTGATTTTAAAAATCTCCACTTGAGTTTGAGAGATTTTGACGTGGAAGTTTCACCATTTTGTCGGGGATTTGGAACATTTCCTTAGAATTTCCCAAGTTTTCCAGGATTTCGCAAATTTTGAAGGGAACTCCAAGCATGTCAATATTGATTTTCAGAATCTCCACTGGAGTTTGAGAGATTTTGACGTGAAAGTGTCACTATTTTGTCGGGGATTTGGAACATTTCCTGAGCATTTCCAAAATTTCCCCGGGATTTTCCAAATTTTGAAGGGATCTCCAAACATGTCAACATTGATTTTAAGAATCTCCACTGGAGTTTGAGAGATTTTGACGTGAAAGTGTCACCATTTTGTCGGGGATTTGGAACATTTCCGGAGAATTTCAGACGTTTTCCCAAGATTTCCCACATTTTGAATGGAACTCCAAACATGTCAACATTGATTTTAAGAATCTCCACTGGAGTTTGAGAGATTTTGACGTGAAAGTGTCACCATTTTGTTGGGGACAAACATTTCCTGAGAATTCCTGAGAACATTTCCTGAGAATTTCCAAAGTTTCCCCGGGATATCCCAAATTTTGGAGAGAACTCCAAACATGTCAGCATTGATTTTAAGAATCTCTACTGGAGTTTGAGAGATTTTGACGTGGAAGTGTCACCATTTTGTCAGGGATTTGGAACATTTCCTGAGAATTTCCAAAATTTCCCCAGAATTTCCCAAAATTTGGAGGGAACTCCAAACATGGCAACATTGATTTTCAGAATCTCCACTGGAGTTTGAGAGATTTTGACGTGAAAGTGTCACCATTCTGTCGGGGATTTGGAACATTTCCTGAGCATTTCCAAAGTTTCCCCGGGATTTCATAACTTTTGGAGGGTACTCCAAACATGTCAACATTGATTTTAAGAATCTCCACTGGAGGTTGAGAGATTTTGACATGAAAGTGTCACCATTTTCTCGGGGATTTGGAACATTTCCTGAGAATATCTAAAGTTTCCCCGGGATTTCCCAAATTTTGAAACGTACTCCAAACATGTCACTATTGATTTTCAGAATCTCCACTGGAGTTTGAGAGATTTTGACGTGAAAGTGTCACCATTTTGTTGGGGACAAACATTTCCTGAGAATGCCTGAGAACATTTCCGGAGAATTTCCAAAGTTTCCCCCGGATTTCCCAAATTTTGGAGGGAACTCCAAACATGTCACCATTGATTTTAAGAATCTCCACTGGATATTGAGAGATTTTGACGTGAAAGTGTCAGCATTTTGTCGGAGATCTGGAACATTTCCTGAGCATTTCCAAATTTTCCCCAAGATTTCCCACATTTTGAAGGGAACTCCAAGCATGTCAACATTGATTTTAAGAATCTCCACTGGAGTTTGAGAGATTTTGACGTGAAAGTGTCACCATTTTGTCGGGGATTTGGAACATTTCCTGAGAATTTCCAAAGTTTCCCCGGGATTTTCCAAATATTGAAGGGAACTCCAAACATGTCAACATTGATTTTAAGAATCTCCACTGGAGTTTGAGAGATTTTGACGTGAAAGTGTCACCATTTTGTCGGAGATCTGGAACATTTCCTGAGCATTTCCAAATTTTCCCCAAGATTTCCCAAATTTTTAAGGGAACTCCAAGCATGTCAACATTGATTTTAAGAATCTCCACTGGAGTTTGAGAGATTTTGACGTGAAAGTGTCACCATTTTGTCGGGGATTTGGAACATTTCCTGAGCATTTCCAAAGATTACCCGGGATTTCCCAAATTTTGAAGGGAACTCCAGACATGTCACCATTGATTTTAAGAATCTCCACTGGAGTTTGAGAGATTTTGACGTGAAAGTGTCACCATTTTGTCGGGGAATGGAACATTTCCTGAGCATTTCCAAAGATTACCCGGGATTTCCCAAATTTTGGAGGGAACTCCAAACATGTCACCATTGATTTTAAAAATCTCCACTTGAGTTTGAGAGATTTTGACGTGGAAGTTTCACCATTTTGTCGGGGATTTGGAACATTTCCTTAGAATTTCCCAAGTTTTCCAGGATTTCGCAAATTTTGAAGGGAACTCCAAGCATGTCAATATTGATTTTCAGAATCTCCACTGGAGTTTGAGAGATTTTGACGTGAAAGTGTCACTATTTTGTCGGGGATTTGGAACATTTCCTGAGCATTTCCAAAATTTCCCCGGGATTTTCCAAATTTTGAAGGGATCTCCAAACATGTCAACATTGATTTTAAGAATCTCCACTGGAGTTTGAGAGATTTTGACGTGAAAGTGTCACCATTTTGTCGGGGATTTGGAACATTTCCGGAGAATTTCAGACGTTTTCCCAAGATTTCCCACATTTTGAATGGAACTCCAAACATGTCAACATTGATTTTAAGAATCTCCACTGGAGTTTGAGAGATTTTGACGTGAAAGTGTCACCATTTTGTCAGGGATTTGGAAAATTTCCTGAGAATTTCCAAAGTTTTCCCTGGATTCCCCACATTTTGAAGGAAACTCCAAACATGTCACCATTGATTTTAAGAATCTCCACTGGATTCTGAGAGATTTTGATGTGAAAGTGTCAACACATTGTCGGGGATTTAGAACATTTCCTGAGAATTTCCAAAGGTTCCCCGGGATTTACCAAATTTTGGAGGGAGCTCCAAACATGGCACCATGGATTTTAAGAATCTCCACGGGAGTTTGAGAGATTTTGACGTGGAAGTGTCAACATTTTGTGGGGATTTGGAACATTTCCTGACAATTTGCAAAGGTTCCCAGGGATTTCCCAAATTTTGGAGGGAACTCCAAACATGTCACCATTGATTTTAAGAATCTCCACTGGAGTTTGAGAAATTTTGACGTGAAAGTGTCACCATTTTGTCGGGGATTTGGAACATTTCCTGAGAATTTACAAAGATTCCCCGGGATTTCATAACTTTTGGAGGGTACTCCAAACATGTCAACATTGATTTTAAGAATCTCCACTGGAGGTTGAGAGATTTTGACATGAAAGTGTCACCATTTTCTCGGGGATTTGGAACATTTCCTGAGAATATCTAAAGTTTCCCCGGGATTTCCCAAATTTTGAAACGTACTACAAACATGTCACTATTGATTTTCAGAATCTCCACTGGAGTTTGAGAGATTTTGACGTGAAAGTGTCACCATTTTGTTGGGGACAAACATTTCCTGAGAATGCCTGAGAACATTTCCGGAGAATTTCCAAAGTTTCCCCCGGATTTCCCAAATTTTGGAGGGAACTCCAAACATGTCACCATTGATTTTAAGAATCTCCACTGGATATTGAGAGATTTTGACGTGAAAGTGTCAGCATTTTGTCGGAGATCTGGAACATTTCCTGAGCATTTCCAAATTTTCCCCAAGATTTCCCACATTTTGAAGGGAACTCCAAGCATGTCAACATTGATTTTAAGAATCTCCACTGGAGTTTGAGAGATTTTGACGTGAAAGTGTCACCATTTTGTCGGGGATTTGGAACATTTCCTGAGAATTTCCAAAGTTTCCCCGGGATTTTCCAAATATTGAAGGGAACTCCAAACATGTCAACATTGATTTTAAGAATCTCCACTGGAGTTTGAGAGATTTTGACGTGAAAGTGTCACCATTTTGTCGGAGATCTGGAACATTTCCTGAGCATTTCCAAATTTTCCCCAAGATTTCCCAAATTTTTAAGGGAACTCCAAGCATGTCAACATTGATTTTAAGAATCTCCACTGGAGTTTGAGAGATTTTGACGTGAAAGTGTCACCATTTTGTCGGGGATTTGGAACATTTCCTGAGCATTTCCAAAGATTACCCGGGATTTCCCAAATTTTGAAGGGAACTCCAGACATGTCACCATTGATTTTAAGAATCTCCACTGGAGTTTGAGAGATTTTGACGTGAAAGTGTCACCATTTTGTTGGGGAATGGAACATTTCCTGAGCATTTCCAAAGATTACCCGGGATTTCCCAAATTTTGGAGGGAACTCCAAACATGTCACCATTGATTTTAAAAATCTCCACTTGAGTTTGAGAGATTTTGACGTGGAAGTTTCACCATTTTGTCGGGGATTTGGAACATTTCCTTAGAATTTCCCAAGTTTTCCAGGATTTCGCAAATTTTGAAGGGAACTCCAAGCATGTCAATATTGATTTTCAGAATCTCCACTGGAGTTTGAGAGATTTTGACGTGAAAGTGTCACTATTTTGTCGGGGATTTGGAACATTTCCTGAGCATTTCCAAAATTTCCCCGGGATTTTCCAAATTTTGAAGGGATCTCCAAACATGTCAACATTGATTTTAAGAATCTCCACTGGAGTTTGAGAGATTTTGACGTGAAAGTGTCACCATTTTGTCGGGGATTTGGAACATTTCCGGAGAATTTCAGACGTTTTCCCAAGATTTCCCACATTTTGAATGGAACTCCAAACATGTCAACATTGATTTTAAGAATCTCCACTGGAGTTTGAGAGATTTTGACGTGAAAGTGTCACCATTTTGTCAGGGATTTGGAAAATTTCCTGAGAATTTCCAAAGTTTTCCCTGGATTCCCCACATTTTGAAGGAAACTCCAAACATGTCACCATTGATTTTAAGAATCTCCACTGGATTCTGAGAGATTTTGATGTGAAAGTGTCAACACATTGTCGGGGATTTAGAACATTTCCTGAGAATTTCCAAAGGTTCCCCGGGATTTACCAAATTTTGGAGGGAGCTCCAAACATGGCACCATGGATTTTAAGAATCTCCACGGGAGTTTGAGAGATTTTGACGTGGAAGTGTCAACATTTTGTGGGGATTTGGAACATTTCCTGACAATTTGCAAAGGTTCCCAGGGATTTTCCAAATTTTGGAGGGAACTCCAAACATGTCACCATTGATTTTAAGAATCTCCACTGGAATTTGAGAAATTTTGACGTGAAAGTGTCACCATTTTGTCGGGGATTTGGAACATTTCCTGAGAATTTACAAAGATTCCCCTGGATTTCCCAAATTTTGGAGTGAACTCCAAACATGTCACCATTGATTTTAAGAATCTCCACTGGAGTTTGGGAGATTTTGACGTGAAAGTATTGCCATTTTGTCGGGGATTTGGAGCATTTCCTGAGAATTTCCAATGTTTCCCTGGGATTTTTCAAATTTTGCAGGGAACTCCAAGCATGTCACCATTGATTTCAAGAATCTCCACTGGAGTTTGAGAGATTTTGACGTGAAAGTGTCACCATTTTGTCGGAGATCTGGAACATTTCCTGAGCATTTCCAAATTTTCCCCAAGATTTCCCACATTTTGAAGGGAACTCCAAGCATGTCAACATTGATTTTAAGAATCTCCACTGGAGTTTGAGAGATTTTGACTTGAAAGTGTCACCATTTTTTCGGGGATTTGGAACATTTCCTGAGAATTTCCAAAGTTTCCCCGGTATTTTCCAAATATTGAAGGGAACTCCAAGCATGTCAATATTGATTTTAAAAATCTCCACTGGAGTTTGAGAGGTTTTGACGTGAAAGTGTCACCATTTTGTCGGGGAATGGAACATTTCCTGAGCATTTCCAAAGATTACCCGGGATTTCCCAAATTTTGGAGGGAACTCCAAACATGTCACCATTGATTTTAAAAATCTCCACTTGAGTTTGAGAGATTTTGACGTGGAAGTTTCACCATTTTGTCGGGGATTTGGAACATTTCCTGAGAATTTCCCAAGTTTCCCAGGATTTCGCAAATTTTGAACGGAACTCCAAGCATGTCAATATTGATATTCAGAATCTCCACTGGAGTTTGAGAGATTTTGACGTGAAAGTGTCACGATTTTGTCGGGGATTTGGAACATTTCCTGAGCATTTCCAAAGTTTCCCCGGGATTTCCCAAATTTTGGAGGGAACTCCAAACATGTCACCATTGATTTTAAGAATCCCCACTGGAGTTTGAGAGATTTTGACGTGAAAGTTCACCATTTTTTCGAGGATTTGGAACATTTCCTGAGAATTTCCAAAGTTTCCCCGGGATTTTCCAAATTTTGAAGGGAACTCCAAGCATGTCAATATTGATTTTAAGAATCTCCACTGGAGTTTGAGAGATTTTGACGTGCAAGTGTCACCATTTTGTCGGGGATTTGGAACATTTCCTGAGAATTTCAAAAGTTTCCCCAAGATTTCCCACATTTTGAAGGGAACTCCAAACATGTCACCGTTGATTTTAAGAATCTCCACTGGAGTTTGAGAGATTTTGACTTGAAAGTGTCACCATTTTGTCGGGGATTTGGAACATTTCCTGAGAATTTCCAAAGTTTCCCCGGGATTTCCCATATTTTGGATGGGACTCCAAATACGTCAACATTGATTTTAAGAATCTCCACTGGAGTTTGAGAGATATTGACATGAAAGTGTCACCATTTTGTCGGGGATTTGGAACATTTCCGGAGGATTTCCGAAGTTTCCCCGGGATTTCCCAAATTTTAGAAGGGAACTCCAAGCATCTCAACATTGATTTTAAGAATCTCCACTGGAGTTTGAGAGATTTTGACGTGAAAGTGTCACCATTTTGTCGGGGATTTGGAACATTTCCTGAGAATTTCCAAAATTTCCCCGGGTTTTTCCAAATTTTGAAGGGAACTCCAAACATGTCAACATTGATTTTAAGAATCTCCACTGGAGTTTGAGAGATTTTGACGTGAAAGTGTCTCCATTTTGTCGGGGATTTGGAACATTTCCTGAGCATTTCCTAAGTTTCCCCGGGATTTCCCAAATTTTGAAGGGATCTACAAACATGTCAACATTGATTTTAAGAATCTCCACTGGAGTTTGAGAGATTTTGACGTGGAAGTGTCACCATTTTGTCGGGGATTTGGAACATTTCCTGAGAATTTCCAAAGATTACCCGGGATTTCCCAAATTTTCGAGGGAACTCCAAACATGGCTCCATGGATTTTAAGAACCTCCACTGGAGTTTGAGAGATTTTTACGTGAAAATGTCACCATTTTATCGGGGATTTGGAACATTTCCTGAGAATTTCCAAAGTTTCCCCGGGATTTCCCAAATTTTGAAGGGAACTCCAAACATGTCAACATTGATTTTAAGAATCTCCACTGGAGTTTGGGAGATTTTGACGTTAAAGTTTCACCATTTTTTTGGGGAAAAACATTTCCTGAGAATTCCTGAGACCATTTCCTGAGAATTTCCAAAGTTTCCCCGGGATATCCCAAATTTTGGAGAGAACTCCAAACATGTCAACATTGATTTTAAGAATCTCCACTGGAGTTTGAGAGATTTTGACCTGAAAGTGTCACCATGTTGTCGGGGATTTGGAACATTTCCTGAGAATATCTAAAGTTTCCCCGGGATTTCCCAAATTTTGGAGTGAACTCCAAACATGTCACTATTGATTTTAAGAATCTCCACTGGAGTTTGAGAGATTTTGACGTGAAAGTGTCACCATTTTGTTGGGGACAAACATTTCCTGAGAATGCCTGAGAACATTTCCTGAGAATTTCCAAAGTTTCCCCGGGATTTCCCAAATTTTGGAGGGAACTCCAAACATGTCACCATTGATTTTAAGAATCTCCACTGGAGTTTGAGAGATTTTGACGTGAATGTGTCACCATTTTGTCGGGGATTTCGAATATGTCTGGAGAATTTCCAAAGTTTCCCCGAGATTTCCCAAATTTTGGCGGAACTCCAAACATGTCAACATTGATTCTAAGAATCTCCACTGGAGTTTGAGAGATTTTGACGTGAAAGTGTCACCATTTTGTCGGGGATTTGGAACATTTCCTGAGAATTTCCGAAGTTTCCCCGGGATTTCCCAAATTTTGAAGGGAACTCCAGACATGTCACCATTGATTATAAGAATCTCCACTGGAGTTTGAGACATTTTGACGTGAAAGTGTCACCATTTTGTCAGGGAATGGAACATTTCCTGAGCATTTCCAAAGATTACCCGGGATTTCCAAAATTTTGGAGGGAACTCCAAACATGTCACCATTGATTTTAAAAATCTCCACTGGAGTTTGAGAGATTTTAACGTGGAAGTTTCACCATTTTGTCGGGGATTTGGAACATTTCCTTAGAATTTCCCAAGTTTCCCAGGATTTCGCAAATTTTGAAGGGAACTCCAAGCATGTCAATATTGATTTTCAGAATCTCCACTGGAGTTTGAGAGATTTTGACGTGAAAGTGTCACCATTTTGTCGGGGATTAGGAACATTTCCTGAGCATTTCCAAAGATTACCCGGGATTTCCTAAATTTTCGAGGGAACTCCAAACATGGCACCATGGATTTTAAGAACCTCCACTGGAGTTTGAGAGATTTTTACGTGAAAATGTCACCATTTTTTCGGGGATTTGGAACATTTCCTGAGAATTTCCAAAGTTTCCCCGGGGTTTCCCAATTTTTGGAGGGGACTCCAAACATGTCAACATTGATTTTAAGAATCTCCACTGGAGTTTGAGAGATTTTGACGTGAAAGTGTCACCATTTTGTCGGGGATTTGGAACATTTCCTGAGAATTTCCAAAGTTTCCCCAAGATTTCCCACATTTTGAAGGGAACTCCAAACACGTCACCGTTGATTTTAAGAATCTCCACTGGATTTTGAGAGGTTTTGACCTGAAAGTGTCACCATTTTGTCAGGGATTTGGAAAATTTCCTGAGAATTTCCAAAGTTTCCCCGGGATTTCCCAAATTTTGGAGAGAACTCCAAACATGTCAACATTGATTTTAAGAATCTCCACTGGAGGTTGAGAGATTTTGACCTGAAAGTTTCACCATTTTGTCGGGGATTTGGAACATTTCCTGACAATTTCCAAAACTTCCCCAGAATTTCCCAAAATTTGGAGGGAACTCCAAACATGTCACCATTGATATTAAGAATCTCCACTGGAGTTTGAGAGATTTTGATGTGAAAGTGTCACCATTTTGTCGGGGATTTGGAACATTTCCTGAGCATTTCCAAAGTTTCCCCGGGATTTCCTAACTTTTGGAGGGTACTCCAAACATGTCAACATTGATTTTAAGAATCTCCACTGGAGTTTGAGAGATTTTAACATGAAAGTGTCACCATTTTCTCGGGGATTTGGAACATTTCCTGAGAATATCTAAAGTTACCCCGGGATTTCCCAAATTTTGAAACGAACTCCAAACATGTCACTATTGATTTTAAGAATCTCCACTGGATTTTGAGAGATTTTGACGTGAAAGTGTCACCATTTTGTCGGGGATTTGGAATATGTCTGGAGAATTTCCAAAGTTTCCCCGGTATTTTCGAAATATTGAAGGGAACTCCAATCATGTCAATATTGATTTTAAGAATCTCCACTGGAGTTTGAGAGGTTTTGACGTGAAAGTGTCACCATTTTGTCGGGGATTTGGAACATTTCCTGAGAATATCCAAAGTTAACCCCGGGATTTCCCATATTTTGGAGGGGACTCCAAACACGTCAACATTGATTTTAAGAATCTCCACTGGAGTTTGAGAGATTTTGATGTGAAAGTGTCACCATTTTGTCGGGGATTTGGAACATTTCCTGAGCATTTCCGAAGTTTCCCCGGGATTTCCCAAATTTTGAAGGGAACTCCAGACATGTCACCATTGATTTTCAGAATCTACACTGGAGTTTGAGAGATTTTGACGTGAAAGTGTCAGCATTTTGTCGGGGATTTGGAACATTTCCGAGAATTTCCAAAGTTTCCCCGGCATTTCCCAGATTTTGGAGGGAACTCCAAACATGTCACCATTGATTTTAAGAATCTCCACTGGAGATTGAGAGATTTTGATGTGAAAGTGTCACCATTTTGTCGGGGATTTGGAACATTTCCTGAGAATTTCCAAAGTTTCCCCGGGATTTCCCAAATTTTGGACGGAACTCCAAACATGTCAACATTGATTTTAAGAATCTCCACTGGATTTTGAGAGATTTTGACCTGAAAGTGTCACCATTTTGTCGGAGATCTGGAACATTTCCTGAGCATTTCCAAAGTTCTCCCTGGATTCCCCACATTTTGAAGGGAACTCCAAACATGTCACCATTGATTTTAAGAATCTCCACTGGAGTTTGAGAGATTTTGGCGTGAAAGTGTCACCATTTTTTCGGGGATTTGGAACATTTCCTGAGAATTTCCAAAGTTTCCCCGGCATTTCCCAGATTTTGGAGGGAACTCCAAACATGTCACCATTGATTTTAAGAATCTCCACTGGAGATTGAGAGATTTTGAGGTGAAAGTGTCACCATTTTGTCGGGGATTTGGAACATTTCCTGAGAATTTCCAAAGTTACCCCGGGATTTCCCATATTATGGATGGGACTCCAAATATGTCAACATTGATTTTAAGAATCTCCACTGGAGTTTGGGAGATTTTGACGTGAAAGTATTGCCATTTTGTCGGGGATTTGGAGCATTTCCTGAGAATTTCCAATGTTTCCCTGGGATTTTTCAAATTTTGCAGGGAACTCCAAGAATGTCACCATTGATTTCAAGAATCTCCACTGGAGTTTGAGAGATTTTGACTTGAAAGTGTCACCATTTTTTCGGGGATTTGGAACATTTCCTGAGAATTTCCAAAGTTTCCCCGGTATTTTCCAAATATTGAAGGGAACTCCAAGCATGTCAATATTGATTTTAAAAATCTCCACTGGAGTTTGAGAGGTTTTGACGTGAAAGTGTCACCATTTTGTCGGGGAATGGAACATTTCCTGAGCATTTCCAAAGATTACCCGGGATTTCCCAAATTTTGGAGGGAACTCCAAACATGTCACCACTGATTTTAAAAATCTCCACTTGAGTTTGAGAGATTTTGACGTGGAAGTTTCACCATTTTGTCGGGGATTTGGAACATTTCCTGAGAATTTCCCAAGTTTCCCAGGATTTCGCAAATTTTGAACGGAACTCCAAGCATGTCAATATTGATATTCAGAATCTCCACTGGAGTTTGAGAGATTTTGACGTGAAAGTGTCACTATTTTGTCGGGGATTTGGAACATTTCCTGAGCATTTCCAAAGTTTCCCCGGGATTTCCCAAATTTTGGAGGGAACTCCAAACATGTCACCATTGATTTTAAGAATCCCCACTGGAGTTTGAGAGATTTTGACGTGAAAGTTCACCATTTTTTCGAGGATTTGGAACATTTCCTGAGAATTTCCAAAGTTTCCCCGGGATTTTCCAAATTTTGAAGGGAACTCCAAGCATGTCAATATTGATTTTAAGAATCTCCACTGGAGTTTGAGAGATTTTGACGTGCAAGTGTCACCATTTTGTCGGGGATTTGGAACATTTCCTGAGAATTTCAAAAGTTTCCCCAAGATTTCCCACATTTTGAAGGGAACTCCAAACATGTCACCGTTGATTTTAAGAATCTCCACTGGAGTTTGAGAGATTTTGACTTGAAAGTGTCACCATTTTGTCGGGGATTTGGAACATTTCCTGAGAATTTCCAAAGTTTCCCCGGGATTTCCCATATTTTGGATGGGACTCCAAATACGTCAACATTGATTTTAAGAATCTCCACTGGAGTTTGAGAGATATTGACATGAAAGTGTCACCATTTTGTCGGGGATTTGGAACATTTCCGGAGGATTTCCGAAGTTTCCCCGGGATTTCCCAAATTTTAGAAGGGAACTCCAAGCATCTCAACATTGATTTTAAGAATCTCCACTGGAGTTTGAGAGATTTTGACGTGAAAGTGTCACCATTTTGTCGGGGATTTGGAACATTTCCTGAGAATTTCCAAAATTTCCCCGGGTTTTTCCAAATTTTGAAGGGAACTCCAAACATGTCAACATTGATTTTAAGAATCTCCACTGGAGTTTGAGAGATTTTGACGTGAAAGTGTCTCCATTTTGTCGGGGATTTGGAACATTTCCTGAGAATTTCGAAAGTTTCCCCGGGATTTCCCAAATTTTGAAGGGATCTACAAACATGTCAACATTGATTTTAAGAATCTCCACTGGAGTTTGAGAGATTTTGACGTGGAAGTGTCACCATTTTGTCGGGGATTTGGAACATTTCCTGAGAATTTCCAAAGATTACCCGGGATTTCCCAAATTTTCGAGGGAACTCCAAACATGGCTCCATGGATTTTAAGAACCTCCACTGGAGTTTGAGAGATTTTTACGTGAAAATGTCACCATTTTATCGGGGATTTGGAACATTTCCTGAGAATTTCCAAAGTTTCCCCGGGATTTCCCAAATTTTGAAGGGAACTCCAAACATGTCAACATTGATTTTAAGAATCTCCACTGGAGTTTGGGAGATTTTGACGTTAAAGTTTCACCATTTTTTTGGGGAAAAACATTTCCTGAGAATTCCTGAGACCATTTCCTGAGAATTTCCAAAGTTTCCCCGGGATATCCCAAATTTTGGAGAGAACTCCAAACATGTCAACATTGATTTTAAGAATCTCCACTGGAGTTTGAGAGATTTTGACCTGAAAGTGTCACCATGTTGTCGGGGATTTGGAACATTTCCTGAGAATATCTAAAGTTTCCCCGGGATTTCCCAAATTTTGGAGTGAACTCCAAACATGTCACTATTGATTTTCAGAATCTCCACTGGAGTTTGAGAGATTTTGACGTGAAAGTGTCACCATTTTGTTGGGGACAAACATTTCCTGAGAATGCCTGAGAACATTTCCTGAGAATTTCCAAAGTTTCCCCGGGATTTCCCAAATTTTGGAGGGAACTCCAAACATGTCACCATTGATTTTAAGAATCTCCACTGGAGTTTGAGAGATTTTGACGTGAATGTGTCACCATTTTGTCGGGGATTTCGAATATGTCTGGAGAATTTCCAAAGTTTCCCCGAGATTTCCCAAATTTTGGCGGAACTCCAAACATGTCAACATTGATTCTAAGAATCTCCACTGGAGTTTGAGAGATTTTGACGTGAAAGTGTCACCATTTTGTCGGGGATTTGGAACATTTCCTGAGAATTTCCGAAGTTTCCCCGGGATTTCCCAAATTTTGAAGGGAACTCCACACATGTCACCATTGATTATAAGAATCTCCACTGGAGTTTGAGACATTTTGACGTGAAAGTGTCACCATTTTGTCAGGGAATGGAACATTTCCTGAGCATTTCCAAAGATTACCCGGGATTTCCCAAATTTTGGAGGGAACTCCAAACATGTCACCATTGATTTTAAAAATCTCCACTGGAGTTTGAGAGATTTTAACGTGGAAGTTTCACCATTTTGTCGGGGATTTGGAACATTTCCTTAGAATTTCCCAAGTTTCCCAGGATTTCGCAAATTTTGAAGGGAACTCCAAGCATGTCAATATTGATTTTCAGAATCTCCACTGGAGTTTGAGAGATTTTGACGTGAAAGTGTCACCATTTTGTCGGGGATTAGGAACATTTCCTGAGCATTTCCAAAGATTACCCGGGATTTCCTAAATTTTCGAGGGAACTCCAAACATGGCACCATGGATTTTAAGAACCTCCACTGGAGTTTGAGAGATTTTTACGTGAAAATGTCACCATTTTTTCGGGGATTTGGAACATTTCCTGAGAATTTCCAAAGTTTCCCCGGGGTTTCCCAATTTTTGGAGGGGACTCCAAACATGTCAACATTGATTTTAAGAATCTCCACTGGAGTTTGAGAGATTTTGACGTGAAAGTGTCACCATTTTGTCGGGGATTTGGAACATTTCCTGAGAATTTCCAAAGTTTCCCCAAGATTTCCCACATTTTGAAGGGAACTCCAAACACGTCACCGTTGATTTTAAGAATCTCCACTGGATTTTGAGAGGTTTTGACCTGAAAGTGTCACCATTTTGTCAGGGATTTGGAAAATTTCCTGAGAATTTCCAAAGTTTCCCCGGGATTTCCCAAATTTTGGAGAGAACTCCAAACATGTCAACATTGATTTTAAGAATCTCCACTGGAGGTTGAGAGATTTTGACCTGAAAGTTTCACCATTTTGTCGGGGATTTGGAACATTTCCTGACAATTTCCAAAACTTCCCCAGAATTTCCCAAAATTTGGAGGGAACTCCAAACATGTCACCATTGATATTAAGAATCTCCACTGGAGTTTGAGAGATTTTGATGTGAAAGTGTCACCATTTTGTTGGGGATTTGGAACATTTCCTGAGCATTTCCAAAGTTTCCCCGGGATTTCCTAACTTTTGGAGGGTACTCCAAACATGTCAACATTGATTTTAAGAATCTCCACTGGAGTTTGAGAGATTTTAACATGAAAGTGTCACCATTTTCTCGGGGATTTGGAACATTTCCTGAGAATATCTAAAGTTACCCCGGGATTTCCCAAATTTTGAAACGAACTCCAAACATGTCACTATTGATTTTAAGAATCTCCACTGGATTTTGAGAGATTTTGACGTGAAAGTGTCACCATTTTGTCGGGGATTTGGAATATGTCTGGAGAATTTCCAAAGCTTCCCCGGTATTTTCGAAATATTGAAGGGAATTCCAATCATGTCAATATTGATTTTAAGAATCTCCACTGGAGTTTGAGAGGTTTTGACGTGAAAGTGTCACCATTTTGTCGGGGATTTGGAACATTTCCTGAGAATATCCAAAGTTAACCCCGGGATTTCCCATATTTTGGAGGGGACTCCAAACACGTCAACATTGATTTTAAGAATCTCCACTGGAGTTTGAGAGATTTTGATGTGAAAGTGTCACCATTTTGTCGGGGATTTGGAACATTTCCTGAGCATTTCCGAAGTTTCCCCGGGATTTCCCAAATTTTGAAGGGAACTCCAGACATGTCACCATTGATTTTCAGAATCTACACTGGAGTTTGAGAGATTTTGACGTGAAAGTGTCAGCATTTTGTCGGGGATTTGGAACATTTCCGAGAATTTCCAAAGTTTCCCCGGCATTTCCCAGATTTTGGAGGGAACTCCAAACATGTCACCATTGATTTTAAGAATCTCCACTGGAGATTGAGAGATTTTGATGTGAAAGTGTCACCATTTTGTCGGGGATTTGGAACATTTCCTGAGAATTTCCAAAGTTTCCCCGGGATTTCCCAAATTTTGGACGGAACTCCAAACATGTCAACATTGATTTTAAGAATCTCCACTGGATTTTGAGAGATTTTGACCTGAAAGTGTCACCATTTTGTCGGAGATCTGGAACATTTCCTGAGCATTTCCAAAGTTCTCCCTGGATTCCCCACATTTTGAAGGGAACTCCAAACATGTCACCATTGATTTTAAGAATCTCCACTGGAGTTTGAGAGATTTTGGCGTGAAAGTGTCACCATTTTTTCGGGGATTTGGAACATTTCCTGAGAATTTCCAAAGTTTCCCCGGCATTTCCCAGATTTTGGAGGGAACTCCAAACATGTCACCATTGATTTTAAGAATCTCCACTGGAGATTGAGAGATTTTGAGGTGAAAGTGTCACCATTTTGTCGGGGATTTGGAACATTTCCTGAGAATTTCCAAAGTTACCCCGGGATTTCCCATATTATGGATGGGACTCCAAATATGTCAACATTGATTTTAAGAATCTCCACTGGAGTTTGAGAGATTTTGACGTGAAAGTGTCACCATTTTGTCGGGGATTTGGAACATTTCCTGTGAATTTCTGAAGTTTCCCCGGGATTTCCCAAATTTTAAAGGGAACTCCAAACATGTCAACATTGATTTTAAGAATCTCCACTGGATTTTGAGAGATTTTGACGTGAAAGTGTCACCATTTTATCGGGGATTTGGAACATTTCCTGAGAATTTCCAAAGATTCCCCTGGATTTCCCACATTTTGGAGGGAACTCCAAGCATGTCTCCATTGATTTTAAGAATCTCCACTGGAGTTTGAGAGATTTTGACGTGAAAGTGTCACCATTTTGTCGGGGATCTGGAACATTTCCTGAGCATTTCCAAAGTTTCCCCAAGATTTCCCACATTTTGAAGGGAACTCCAAGCATGTCAACATTGATTTTAAGAATCTCCACTGGAGTTTGAGAGATTTTGACGTGGAAGTGTCACCATTTTGTCGGGGATTTGGAACATTTCCTGAGAATATCCAAAGTTACCCCGGGATTTCCCATATTTTGGAGGGGACTCCAAACATGTCAACATTGATTTTAAGAATCTCCACTGGAGTTTGAGAGATTTTGACGTGCAAGTGTCACCATTTTGTCGGGGATTTGGAACATTTCCTGAGAATTTCCAAAGTTTCCCCAGGATTTCCAAAATTTTGAAGGGAACTCCAAACATATCAGCATTGATTTTAAGAATCTCTACTGGAGTTTGAGAGATTTTGACGTGAAAGTGTCACCATTTTGTTGGCGATTTGGAACATTTCCTGAGAATTTCCAAAGTTTCCCCTGGATTTCCTAAATTTTGGAGGGAACTCCAAACATGTCAACATAGATTTTAAGAATCTCCACTGGATTTTGAGAGATTTTGACCTGAAAGTGTCACCATTTTGTCAGGGATTTGGAAAATTTCCTGAGAATTTCCAAAGTTCTCCCTGGATTCCCCACATTTTGAAGGGAACTCCAAACATGTCAACATTGATTTTAAGAATCTCCACTGGAGTTTGAGAGATTTTGACGTGAAAGTGTAACCATTTTGTTGGGGATTTGGAACATTTCCGGAGAATTTCTGAAGTTTCCCCGGGATTTCCCAAATTTTGAAGGGAACTCCAAACATGTCAACATTGATTTTAAGAATCTCCACTGGAGTTTGAGAGATTTTGATGTGAAAGTGTCACCATTTTATCGGGGATTTGGAACATTTCCTGAGAATTTCCAAAGATTCCCCTGGATTTCCCACATTTTGGAGGGAGCTCCAAGCATGTCTCCATTGATTTTAGGAATCTCCACTGGAGTTTGAGAGATTTTGACGTGAAAGTGTCACCATTTTGTCGGGGAACTGGAACATTTCCTGAGCATTTCCAAAATTTCCCCAAGATTTCACACATTTTGAAGGGAACTCCAAGCATGTCAACATTGATTTTAAGAATCTCCACTGGAGTTTGAGAGATTTTGATGTGAAAGTGTCACCATTTTATCGGGGATTTGGAACATTTCCTGAGAATTTCCAAAGATTCCCCTGGATTTCCCACATTTTGGAGGGAGCTCCAAGCATGTCTCCATTGATTTTAGGAATCTCCACTGGAGTTTGAGAGATTTTGACGTGAAAGTGTCACCATTTTGTCGGGGAACTGGAACATTTCCTGAGCATTTCCAAAATTTCCCCAAGATTTCACACATTTTGAAGGGAACTCCAAGCATGTCAACATTGATTTTAAGAATCTCCACTGGAGTTTGAGAGATTTTGACGTGAAACTGTCACCATTTTGTCGGATATTTGGAATATTTCCTGATAATTTCCAAAGTTTCCACGGGATTTCCAAAATTTTGAAGGGAACTCCAAACATGTCAGCATTGATTTTAAGAATCTCTACTGGAGTTTGAGAGATTTTTACGTGAAAGTGTCACCATGTTGTCGGGGATTTGGAACATTTCCTGAGCATTTCCAAAGTTTCCCCGGGATTTCATAACTTTTGGAGGGTACTCCAAACATGTCAACATTGATTTTAAGAATCTCCACTGGAGTTTGAGAGATTTTGACATGAAAGTGTCACCATTTTCTCGGGGATTTGGAACATTTCCTGAGAATATCTAAAGTTTCCCCGGGATTTCCCAAATTTTGAAACGAACTCCAAACATGTCACTATTGATTTTAAGAATCTCCACTGGATTTTGAGAGATTTTGACGTGAAAGTGTCACGATTTTGTCAGGGATTTGGAACATTTCCTGAGAATTTCCAAAGTTTCCCCAAGATTTCCCACATTTTGAAGGGAAATCCAAGCATGTCAACATTGATTTTAAGAATCTCCACTGGAGTTTGAGAGATTTTGACGTGAAAGTATCACCATTTTGTCGAGATTTTCAGCATTTCCTGAGAATTTCCAAAGTTTCCCTGGGATTTCCAAAATTTTGACGGGAACTCCAAGCATGTCAACATTGATTTTAAGAATCTCCACTGGAGTTTGAGAGATTTTGACGTGAAAGTGTCACCATTTTGTCGGGGATTTGGAACATTTCCTGAGCATTTCCAAAGTTTCCCCGGGATTTCATAACTTTTGGAGGGTACTCCAAACATGTCACCATTGATTTTAAGAATCTCCACTGGAGTTTGAGAGATTTTGACCTGAAAGTGTCACCATTTTGTCAGGGATTTGGAAAATTTCCTGAGAATTTCCAAAGATCTCCCTGGATTCCCCACATTTTGAAGGGAACTCCAAACATGTCACCATTGATGTTAAGAATCTCCACTGGAGTCTGAGAGATTTTGATGTGAAAGTGTCACCATTTTGTCGGGGATTTGGAACATTTCCGGAGAATTTCCAAAGTTACCCCGGGATTTCCCATATTATGGATGGGACTCCAAATATGTCAACATTGATTTTAAGAATCTCCACTGGAGTTTGAGAGATTTTGACGTGAAAGTGTAACCATTTTGTTGGGGATTTGGAACATTTCCGGAGAATTTCTGAAGTTTCCCCGGGATTTCCCAAATTTTGGAGGGAACTCCAAACATGTCAACATTGATTTTAAGAATCTCCACTGGAGTTCGAGAGATTTTGATGTGAAAGTGTCACCATTTTATCGGGGATTTGGAACATTTCCTGAGAATTTCCAAAGATTCCCCTGGATTTCCCACATTTTGGAGGGAGCTCCAAGCATGTCTCCATTGATTTTAGGAATCTCCACTGGAGTTTGAGAGATTTTGACGTGAAAGTGTCACCATTTTGTCGGGGAACTGGAACATTTCCTGAGCATTTCCAAAATTTCCCCAAGATTTCACACATTTTGAAGGGAACTCCAAGCATGTCAGCATTTATTTTAAGAATCTCCACTGGAGTTTGAGAGATTTTGACGTGAAACTGTCACCATTTTGTCGGATATTTGGAATATTTCCTGATAATTTCCAAGGTTTCCACGGGATTTCCAAAATTTTGAAGGGAACTCCAAACATGTCAGCATTGATTTTAAGAATCTCTACTGGAGTTTGAGAGATTTTTACGTGAAAGTGTCACCATGTTGTCGGGGATTTGGAACATTTCCTGAGCATTTCCAAAGTTTCCCCGGGATTTCATAACTTTTGGAGGGTACTCCAAACATGTCAACATTGATTTTAAGAATCTCCACTGGAGTTTGAGAGATTTTGACATGAAAGTGTCACCATTTTCTCGGGGATTTGGAACATTTCCTGAGAATATCTAAAGTTTCCCCGGGATTTCCCAAATTTTGAAACGAACTCCAAACATGTCACTATTGATTTTAAGAATCTCCACTGGATTTTGAGAGATTTTGATGTGAAAGTGTCACCATTTTGTCAGGGATTTGGAAAATTTCCTGAGAATTTCCAAAGATCTCCCTGGATTCCCCACATTTTGAAGGGAACTCCAAAGATGTCACCATTGATGTTAAGAATCTCCACTGGAGTCTGAGAGATTTTGATGTGAAAGTGTCAACATATTGTCGGGGATTTGGAACATTTCCTGAGAATTTCCAAAGGTTCCCCGGGATTTACCAAATTTTGGAGGGAGCTCCAAACATGGCACCATGGATTTTAAGAATCTCCACTGGAGTTTGAGAGATTTTGACGTGAAAGTGTCACCATTTTGTCAGGGATTTGGAACATTTCCTGAGAATTTCCAAAGTTTCCCCAAGATTTCCCATATTTTGAAGGGAAATCCAAGCATGTCAACATTGATTTTAAGAATCTCCACTGGAGTTTGAGAGATTTTGACATGAAAGTGTCACCATTTTCTCGGTGATTTGGAACATTTCCTGAGAATTTCCAAAGTTTCCCTGGGATTTCCCAAATTTTGGAGGGAACTCCAAACATGTCACCATTGATTATAAGAATCTCCACTGGATTTTGGAGATTTTGACGTGAAAGTGTCACCATTTTGTCGAGATTTTGAGCATTTCCTGAGAATTTCCAAAGTTTCCCTGGGATTTCCTAAATTTTGGAGGGAACTCCAAACATGTCAACATTGATTTTAAGAATCTCCACTGGATTTTGAGAGATTTTGACCTCAAAGTGTCACCATTTTGTCGGCGTTTTGGAGCATTTCCTGAGAATTTCCAAAGTTCTCCCTGGATTCCCCACATTTTGAAGGGAACTCCAAACATGTCACCATTGATTTTAAGAATCTCCACTGGAGTCTGAGAGATTTTGATGTGAAAGTGTCACCATTTTGTCGGGGATTTAGAACATTTCCTGAGAATTTCCAAAGTTTCCCCGGGATTTCCCAAATTTTGGAGGGAACTCCAAACATGTCACCATGGATTTTAAGAATCTCCACTGGAGTTTGAGAGATTTTGATGTGAAAGTGTCACCATTTTGTCGGGGATTTGGAACATTTCCGGAGAATTTCCAAAGTTACCCCGGGATTTCCCGTATTACGGATGGGACTCCAAATATGTCAACATTGATTTTCAGAATCTCCACTGGAGTTTGAGAGATTTTGACGTGAAAGTGTCACCATTATCTTGGGGACAAACATTTCCTGAGAATTCCTGAGAACATTTCCGGAGGATTTCCAAAGTTTCCCTGGGATTTCCCAAATTTTGAACGGAAATCCAAACATGTCACCATTGATTTTAAGAATCTCCACGGGAGTTTGAGAGATTTTGACGTGGAAGTGTCACCATTTTGTCGGTGATTTGGAACATTTCCTGAGAATTTCCAAAGTTTCCCTGGGATTTCCAAAATTTTGGAGGGAACTCCAAACATGTCACCATTGATTATAAGAATCTCCACTGGATTTTGAGAGATTTTGACGTGAAAGTGTCACCATTTTGTCGAGATTTTGAGCATTTCCTGAGAATTTCCAAAGTTTCCCTGGGATTTCCAAAATTTTGACGGAAACTCCAAGCATGTCAACATTGATTTTAAGAATCTCCACTGGAGTTTGAGAGATTTTGACGTGAAAGTGTCAGCATTTTTTCGGGGATTTGGAACATTTCCTGAGCATTTCCAAAGTTTCCCCGGGATTTCCCAAATTTTGAAGGGAACTCCAAACATGTCAACATTGATTTTAAGAATCTCCACTGGATTTTGAGAGATTTTGACGTGAAAGTGTCACCATTTTGTCGAGATTTTGAGCATTTCCTGAGAATTTCCAAAGTTTCCCTGGGATTTCCAAAATTTTGACGGGAACTCCAAGCATGTCAACATTGATTTTAAGAATCTCCACTGGAGTTTGAGAGATTTTGACGTGAAAGTGTCACCATTTTCTCGGGGATTTGGAACATTTCCTGAGCATTTCCAAAGTTTCCCCGGGATTTCCCAAATTTTGAAGGGAACTCCAAACATGTCAGCATTGATTTTAAGAATCTCCACTCGAGTTTGAGAGATTTTGACGTGAAAGTGTCACGATTTTGTCAGGGATTTGGAACATTTCCTGAGAATTTCCAAAGTTTCCCCGGGAATTCCCAAATTTTGAAAGGGAACTCCAAACATGTCACCATGGATTTTAAGAATCTCCAGTGGAGTTTGAGAGATTTTGACCTGAAACTGTCACCATTTTGTCGGGGATTTGGAACATTTCCTGAGAATTTCCAAAGATTCCCCTGGATTTCCCAAATTTTGGAGTGAACTCCAAACATGTCAACATTGATGTTAAGAATCTCCACTGGAGTTTGAGAGATTTTGACCTGAAAGTATCGCCATTTTGTCGGGGATTTGGAGCATTTCCTGTGAATTTCCAAATTTTCCCTGGGATTTCCCAAATTTTGAAGGGAACTCCAAGCATGTCACCATTGATTTTAAGAATCTCCACTTGAGTTTGAGAGATTTTGATGTGAAAGTGTCACCATTTTGTCGGGGATTTGGAACATTTCCTGAGCATTTCCAAAGTTTCCCCGGGATTTCATAACTTTTGGAGGGTACTCCAAACATGTCAACATTGATTTTAAGAATCTCCACTGGAGTTTGAGAGATTTTGACGTGAAAGTGTCACCATTTTGTTGGGGACAAACTTTTCCTGAGAATTCCTGAGAACATTTCCGGAGAATTTCCAAAGTTGCCCCGGGATTTCCCAAATTTTGGAGGGTACTCCAAACATGTCACCATTGATTTTAAGAATCTCCACTGGATTTTGAGAGATTTTGACCTGAAAGTGTCACCATTTTGTCAGGGATTTGGAAAATTTCCTGAGAATTTCCAAAGATCTCCCTGGATTCCCCACATTTTGAAGGGAACTCCAAACATGTCACCATTGATTTTAAGAATCTCCACTGGAGTTTGAGAGATTTTGATGTGAAAGTGTCACCATTTTGTCGGGGATTTGGAACATTTCCTGAGCATTTCCAAAGTTTCCCCGGGATTTCATAACTTTTGGATGGTACTCCAAACATGTCAGCATTGATTTTAAGAATCTCCACTGGAGTTTGAGAGATTTTGACGTGAAAATCTCACCATTTTGTTGGGGACAAACATTTCCTGAGAATTCCTGAGAACATTTCCGGAGAATTTCCAAAGTTTCCCCGGGATTTCCCCAATTTTGGAGGGTACTCCAAACATGTCACCATTGATTTTAAGAATCTCCACTGGAGGTTGAGAGATTTTGACCTGAAAGTTTCACCATTTTGTCAGGGATTTGGAACATTTCTTGAGAATATCCAAAATTTCCCCAGAATTTCCCAAAATTTGGAGGGAACTCCAAACATGTCAACATTGATTTTAAGAATCTCCACTGGAGTTTGAGAGATTTTGACGTGAAAGTGTCACCATTTTGTCGGGGATTTGGAACATTTCCTGAGCATTTCCAAAGTTTCCCCGGGATTTCCCAAATTTTGGAGGGAACTCCAAACATGTCACCATTGATTTTAAGAATCTCCACTGGAGTTTGAGAGATTTTGACGTGAAAGTGTCACCATTTTGTCGGGGATTTGGAACATTTCCGGAGAATTTCTGAAGTTTCCCCGGGATTTCCCAAATTTTGAAGAGAAATCCAAACATGTCAACATTGATTTTAGGAATCTCCACTGGAGTTTGTAAGATTTTGATGTGATAGTGTCACCATTAGGTCGGGGATTTGGAACATTTCCTGAGAATTTCCAAAGATTCCCCTGGATTTCCCACCTTTTGGAGGGAACTCCAAGCATGTCTCCATTGATTTTAAGAATCTCCACTGGAGTTTGAGAGATTTTGACCTGAAAGTGTCACCATTTTGTCGGGGATTTGGAACATTTCCTGAAAATATCCAAAGTTTCCCCAGGAGTTCCCAAATTTTGGAGGGAACTCCAAACATGTCACCATTGATTTTAAGAATCTCCACTGGAGTTTGAGAGATTTTGACCTGAAAGTGTCACCATTTTCTTTGGGACAAACATTTCCTGAGAATTCCTGAGAACATTTCCGGAGGATTTCCAAAGTTTCCCTGGGATTTCCCAAATTTTGAAGGGAACTCCAAATATGTCAACATTGATTTTAAGAATCTCCACTGGAGTTTGAGAGATTTTGATGTGAAAGTGTCACCATTTTATCGGGGATTTGGAACATTTCCTGAGAATTTCCAAAGATTCCCCTGGATTTCCCACATTTTGGAGGGAACTCCAAGCATGTCTCCATTGATTTTAAGAATCTCCACTGGAGTTTGAGAGATTTTGACGTGAAAGTGTCACCATTTTGTCAGGGATCTGGAACATTTCCTGAGCATTTCCAAATTTTCCCCAAGATTTCTCACATTTTGAAGGGAACTCCAAGCATGTCAACATTGATTTTAAGAATCTCCACTGGATTTTGAGAGATTTTGACCTGAAAGTGTTCACCATTTTGTCAGGGATTTGGAAAATTTCCTGAGAATTTCCAAAGTTCTCCCTGGATTCCCCACATTTTGACGGGAACTCCAAACATGTCAACATTGATTTTAAGAATCTCCACTGGAGTCTGAGAGATTTTGATGTGAAAGTGTCAACATATTGTCGGGGATTTAGAACATTTCCTGAGAATTTCCAAAGGTTCCCCGGGATTTACCAAATTTTGGAGGGAGCTCCAAACATGGCACCCTGGATTTTAAGAATCTCCCCTGGAGTTTGAGAGATTTTGACATGAAAGTGTCACCATTTTGTGGGGGATTTGGAACATTTCCTGAGAATTTCCAAAATTTCTCCGGGATTTTCACAAATTTTGAAGGGAACTCCAAACATGTCAACATTGATTTTAAAAATCTCCACTGGAGTTTGAGAGATTTTGACGTGGAAGTGTCACCATTTTGTCGGTGATTTGGAACATTTCCTGAGAATTTCCAATGTTTCCCTGGGATTTCCCAAATTTTGGAGGGAACTCCAAACATTTCACCATTGATTTTAAGAATCTCCACTGGAGTTTGAGAGATTTTGACCTGAAAGTGTCACCATTTTCTTGGGGACAAACATTTCCTGAGAATTCCTGAGAACATTTCCGGAGGATTTCCAAAGTTTCCCTGGTATTTCCCAAATTTTGAAGGGAACTCCAAACACGTCAACATTGATTTTAAGAATCTCCACTGGAGTTTGAGAGATTTGGACGTGAAAGTGTCAGCATTTTGTCGGGGATTTGGAACATTTCCTGAGAATTTCCAAAGTTTCCCCGGGATTTCCTAAATTTTGGAGGGAACTCCAAACATGTCAACATTGATTTTAAGAATCTCCACTGGATTTTGAGAGATTTTGACCTGAAAGTGTCACCATTTTGTCAGGGATTTGGAAAATTTCCTGAGAATTTCCAAAGTTCTCCCTGGATTCCCCACATTTTGAAGGGAACTCCAAACATGTCACCATTGATATTAAGAATCTCCACTGGAGTCTGAGAGATTTTGACGTGAAAGTGTCACCATTTTCTCGGGGATTTAGAACATTTCCTGAGAATTTCCAAAGGTTCCCCGGGATTTACCAAATTTTGGAGGGAGCTCCAAACATGGCATTATGGATTTTAAGAATCTCCACTGGAGTTTGAGAGATTTTGACATCAAAGTGTCACCATTTTGTGGGGGATTTGGAACATTTCCTGAGAATTTCCAAAGTTTCCCCGGGATTTCCCAAATTTTGGAGGGAACTCCAAACATGTCACCATTGATTTTAAGAATCTCCACTGGAGTTTGAGAGATTTTGACGTGCAAGTGTCACCATTTTGTCGGGCATTTGGAACATTTCCGGAGAATTTCTGAAGTTTCCCCGGGATTTCCCAAATTTTGAAGGGAACTCCAAACATGTCAACATTGATTTTAAGAATCTCCACTGGAGGTTGAGAGATTTTGACATGAAAGTGTCACCATTTTCTCGGGGATTTGGAACATTTCCTGAGAATATCTAAAGTTTCCCCGGAATTTCCCAAATTTTGAAACGAACTCCAAACATGTCACCATTGATTTTAAGAATCTCCACTGGAGTTTGAGAGATTTTGACGTGAAAGTGTCACCATTTTTTTTTCAGACAAATATTTCCTGAGAATTCCTGAGAACATTTCCTGAGAATTTCCTAAGTTTCCCCGGGATTTCCCAAATTTTGGAGGGAACTCCAAACATGTCACCATTGATTTTAAGAATCTCCACTGGATTTTGAGAGATTTTGACGTGAATGTGTCACCATTATGTCGGGGATTTGGAATATGTCTGGAGAATTTCCAAAGTTTCCCCGAGATTTCCCAAATTTTGGCGGAACCCCAAACATGTCAACATTTATTTTAAGAATCTCCACAGGAGTTTGAGAGATTTTGACGTGAAAGTGTCACCATTTTGTCAGAGATCTGGAACATTTCCTGAGCATTTCCAAAGTTTCCCCGGGATTTTCCAAATTTTGAAGGGAACTCCAAGCATGTCAACATTGATTTTAAGAATCTCCACTGGAGTTTGAGAGATTTTGACGTGAAAGTGTCACCATTTTGTCGGGGATTTGGAACATTTCCTGAGCATTTCCAAAGTTTCCCCGGGATTTTCCAAATTTTGAAAAAAACTCCAAGCATGTCAACATTGATTTTAAGAATCTCCACTGGAGTTTGAGAGATTTTGACGTGAAAGTGTCACCATTTTGTCGGGGATTTGGAACATTTCCTGAGAATTTCCATTGGTTCCCCGGGATTTCCCAAATTTTGGAGGCAACTACAAACATGTCACCATTGATTTTCAGAATCTCCACTGGATTTTGAGAGATTTTGACGTGAAAGTGTCTGCATTTTGTCGGGGATTTGGAACATTTCCGGAGAATTTCCAAAGTTACCCCGGGATTTCCCATATTTTGGATGGGACTCCAAACATGTCAACATTGATTTTAAGAATCTCCACTGGAGTTTGAGAGATTTTGACCTAAAGTGTCACCATTTTCTCGGGGATTTGGAACATTTCCTGAGAATTTCCAAAGATTCTCCTGGATTTCCCAAATTTTGGAGTGAACTCGAAAAATGTCAACATTGTTTTTAAGAATCTCCACTGGAGTTTGAGAGATTTTGATGTGAAAGTGTCACCATTTTGTCGGGGATTTGGAACATTTCCTGAGCATTTCCAAAGTTTCTTCGGGATTTCCCACATTTTGGACGGAACCCCAAACATGTCACCATTGATTTTCAGAATCTCCACTGGAGTTTGAGAGATTTTGACGTGAAAGTATCACCATTTTGTCGGGGATTTGGAACATTTCCTGAGAATTTCCAAAGTTTCCCCGGGATTTCCCAAATTTTGAAGGGAACTCCAAACATGTCAACAATGATTTTAAGAATCTCCACTGGAGTTTGGGAGTTTTTGACGTGAAAGTTTCACCATTTTGTTGGGGACAAACATTTCCTGAGAATTCCTGAGAACATTTCCTGAGAATTTCCAAAGTTTCCCCGGGATTTCCCAAATTTTGGAGAGAACTCCAAACATGTCAACATTGATTTTAAGAATCTCCACTGGAGGTTGAGAGATTTTGACATGAAAGTGTCACCATTTTCTCGGGGATTTGGAACATTTCCTGAGAATATCTAAAGTTTCCCCGGAATTTCCCAAATTTTGAAACGAACTCCAAACATGTCACCATTGATTTTAAGAATCTCCACTGGAGTTTGAGAGATTTTGACGTGAAAGTGTCACCATTTTGTTGCGGACAAATATTTCCTGAGAATTCCTGAGAACATTTCCTGAGAATTTCCAAAGTTTCCCCGGGATTTCCCAAATTTTGGAGGGAACTCCAAACATGTCACCATTGATTTTAAGAATCTCCACTGGATTTTGACAGATTTTGACGTGAATGTGTCACCATTATGTCGGGGATTTGGAATATGTCTGGAGAATTTTCAACGTTTCCCCGAGATTTCCCAAATTTTGGCGGAACTCCAAACATGTCAACATTGATTTTAAGAATCTCCACTGGAGTTTGAGAGATTTTGACGTGAAAGTGTCACCATTTTGTCGGGGATTTGGAACATTTCCTGAGAATTTCCAAAGTTTCCCTGGGATTTTCCAAATTTTGAAGGGAACTCCAAGCATGTCAACATTGATTTTAAGAATCTCCACTGGAGTTTGAGAGATTTTGACGTGAAAGTGTCACCATTTTGTCGGGGATTTGGAACATTTCCTGAGAATTTCCAAAATTTCCCCGGGAGTTTCCAAATTTTGAAGGGAACTCCAAGCATATCAATATTGATTTTAAGATTCTCCACTGGAGTTTGAGAGATTTTGACCTGAAAGTGTCACCATTTTGTCCGGGATTTGGAACATTTCCTGAGAATTTCCAAAGTTTCCCCGGGATTTCCCAAATTTTGGAGGGAACTCCAAACATGTCACCATTGATTTTAAGAATCTCCACTGGAGTTTGAGAGATTTTGACGTGAAAGTGTCACCATTTTGTCGTGGATTTGGAACATTTCCGAAGAATTTCCAAAGTTACCCCGGGATTTCCCAAATTTTGGAGGGGACTCCAAACACGTCAACATTGATTTTCAGAATCTCCACTGGAGTTTGAGAGATTTTGACGTGAAAGTGTCACCATTTTGTCGGGGATTTGGAACATTTCCTGAGAATTTCCAAAGTTTCCCCGGGATTTCCCAAATTTTGAAGGGAACTCCAAACATGTCACCATTGATTTTAAGAATCTCCACTGGAGTTTGAGAGATTTTGACGTGAAAGTGTCACCATTTTGTCGGGTATCTGGAACATTTCCTGAGTATTTCCAAAGTTTCCCCGGGATTTCTCAAATTTTGGAAGGAACTCCAAACATGTCACCATGGATTTTAAGAATCTCCACTGGAGTTTGAGAGATTTTGACCTGAAAGTGTCACCATTTTGTCGGGGATTTGGAACATTTCCTGAGAATTTCCAAAGATTCCCCTGGATTTCCCAAATTTTGGAGTGAACTCGAAAAATGTCAACATTGTTTTTAAGAATCTCCACTGGAATTTTAGAGATTTTGACGTGAAACTATTGCCATTTTGTCGGGGATTTGGAGCATTTCCTGAAAATTTCCAAAGTTTCCCTGGGATTTCCCAAATTTTGCAGGGAACTCCAAGCATGTCACCATTGATTTTAAGAATCTCCACTGGAGTTTGAGAGATTTTGATGTGAAAGTGTCACCATTTTGTCGGGGATTTGGAACATTTCCTGAGCATTTAGAAGTTTCTTCGGGATTTCCCACATTTTGGAGGGAACTCCAAACATGTCACCATTGATTTTCAGAATCTCCACTGGAGTTTGAGAGATTTTGACGTGAAAGTGTCACCATTTTGTCGGGGATTTGGAACATTTCCTGAGAATTTCGAAAGTTTCCCCGGGATTTCCCAAATTTTGAAGGGAACTCCAAACATGTCAACAATGATTTTAAGAATCTCCACTGGAGTTTGAGAGATTTTGACGTGAAAGTGTCACCATTTTGTCGGGGATTTGGAACATTTCCTGAGAATTTCGAAAGTTTCCCCGGGATTTCCCAAATTTTGAAGGGAACTCCAAGCATGTCAACATTGATTTTAAGAATCTCCACTGGAGTTTGAGAGATTTTGACGTGAAAGTGTCACCATTTTGTCGGGGATTTGGAACATTTCCTGAGAATTTCCAAAGTTTCCCCGGGAGTTTCCAAATTTTGAAGGGAAATCCAAGCATATCAATATTGATTTTAAGAATCTCCACTGGAGTTTGAGAGATTTTGACCTGAAAGTGTCACCATTTTGTCGGGGATTTGGAACATTTCCTGAGAATTTCCAAAGTTTCCCCGGGATTTCCCAAATTTTGGAGGGAACTCCAAACATGTCACCATTGATTTTAAGAATCTCCACTGGAGTTTGAGAGATTTTGACGTGAAAGTGTCACCATTTTGTCGTGGATTTGGAACATTTCCGAAGAATTTCCAAAGTTACCCCGGGATTTCCCAAATTTTGGAGGGGACTCCAAACACGTCAACATTGATTTTCAGAATCTCCACTGGAGTTTGAGAGATTTTGACGTGAAAGTGTCACCATTTTTTCGGGGATTTGGAACATTTCCTGAGAATTTCCAAAGTTTCCCCGGGATTTCCCAAATTTTGAAGGGAACTCCAAACATGTCACCATTGATTTTCAGAATCTCCACTGGAGTTTGAGAGATTTTGACGTGAAAGTGTCACCATTTTGTCGGGTATCTGGAACATTTCCTGAGTATTTCCAAAGTTTCCCGGGGATTTCCCAAATTTTGGAAGGAACTCCAAACATGTCACCATGGATTTTAAGAATCTCCACTGGAGTTTGAGAGATTTTGACTTGAAAGTGTCACCATTTTGTCGGGGATTTGGAACATTTCCTGAGAATTTCCAAAGATTCCCCTGGATTTCCCAAATTTTGGAGTGAACTCGAAAAATGTCAACATTGTTTTTAAGAATCTCCACTGGAATTTTAGAGATTTTGACGTGAAACTTTTGCCATTTTGTCGGGGATTTGGAGCATTTCCTGAGAATTTCCAAAGTTTCCCTGGGATTTCCCAAATTTTGGAGGGAACTCCAAGCATGTCACCATTGATTTTAAGAATCTCCACTGGAGTTTGAGAGATTTTGACCTGAAAGTGTCACCATTTTGTCGGGGATTTGGAACATTTCCTGAGCATTTAAAAGTTTCTTCGGGATTTCCCACATTTTGGAGGGAACTCCAAACATGTCACCATTGATTTTCAGAATCTCCACTGGAGTTTGAGAGATTTTGACGTGAAAGTGTCACCATTTTGTCGGGGATTTGGAACATTTCCTGAGAATTTCGAAAGTTTCCCCGGGATTTCCCAAATTTTGCAGGGAACTCCAAGCATGTCACCATGGATTTTAAGAATCTCCACTGGAGTTTGAGAGATTTTGACGTGAAAGTGTCACCATTTTGTCGGGGATTTGGAACATTTCCTTAGCATTTCCAAAGTTTCCCCGGGATTTCCCAAATTTTGGAGGGAACTCCAAACATGTCACCATTGATTTTCAGAATCTCCACTGGAGTTTGAGAGATTTTGACGTGAAAGTGTCACCATTTTGTCAGGGATTTGGAACATTTCCTGAGAATTTCCAAAGTTTCCCCGGGATTTCCCAAATTTTGAAGGGAACTCCAAACATGTCAACAATGATTTTAAGAATCTCCACTGGAGTTTGGGAGATTTTGACGTGAAAGTTTCACCATTTTGTTGGGGACAAACATTTCCTGAGAATTCCTGAGAACATTTCCTGAGAATTTCCAAAGTTTCCCCGGGATTTCCCAAATTTTGGAGAGAACTCCAAACATGTCAGCATTGATTTTAAGAATCTCCACTGGAGTTTGAGAGATTTTGACGTGAAAGTGTCACCATTTTGTCGGGGATTTGGAACATTTCCTGAGAATTTCCAAAGTTACCCCGGGATTTCCCATATTTTGGAGGGGACTCCAAACACGTCAACATTGATTTTAAGAATCTCCACTGGAGTTTGAGAGCTTTTGACGTGAAAGTGTCACCATTTTGTCGGGGATTTGGAACATTTCCTGAGAATTTCCATTGGTTCCCCGGGATTTCCCAAATTTTGGAGGGAACTCCAAACATGTCACCATTGATTTTCAGAATCTCCACTGGAGTTTGAGAGATTTTGACGTGAAAGTGTCAGCATTTTGTCGGGGATTTGGAACATTTCCTGAGAATTTCCAAAGTTTCCCCGGGATTTCCCAAATTTTGGAGGGAACTCCAAACATGTCACCATTGATTTTAAGAATCTCCACTAGAGTTTGAGAGATTTTGACGTGAAAGTGTCAGCATTTTGTCGGGGATTTGGAACATTTCCTGAGAATTTCCAAAGTTTCCCCGGGATTTTCCAAATTTTGGAGGGAACTCCAAACATGTCACCATTGATTTTAAGAATCTCCACTGGAGTTTGAGAGATTTTGACGTGAAAGTGTCACCATTTTGTCGGGTATCTGGAACATTTCCTGAGTATTTCCAAAGTTTCCCCGGGATTTCCCAAATTTTGGAGGGAACTCCAAACATGTCACCATGGATTTTAAGAATCTCCACTGGAGTTTGAGAGATTTTGAACTGAAAGTGTCACCATTTTCTCGGGGATTTGGAACATTTCCTGAGAATTTCCAAAGATTCCCCTGGATTTCCCAAATTTTGGAGTGAACTCGAAAAATGTCAACATTGTTTTTAAGAATCTCCACTGGAATTTTAGAGATTTTGACGTGAAACTATTGCCATTTTGTCGGGGATTTGGAGCATTTCCTGAGAATTTCCAAAGTTTCCCTGGGATTTCCCAAATTTTGCAGGGAACTCAAAGCATGTCACCATTGATTTTAAGAATCTCCACTGGAGTTTGAGAGATTTTGACGTGAAAGTGTCACCATTTTGTCGGGGATTTGGAACATTTCCTTAGCATTTCCAAAGTTTCCCCGGGATTTCCCAAATTTTGGAGGGAACTCCAAACATGTCACCATTGATTTTCAGAATCTCCACTGGAGTTTGAGAGATTTTGACGTGAAAGTGTCACCATTTTGTCGGGGATTTGGAACATTTCCTGAGAATTTCCATTGGTTCCCCGGGATTTCCCAAATTTTGGAGGCAACTACAAACATGTCACCATTGATTTTCAGAATCTCCACTGGATTTTGAGAGATTTTGACGTGAAAGTGTCTGCATTTTGTCGGGGATTTGGAACATTTCCGGAGAATTTCCAAAGTTACCCCGGGATTTCCCATATTTTGGATGGGACTCCAAACATGTCAACATTGATTTTAAGAATCTCCACTGGAGTTTGAGAGATTTTGACCTAAAGTGTCACCATTTTCTCGGGGATTTGGAACATTTCCTGAGAATTTCCAAAGATTCTCCTGGATTTCCCAAATTTTGGAGTGAACTCGAAAAATGTCAACATTGTTTTTAAGAATCTCCACTGGAGTTTGAGAGATTTTGATGTGAAAGTGTCACCATTTTGTCGGGGATTTGGAACATTTCCTGAGCATTTCCAAAGTTTCTTCGGGATTTCCCACATTTTGGACGGAACCCCAAACATGTCACCATTGATTTTCAGAATCTCCACTGGAGTTTGAGAGATTTTGACGTGAAAGTATCACCATTTTGTCGGGGATTTGGAACATTTCCTGAGAATTTCCAAAGTTTCCCCGGGATTTCCCAAATTTTGAAGGGAACTCCAAACATGTCAACAATGATTTTAAGAATCTCCACTGGAGTTTGGGAGTTTTTGACGTGAAAGTTTCACCATTTTGTTGGGGACAAACATTTCCTGAGAATTCCTGAGAACATTTCCTGAGAATTTCCAAAGTTTCCCCGGGATTTCCCAAATTTTGGAGAGAACTCCAAACATGTCAACATTGATTTTAAGAATCTCCACTGGAGGTTGAGAGATTTTGACATGAAAGTGTCACCATTTTCTCGGGGATTTGGAACATTTCCTGAGAATATCTAAAGTTTCCCCGGAATTTCCCAAATTTTGAAACGAACTCCAAACATGTCACCATTGATTTTAAGAATCTCCACTGGAGTTTGAGAGATTTTGACGTGAAAGTGTCACCATTTTGTTGCGGACAAATATTTCCTGAGAATTCCTGAGAACATTTCCTGAGAATTTCCAAAGTTTCCCCGGGATTTCCCAAATTTTGGAGGGAACTCCAAACATGTCACCATTGATTTTAAGAATCTCCACTGGATTTTGACAGATTTTGACGTGAATGTGTCACCATTATGTCGGGGATTTGGAATATGTCTGGAGAATTTCCAACGTTTCCCCGAGATTTCCCAAATTTTGGCGGAACTCCAAACATGTCAACATTGATTTTAAGAATCTCCACTGGAGTTTGAGAGATTTTGACCTGAAAGTGTCACCATTTTGTCGGGGATTTGGAACATTTCCTGAGAATTTCCAAAGATTCCCCTGGATTTCCCAAATTTTGGAGTGAACTCGAAAAATGTCAACATTGTTTTTAAGAATCTCCACTGGAATTTTAGAGATTTTGACGTGAAACTATTGCCATTTTGTCGGGGATTTGGAGCATTTCCTGAGAATTTCCAAAGTTTCCCTGGGATTTCCCAAATTTTGCAGGGAACTCCAAGCATGTCACCATTGATTTTAAGAATCTCCACTGGAGTTTGAGAGATTTTGATGTGAAAGTGTCACCATTTTGTCGGGGATTTGGAACATTTCCTGAGCATTTAGAAGTTTCTTCGGGATTTCCCACATTTTGGAGGGAACTCCAAACATGTCACCATTGATTTTCAGAATCTCCACTGGAGTTTGAGAGATTTTGACGTGAAAGTGTCACCATTTTGTCGGGGATTTGGAACATTTCCTGAGAATTTCGAAAGTTTCCCCGGGATTTCCCAAATTTTGAAGGGAACTCCAAACATGTCAACAATGATTTTAAGAATCTCCACTGGAGTTTGAGAGATTTTGACGTGAAAGTGTCACCATTTTGTCGGGGATTTGGAACATTTCCTGAGAATTTCGAAAGTTTCCCCGGGATTTCCCAAATTTTGAAGGGAACTCCAAGCATGTCAACATTGATTTTAAGAATCTCCACTGGAGTTTGAGAGATTTTGACGTGAAAGTGTCACCATTTTGTCGGGGATTTGGAACATTTCCTGAGAATTTCCAAAGTTTCCCCGGGAGTTTCCAAATTTTGAAGGGAACTCCAAGCATATCAATATTGATTTTAAGAATCTCCACTGGAGTTTGAGAGATTTTGACCTGAAAGTGTCACCATTTTGTCGGGGATTTGGAACATTTCCTGAGAATTTCCAAAGTTTCCCCGGGATTTCCCAAATTTTGGAGGGAACTCCAAACATGTCACCATTGATTTTAAGAATCTCCACTGGAGTTTGAGAGATTTTGACGTGAAAGTGTCACCATTTTGTCGTGGATTTGGAACATTTCCGAAGAATTTCCAAAGTTACCCCGGGATTTCCCAAATTTTGGAGGGGACTCCAAACACGTCAACATTGATTTTCAGAATCTCCACTGGAGTTTGAGAGATTTTGACGTGAAAGTGTCACCATTTTTTCGGGGATTTGGAACATTTCCTGAGAATTTCCAAAGTTTCCCCGGGATTTCCCAAATTTTGAAGGGAACTCCAAACATGTCACCATTGATTTTCAGAATCTCCACTGGAGTTTGAGAGATTTTGACGTGAAAGTGTCACCATTTTGTCGGGTATCTGGACCGTTTCCTGAGTATTTCCAAAGTTTCCCCGGGATTTCCCAAATTTTGGAGGGAACTCCAAACATGTCACCATGGATTTTAAGAATCTCCACTGGAGTTTGAGAGATTTTGACCTGAAAGTGTCACCATTTTCTCGGGGATTTGGAACATTTCCTGAGAATTTCCAAAGATTCCCCTGGATTTCCCAAATTTTGGAGTGAACTCGAAAAATGTCAACATTGTTTTTAAGAATCTCCACTGGAATTTTAGAGATTTTGACGTGAAACTATTGCCATTTTGTCGGGGATTTGGAGCATTTCCTGAGAATTTCCAAAGTTTCCCTGGGATTTCCCAAATTTTGCAGGGAACTCAAAGCATGTCACCATTGATTTTAAGAATCTCCACTGGAGTTTGAGAGATTTTGACGTGAAAGTGTCACCATTTTGTCGGGGATTTGGAACATTTCCTTAGCATTTCCAAAGTTTCCCCGGGATTTCCCAAATTTTGGAGGGAACTCCAAACATGTCACCATTGATTTTCAGAATCTCCACTGGAGTTTGAGAGATTTTGACGTGAAAGTGTCACCATTTTGTCGGGGATTTGGAACATTTCCTGAGAATTTCCAAAGTTTCCCCGGGATTTCCCAAATTTTGAAGGGAACTCCAAACATGTCAACAATGATTTTAAGAATCTCCACTGGAGTTTGGGAGATTTTGACGTGAAAGTTTCACCATTTTGTTGGGGACAAACATTTCCTGAGAATTCCTGAGAACATTTCCTGAGAATTTCCAAAGTTTCCCCGGGATTTCCCAAATTTTGGAGAGAACTCCAAACATGTCAACATTGATTTTAAGAATCTCCACTGGAGGTTGAGAGATTTTGACATGAAAGTGTCACCATTTTCTCGGGGATTTGGAACATTTCCTGAGAATATCTAAAGTTTCGCCGGAATTTCCCATATTTTGGAGGGAACTCCAAACATGTCACCATTGATTTTAAGAATCTCCACTGGATTTTGACAGATTTTGACGTGAATGTGTCACCATTATGTCGGGGATTTGGAATATGTCTGGAGAATTTCCAAAGTTTCCCGAGATTTCCCAAATTTTGGCGGAACTCCAAACATGTCAACATTGATTTTAAGAATCTCCACTGGAGTTTGAGAGATTTTGACGTGAAAGTGTCACCATTTTGTCGGAGATCTGGAACATTTCCTGAGCATTTCCAAATTTTCCCCAAGATTTCCCACATTTTGAAGGGAACTCCAAGCATGTCAACATTGATTTTAAGAATCTCCACTGGAGTTTGAGAGATTTTGACGTGAAAGTGTCACCATTTTGTCGGGGATTTGGAACATTTCCTGAGAATTTCCAAAGTTTCCCCGGGATTTTCCAAATTTTGAAGGGAACTCCAAGCATGTCAACATTGATTTTAAGAATCTCCACTGGAGTTTGAGAGATTTTGACGTGAAAGTGTCACCATTTTGTCGGGGATTTGGAACATTTCCTGAGAATTTCCAAAGTTACCCCGGGATTTCCCATATTTTGGAGGGGACTCCAAACACGTCAACATTGATTTTAAGAATCTCCACTGGAGTTTGAGAGATTTTGACGTGAAAGTGTCACCATTTTGTCTGGGATTTGGAACATTTCCTGAGAATTTCCAAAATTTCCCCGGGAGTTTCCAAATTTTGAAGGGAACTCCAAGCATATCAATATTGATTTTAAGAATCTCCACTGGAGTTTGAGAGATTTTGACCTGAAAGTGTCACCATTTTGTCGGGGATTTGGAACATTTCCTGAGCATTTCCAAAGTTTCCCCGGGATTTCCCAAATTTTGGAGGGAACTCCAAACATGTCAACATTGATTTTCAGAATCTCCACTGGAGTTTGAGAGATTTTGACGTGAAAGTGTCACCATTTTGTCGGGGATTTGGAACATTTCCTGAGCATTTCCAAAGTTTCCCCGGGATTTCCCAAATTTTGGAGGGAACTCCAAACATGTCACCATTGATTTTCAGAATCTCCACTGGAGTTTGAGAGATTTTGACGTGAAAGTGTCACCATTTTGTTGCGGACAAATATTTCCTGAGAATTCCTGAGAACATTTCCTGAGAATTTCCAAAGTTTCCCCGGGATTTCCCAAATTTTGGAGGGAACTCCAAACATGTCACCATTGATTTTAAGAATCTCCACTGGAGTTTGAGAGATTTTGACGTGAATGTGTCACCATTATGTCGGGGATTTGGAATATGTCTGGAGAATTTCCAAAGTTTCCCCGAGATTTCCCAAATTTTGGCGGAACCCCAAACATGTCAACATTGATTTTAAGAATCTCCACTGGAGTTTGAGAGATTTTGACGTGAAAGTGTCACCATTTTGTCGGGGATTTGGAACATTTCCTGAGAATTTCCAATGTTACCCCGGGATTTCCCATATTTTGGAGGGGACTCCAAACACGTCAACATTGATTTTAAGAATCTCCACTGGAGTTTGAGAGCTTTTGACGTGAAAGTGTCACCATTTTGTCGGGGATTTGGAACATTTCCTGATAATTTCCATTGGTTCCCCGGGATTTCCCAAATTTTGGAGGGAACTCTAAACATGTCACCATTGATTTTCAGAATCTCCACTGGAGTTTGAGAGATTTTGACGTGAAAGTGTCAGCATTTTTTCGGGGATTTGGAACATTTCCTGAGAATTTCCAAAGTTTCCCCGGGATTTCCCAAATTTTGGAGGGAACTCCAAACATGTCACCATTGATTTTAAGAATCTCCACTGGAGTTTGAGAGATTTTGACGTGAAAGTGTCACCATTTTGTCGGGGATTTGGAACATTTCCTGAGAATTTCCAAAGTTTCCCCGGGATTTTCCAAATTTTGAAGGGAACTCCAAGCATGTCAACATTGATTTTAAGAATCTCCACTGGAGTTTGAGAGATTTTGACGTGAAAGTGTCACCATTTTGTCGGGGATTTGGAACATTTCCTGAGCATTTCCAAAGTTACCCCGGGATTTCCCATATTTTGGAGGGGACTCCAAACACGTCAACATTGATTTTAAGAATCTCCACTGGAGTTTGAGAGATTTTGACGTGAAAGTGTCACCATTTTGTCCGGGATTTGGAACATTTCCTGAGAATTTCCAAAATTTCCCCGGGAGTTTCCAAATTTTGAAGGGAACTCCAAGCATATCAATATTGATTTTAAGAATCTCCACTGGAGTTGGAGAGATTTTGACCTGAAAGTGTCACCATTTTGTCGGGGATTTGGAACATTTCCTGAGCATTTCCAAAGTTTCCCCGGGATTTCCCAAATTTTGGAGGGAACTCCAAACATGTCACCATTGATTTTCAGAATCTCCACTGGAGTTTGAGAGATTTTGACGTGAAAGTGTCACCATTTTGTTGCGGACAAATATTTCCTGAGAATTCCTGAGAACATTTCCTGAGAATTTCCAAAGTTTCCCCGGGATTTCCCAAATTTTGGAGGGAACTCCAAACATGTCACCATTGATTTTAAGAATCTCCACTGGATTTTGAGAGATTTTGACGTGAATGTGTCACCATTATGTCGGGGATTTGGAATATGTCTGGAGAATTTCCAAAGTTTCCCCGAGATTTCCCAAATTTTGGCGGAACCCCAAACATGTCAACATTGATTTTAAGAATCTCCACTGGAGTTTGAGAGATTTTGACGTGAAAGTGTCACCATTTTGTCGGAGATCTGGAACATTTCCTGAGCATTTCCAAATTTTCCCCAAGATTTCCCACATTTTGAAGGGAACTCCAAGCATGTCAACATTGATTTTAAGAATCTCCACTGGAGTTTGAGAGATTTTGACGTGAAAGTGTCACCATTTTGTCGGGGATTTGGTACATTTCCTGAGCATTTCCAAAGTTTCCCTGGGATTTCCCAAATTTTGGAGAGAACTCCAAACATGTCAGCATTGATTTTAAGAATCTCCACTGGAGGTTGAGAGATTTTGACATGAAAGTGTCACCATTTTCTCGGGGATTTGGAACATTTCCTGAGAATATCTAAAGTTTCCCCGGAATTTCCCAAATTTTGAAACGAACTCCAAACATGTCACCATTGATTTTAAGAATCTCCACTGGAGTTTGAGAGATTTTGACGTGAAAGTGTCACCATTTTGTTGCGGACAAATATTTCCTGAGAATTCCTGAGAACATTTCCTGAGAATTTCCAAAGTTTCCCCGGGATTTCCCAAATTTTGGAGGGAACTCCAAACATGTCACCATTGATTTTAAGAATCTCCACTGGATTTTGAGAGATTTTGACGTGAATGTGTCACCATTATGTCGGGGATTTGGAATATGTCTGGAGAATTTCCAAAGTTTCCCCGAGATTTCCCAAATTTTGGCGGAACCCCAAACATGTCAACATTGATTTTAAGAATCTCCACTGGAGTTTGAGAGATTTTGACGTGAAAGTGTCACCATTTTGTCGGGGATTTGGAACATTTCCTGAGAATTTCCAATGTTACCCCAGGATTTCCCATATTTTGGAGGGGACTCCAAACACGTCAACATTGATTTTAAGAATCTCCACTGGAGTTTGAGAGCTTTTGACGTGAAAGTGTCACCATTTTGTCGGGGATTTGGAACATTTCCTGATAATTTCCATTGGTTCCCCGGGATTTCCCAAATTTTGGAGGGAACTCTAAACATGTCACCATTGATTTTCAGAATCTCCACTGGAGTTTGAGAGATTTTGACCTGAAAGTGTCACCATTTTGTCGGGGATTTGGAACATTTCCTGAGAATTTCCAAAGTTTCCCCGGGATTTCCCAAATTTTGGAGGGAACTCCAAACATGTCACCATTGATTTTAAGAATCTCCACTGGAGTTTGAGAGATTTTGACGTGAAAGTGTCACCATTTTGTCGTGGATTTGGAACATTTCCGAAGAATTTCCAAAGTTACCCCGGGATTTCCCAAATTTTGGAGGGGACTCCAAACACGTCAACATTGATTTTAAGAATCTCCACTGGAGTTTGAGAGATTTTGACGTGAAAGTGTCACCATTTTGTCGGGGATTTGGAACATTTCCTGAGAATTTCCAAAGTTTCCCCGGGATTTCCCAAATTTTGAAGGGAACTCCAAACATGTCACCATTGATTTTCAGAATCTCCACTGGAGTTTGAGAGATTTTGACGTGAAAGTGTCACCATTTTGTCGGGTATCTGGATCATTTCCTGAGTATTTCCAAAGTTTCCCCGGGATTTCCCAAATTTTGGAGGGAACTCCAAACATGTCACCATGGATTTTAAGAATCTCCACTGGAGTTTGAGAGATTTTGACCTGAAAGTGTCACCATTTTCTCGGGGATTTGGAACATTTCCTGAGAATTTCCAAAGATTCCCCTGGATTTCCCAAATTTTGGAGTGAACTCGAAAAATGTCAACATTGTTTTTAAGAATCTCCACTGGAATTTTAGAGATTTTGACGTGAAACTATTGCCATTTTGTCGGGGATTTGGAGCATTTCCTGAGAATTTCCAAAGTTTCCCTGGGATTTCCCAAATTTTGCAGGGAACTCAAAGCATGTCACCATTGATTTTAAGAATCTCCACTGGAGTTTGAGAGATTTTGACGTGAAAGTGTCACCATTTTGTCGGGGATTTTGAACATTTCCTGAGCATTTCCAAAGTTTCCCCGGGATTTCCCAAATTTTGGAAGGAAATCCAAACATGTCACCATTGATTTTCAGAATCTCCACTGGAGTTTGAGAGATTTTGACGTGAAAGTGTCACCATTTTGTCGGGGATTTGGAACATTTCCTGAGAATTTCCAAAGTTTCCCCGGGATTTCCCAAATTTTGAAGGGAACTCCAAACATGTCAACAATGATTTTAAGAATCTCCACTGGAGTTTGTTAGATTTTGACGTGAAAGTTTCACCATTTTGTTGGGGACAAACATTTCCTGAGAATTCCTGAGAACATTTCCTGAGAATTTCCAAAGTTTCCCCGGGATTTCCCAAATTTTGGAAAGAACTCCAAACATGTCACCATTGATTTTAAGAATCTCCACTGGATTTTGACAGATTTTGACGTGAATGTGTCACCATTATGTCGGGGATTTGGAATATGTCTGGAGAATTTCCAAAGTTTCCCCGAGATTTCCCAAATTTTGGCGGAACTCCAAACATGTCAACATTGATTTTAAGAATCTCCACTGGAGTTTGAGAGATTTTGACGTGAAAGTGTCACCATTTTGTCGGAGATCTGGAACATTTCCTGAGCATTTCCAAATTTTCCCCAAGATTTCCCACATTTTGAAGGGAACTTCAAGCATGTCAAGATTGATTTTAAGAATCTCCACTGGAGTTTGAGAGATTTTGACGTGAAAGTGTCACCATTTTGTTGCGGACAAATATTTCCTGAGAATTCCTGAGAACATTTCCTGAGAATTTCCAAAGTTTCCCCGGGATTTCCCAAATTTTGGAGGGAACTCCAAACATGTCACCATTGATTTTAAGAATCTCCACTGGATTTTGAGAGATTTTGACGTGAATGTGTCACCATTATGTCGGGGATTTGGAATATGTCTGGAGAATTTCCAAAGTTTCCCCGAGATTTCCCAAATTTTGGCGGAACCCCAAACATGTCAACATTGATTTTAAGAATCTCCACTGGAGTTTGAGAGATTTTGACGTGAAAGTGTCACCATTTTGTCGGAGATCTGGAACATTTCCTGAGCATTTCCAAATTTTCCCCAAGATTTCCCACATTTTGAAGGGAACTCCAAGCATGTCAAGATTGATTTTAAGAATCTCCACTGGAGTTTGAGAGATTTTGACGTGAAAGTGTCACCATTTTGTCGGGGATTTGGTACATTTCCTGAGCATTTCCAAAGTTTCCCTGGGATTTCCCAAATTTTGGAGAGAACTCCAAACATGTCAGCATTGATTTTAAGAATCTCCACTGGAGGTTGAGAGATTTTGACATGAAAGTGTCACCATTTTCTCGGGGATTTGGAACATTTCCTGAGAATATCTAAAGTTTCCCCGGAATTTCCCAAATTTTGAAACGAACTCCAAACATGTCACCATTGATTTTAAGAATCTCCACTGGAGTTTGAGAGATTTTGACGTGAAAGTGTCACCATTTTGTTGCGGACAAATATTTCCTGAGAATTCCTGAGAACATTTCCTGAGAATTTCCAAAGTTTCCCCGGGATTTCCCAAATTTTGGAGGGAACTCCAAACATGTCACCATTGATTTTAAGAATCTCCACTGGAGTTTGAGAGATTTTGACGTGAATGTGTCACCATTATGTCGGGGATTTGGAATATGTCTGGAGAATTTCCAAAGTTTCCCCGAGATTTCCCAAATTTTGGCGGAACCCCAAACATGTCAACATTGATTTTAAGAATCTCCACTGGAGTTTGAGAGATTTTGACGTGAAAGTGTCACCATTTTGTCGGGGATTTGGAACATTTCCTGAGAATTTCCAATGTTACCCCGGGATTTCCCATATTTTGGAGGGGACTCCAAACACGTCAACATTGATTTTAAGAATCTCCACTGGAGTTTGAGAGCTTTTGACGTGAAAGTGTCACCATTTTGTCGGGGATTTGGAACATTTCCTGATAATTTCCATTGGTTCCCCGGGATTTCCCAAATTTTGGAGGGAACTCTAAACATGTCACCATTGATTTTCAGAATCTCCACTGGAGTTTGAGAGATTTTGACGTGAAAGTGTCAGCATTTTTTCGGGGATTTGGAACATTTCCTGAGAATTTCCAAAGTTTCCCCGGGATTTCCCAAATTTTGGAGGGAACTCCAAACATGTCACCATTGATTTTAAGAATCTCCACTGGAGTTTGAGAGATTTTGACGTGAAAGTGTCACCATTTTGTCGTGGATTTGGAAAATTTCCGAAGAATTTCCAAAGTTACCCCGGGATTTCCCAAATTTTGGAGGGGACTCCAAACACGTCAACATTGATTTTAAGAATCTCCACTGGAGTTTGAGAGATTTTGACGTGAAAGTGTCACCATTTTGTCGGGGATTTGGAACATTTCCTGAGAATTTCCAAAGTTTCCCCGGGATTTCCCAAATTTTGAAGGGAACTCCAAACATGTCACCATTGATTTTCAGAATCTCCACTGGAGTTTGAGAGATTTTGACGTGAAAGTGTCACCATTTTGTCGGGGATTTGGATCATTTCCTGAGTATTTCCAAAGTTTCCCCGGGATTTCCCAAATTTTGGAGGGAACTCCAAACATGTCACCATGGATTTTAAGAATCTCCACTGGAGTTTGAGAGATTTTGACCTGAAAGTGTCACCATTTTCTCGGGGATTTGGAACATTTCCTGAGAATTTCCAAAGATTCCCCTGGATTTCCCAAATTTTGGAGTGAACTCGAAAAATGTCAACATTGTTTTTAAGAATCTCCACTGGAATTTTAGAGATTTTGACGTGAAACTATTGCCATTTTGTCGGGGATTTGGAGCATTTCCTGAGAATTTCCAAAGTTTCCCTGGGATTTCCCAAATTTTGCAGGGAACTCAAAGCATGTCACCATTGATTTTAAGAATCTCCACTGGAGTTTGAGAGATTTTGACGTGAAAGTGTCACCATTTTGTCGGGGATTTGGAACATTTCCTGAGCATTTCCAAAGTTTCCCCTGGATTTCCCAAATTTTGGAGGGAACTCCAAACATGTCACCATTGATTTTCAGAATCTCCACTGGAGTTTGAGAGATTTTGACGTGAAAGTGTCACCATTTTGTCGGGGATTTGGAACATTTCCTGAGAATTTCCAAAGTTTCCCCGGGATTTCCCAAATTTTGAAGGGAACTCCAAATATGTCAACAATGATTTTAAGAATCTCCACTGGAGTTTGGGAGATTTTGACGTGAAAGTTTCACCATTTTGTTGGGGACAAACATTTCCTGAGAATTCCTGAGAACATTTCCTGAGAATTTCCAAAGTTTCCGCGGGATTTCCCAAATTTTGGAAAGAACTCCAAAGATGTCACCATTGATTTTAAGAATCTCCACTGGATTTTGACAGATTTTGACGTGAATGTGTCACCATTATATCGGGGATTTGGAATATGTCTGGAGAATTTCCAAAGTTTCCCCGACATTTCCCAAATTTTGGCGGAACTCCAAACACGTCAACATTGATTTTAAGAATCTCCACTGGAGTTTGAGAGATTTTGACGTGAAAGTGTCACCATTTTGTCGGAGATCTGGAACATTTCCTGAGCATTTCCAAATTTTCCCCAAGATTTCCCACATTTTGAAGGGAACTCCAAGCATGTCAAGATTGATTTTAAGAATCTCCACTGGAGTTTGAGAGATTTTGACGTGAAAGTGTCACCATTTTGTCGGGGATTTGGAACATTTCCTGAGAATTTCCAAAGTTACCCCGGGATTTCCCATATTTTGGAGGGGACTCCAAACACGTTAACATTGATTTTAAGAATCTCCACTGGAGTTTGAGAGATTTTGACGTGAAAGTGTCACCATTTTGTCCGGGATTTGGAACATTTCCTGAGAATTTCCAAAATTTCCCCGGGAGTTTCCAAATTTTGAAGGGAACTCCAAGCATGTCAACATTGATTTTCAGAATCTCCACTGGAGTTTGAGAGATTTTGACCTGAAAGTGTCACCATTTTGTCGGGGATTTGGAACATTTCCTGAGCATTTCCAAAGTTTCCCCGGGATTTCCCAAATTTTGGAGGGAACTCCAAACATGTCAACATTGATTTTCAGAATCTCCACTGGAGTTTGAGAGATTTTGACGTGAAAGTGTCACCATTTTGTCGGGGATTTGGAACATTTCCTGAGCATTTCCAAAGTTTCCCCGGGATTTCCCAAATTTTGGAGGGAACTCCAAACATGTCACCATTGATTTTCAGAATCTCCACTGGAGTTTGAGAGATTTTGACGTGAAAGTGTCACCATTTTGTTGGGGATTTGGAACATTTCCTGAGAATTTCCAAAGTTTCCCCGGGATTTCCCAAATTTTGAAGGGAACTCCAAACATGTCAACAATGATTTTAAGAATCTCCACTGGAGTTTGAGAGATTTTGACGTGAAAGTGTCACCATTTTGTCGGGGATTTGGAACATTTCCTGAGAATTTCCAAAGATTCTCCTGGATTTCCCACATTTTGGAGGGAACTCCAAGCATGTCTCCATTGATTTTAAGAATCTCCACTGGAGTTTGAGAGATTTTGACGTGAAAGTGTCACCATTTTGTCGGGGATCTGGAACATTTCCTGAGCATTTCCAAATTTTCTTCAAGATTGCCCACATTTTGAAGGGAACTCCAAGCATGTCAACATTGATTTTAAGAATTTCCACTGGAGTTTGAGAGATTTTGACGTGAAAGTGTCACCATTTTCTCGGGGATTTGGAACATTTCCTGAGAATATCTAAAGTTTCCCCGGAATTTCCCAAATATTGAAACGAACTCCAAACATGTCACCATTGATTTTAAGAATCTCCACTGGAGTTTGAGAGATTTTGACGTGAAAGTGTCACCATTTTGTTGCGGACAAATATTTCCTGAGAATTCCTGAGAACATTTCCTGAGAATTTCCAAAGTTTCCCCGGGATTTCCCAAATTTTGGAGGGAACTCCAAACATGTCACCATTGATTTTAAGAATCTCCACTGGATTTTGAGAGATTTTGACGTGAATGTGTCACCATTATGTCGGGGATTTGGAATATGTCTGGAGAATTTCCAAAGTTTCCCCGAGATTTCCCAAATTTTGGCGGAACCCCAAACATGTCAACATTGATTTTAAGAATCTCCACTGGAGTTTGAGAGATTTTGACGTGAAAGTGTCACCATTTTGTCGGAGATCTGGAACATTTCCTGAGCATTTCCAAAGTTTCCCCGGGATTTTCCAAATTTTGAAGGGAACTCCAAGCATGTCAACATTGATTTTAAGAATCTCCACTGGAGTTTGAGAGATTTTGACGTGAAAGTGTCACCATTTTGTCGGGGATTTGGAACATTTCCTGAGAATTTCCATTGGTTCCCCGGGATTTCCCAAATTTTGGAGGGAACTCCAAACATGTCACCATTGATTTTCAGAATCTCCACTGGAGTTTGAGAGATTTTGACGTGAAAGTGTCTGCATTTTTTCGGGGATTTGGAACATTTCCTGAGAATTTCCAAAGTTTCCCCGGGATTTCCCAAATTTTGGAGGGAACTCCAAACATGTCAATATTGATTTTAAGAATCTCCACTGGAGTTTGAGAGATTTTGACGTGAAAGTGTCACCATTTTGTCGGGGATTTGGAACATTTCCTGAGCATTTCCAAAGTTTCCCCGGGATTTCCCAAATTTTGGAGGGAACTCCAAACATGTCACCATTGATTTTCAGAATCTCCACTGGAGTTTGAGAGATTTTGACGTGAAAGTGTCACCATTTTGTCGGGGATTTGGAACATTTCCTGAGAATTTCCAAAGTTTCCCCGGGATTTCCCAAATTTTGAAGGGAACTCCAAACATGTCAACAATGATTTTAAGAATCTCCACTGGAGTTTGAGAGATTTTGACGTGAAAGTGTCACCATTTTGTCGGGGACAAACATTTCCTGAGAATTCCTGAGAACATTTCCTGAGAATTTCCAAAGTTTCCCCGGGATTTCCCAAATTTTGGAGAGAACTCCAAACATGTCAACATTGATTTTAAGAATCTCCACTGGAGGTTGAGAGATTTTGACATGAAAGTGTCACCATTTTCTCGGGGATTTGGAACATTTCCTGAGAATATCTAAAGTTTCCCCGGAATTTCCCAAATTTTGAAACGAACTCCAAACATGTCACCATTGATTTTAAGAATCTCCACTGGAGTTTGAGAGATTTTGACGTGAAAGTGTCACCATTTTGTTGCGGACAAATATTTCCTGAGAATTCCTGAGAACATTTCCTGAGAATTTACAAAGTTTCCCCGGGATTTCCCAAATTTTGGAGGGAACTCCAAACATGTCACCATTGATTTTAAGAATCTCCACTGGATTTTGAGAGATTTTGACGTGAATGTGTCACCATTATGTCGGGGATTTGGAATATGTCTGGAGAATTTCCAAAGTTTCCCCGAGATTTCCCAAATTTTGGCGGAACCCCAAACATGTCAACATTTATTTTAAGAATCTCCACTGGAGTTTGAGAGATTTTGACGTGAAAGTGTCACCATTTTGTCGGAGATCTGGAACATTTCCTGAGCATTTCCAAAGTTTCCCCGGGATTTTCCAAATTTTGAAGGGAACTCCAAGCATGTCAACATTGATTTTAAGAATCTCCACTGGAGTTTGAGAGATTTTGACGTGAAAGTGTCACCATTTTGTCGGGGATTTGGAACATTTCCTGAGCATTTCCAAAGTTTCCCCGGGATTTTCCAAATTTTGAAGGGAACTCCAAGCATGTCAACATTGATTTTAAGAATCTCCACTGGAGTTTGAGAGATTTTGACGTGAAAGTGTCACCATTTTGTCGGGGATTTGGAACATTTCCTGAGAATTTCCAAAGTTTCCCCGGGATTTCCCAAATTTTGGAGGGAACTCCAAACATGTCAATATTGATTTTAAGAATCTCCACTGGAGTTTGAGAGATTTTGACCTGAAAGTGTCACCATTTTGTCGGGGATTTGGAACATTTCCTGAGCATTTCCAAAGTTTCCCCGGGATTTCCCAAATTTTGGAGGGAACTCCAAACATGTCACCATTGATTTTCAGAATCTCCACTGGAGTTTGAGAGATTTTGACGTGAAAGTGTCACCATTTTGTCGGGGATTTGGAACATTTCCTGAGCATTTCCAAAGTTTCCCCGGGATTTCCCAAATTTTGGAGGGAACTCCAAACATGTCACCATTGATTTTCAGAATCTCCACTGGAGTTTGAGAGATTTTGACGTGAAAGTGTCACCATTTTGTCGGGGATTTGGAACATTTCCTGAGAATTTCCAAAGTTTCCCCGGGATTTCCCAAATTTTGAAGGGAACTCCAAACATGTCAACAATGATTTTAAGAATCTCCACTGGAGTTTGAGAGATTTTGACGTGAAAGTGTCACCATTTTGTCGGGGACAAACATTTCCTGAGAATTCCTGAGAACATTTCCTGAGAATTTCCAAAGTTTCCCCGGGATTTCCCAAATTTTGGAGAGAACTCCAAACATGTCAACATTGATTTTAAGAATCTCCACTGGAGGTTGAGAGATTTTGACATGAAAGTGTCACCATTTTCTCGGGGATTTGGAACATTTCCTGAGAATATCTAAAGTTTCCCCGGAATTTCCCAAATTTTGAAACGAACTCCAAACATGTCACCATTGATTTTAAGAATCTCCACTGGAGTTTGAGAGATTTTGACGTGAAAGTGTCACCATTTTGTTGCGGACTAATATTTCCTGAGAATTCCTGAGAACATTTCCTGAGAATTTACAAAGTTTCCCCGGGATTTCCCAAATTTTGGAGGGAACTCCAAACATGTCACCATTGATTTTAAGAATCTCCACTGGATTTTGAGAGATTTTGACGTGAATGTGTCACCATTATGTCGGGGATTTGGAATATGTCTGGAGAATTTCCAAAGTTTCCCCGAGATTTCCCAAATTTTGGCGGAACCCCAAACATGTCAACATTTATTTTAAGAATCTCCACTGGAGTTTGAGAGATTTTGACGTGAAAGTGTCACCATTTTGTCGGAGATCTGGAACATTTCCTGAGCATTTCCAAAGTTTCCCCGGGATTTTCCAAATTTTGAAGGGAACTCCAAGCATGTCAACATTGATTTTAAGAATCTCCACTGGAGTTTGAGAGATTTTGACGTGAAAGTGTCACCATTTTGTCGGGGATTTGGAACATTTCCTGAGCATTTCCAAAGTTTCCCCGGGATTTTCCAAATTTTGAAGGGAACTCCAAGCATGTCAACATTGATTTTAAGAATCTCCACTGGAGTTTGAGAGATTTTGACGTGAAAGTGTCACCATTTTGTCGGGGATTTGGAACATTTCCTGAGAATTTCCATTGGTTCCCCGGGATTTCCCAAATTTTGGAGGGAACTCCAAACATGTCACCATTGATTTTCAGAATCTCCACTGGAGTTTGAGAGATTTTGACGTGAAAGTGTCTGCATTTTTTCGGGGATTTGGAACATTTCCTGAGAATTTCCAAAGTTTCCCCGGGATTTCCCAAATTTTGGAGGGAACTCCAAACATGTCAACATTGATTTTCAGAATCTCCAGTGGAGTTTGAGAGATTTTGACGTGAAAGTGTCTGCATTTTTTCGGGGATTTGGAACATTTCCTGAGAATTTCCAAAGTTACCCCGGGATTTCCCATATTTTGGATGGGACTCCAAACATGTCAACATTGATTTTAAGAATCTCCACTGGAGTTTGAGAGATTTTGACGTGAAAGTGTCACCATTTTCTCGGGGATTTGGAACATTTCCTGAGAATTTCCAAAGATTCCCCTGGATTTCCCAAATTTTGGAGTGAACTCCAAACATGTCACCATTGATGTTAAGAATCTCCACTGGAGTTTGAGAGATTTTGACGTGAAAGTGTCACCATTTTGTCGGGGATTTGGAACATTTCCTGAGAATTTCCAAAGATTCTCCTGGATTTCCCACATTTTGGAGGGAACTCCAAGCATGTCTCCATTGATTTTAAGAATCTCCACTGGAGTTTGAGAGATTTTGACGTGAAAGTGTCACCATTTTGTCGGGGATCTGGAACATTTCCTGAGCATTTCCAAATTTTCTTCAAGATTGCCCACATTTTGAAGGGAACTCCAAGCATGTCAACATTGATTTTAAGAATTTCCACTGGAGTTTGAGAGATTTTGACGTGAATGTGTCACCATTTTCTCGGGGATTTGGAACATTTCCTGAGAATATCTAAAGTTTCCCCGGAATTTCCCAAATATTGAAACGAACTCCAAACATGTCACCATTGATTTTAAGAATCTCCACTGGAGTTTGAGAGATTTTGACGTGAAAGTGTCACCATTTTGTTGCGGACAAATATTTCCTGAGAATTCCTGAGAACATTTCCTGAGAATTTCCAAAGTTTCCCCGGGATTTCCCAAATTTTGGAGGGAACTCCAAACATGTCACCATTGATTTTAAGAATCTCCACTGGATTTTGAGAGATTTTGACGTGAATGTGTCACCATTATGTCGGGGATTTGGAATATGTCTGGAGAATTTCCAAAGTTTCCCCGAGATTTCCCAAATTTTGGCGGAACCCCAAACATGTCAACATTGATTTTAAGAATCTCCACTGGAGTTTGAGAGATTTTGACGTGAAAGTGTCACCATTTTGTCGGAGATCTGGAACATTTCCTGAGCATTTCCAAAGTTTCCCCGGGATTTTCCAAATTTTGAAGGGAACTCCAAGCATGTCAACATTGATTTTAAGAATCTCCACTGGAGTTTGAGAGATTTTGACGTGAAAGTGTCACCATTTTGTCGGGGATTTGGAACATTTCCTGAGCATTTCCAAAGTTTCCCCGGGATTTTCCAAATTTTGAAGGGAACTCCAAGCATGTCAACATTGATTTTAAGAATCTCCACTGGAGTTTGAGAGATTTTGACGTGAAAGTGTCACCATTTTGTCGGGGATTTGGAACATTTCCTGAGAATTTCCATTGGTTCCCCGGGATTTCCCAAATTTTGGAGGGAACTCCAAACATGTCACCATTGATTTTCAGAATCTCCACTGGAGTTTGAGAGATTTTGACGTGAAAGTGTCTGCATTTTTTCGGGGATTTGGAACATTTCCTGAGAATTTCCAAAGTTTCCCCGGGATTTCCCAAATTTTGGAGGGAACTCCAAACATGTCAACATTGATTTTAAGAATCTCCACTGGAGTTTGAGAGATTTTGACGTGAAAGTGTCAGCATTTTTTTGGGGATTTGGAACATTTCCTGAGAATTTCCAAAGTTACCCCGGGATTTCCCATATTTTGGATGGGACTCCAAACATGTCAACATTGATTTTAAGAATCTCCACAGGAGTTTGAGAGATTTTGACGTGAAAGTGTCACCATTTTCTCGGGGATTTGGAACATTTGCTGAGAATTTCTAAAGATTCCCCTGGATTTCCCAAATTTTGGAGCGAACTCCAAACATGTCACCATTGATGTTAAGAATCTCCACTGGAGTTTGAGAGATTTTGACGTGAAAGTGTCACCATTTTGTCGGGGATTTGGAACATTTCCTGAGAATTTCCAAAGATTCCCCTGGATTTCCCACATTTTGGAGGGAACTCCAAGCATGTCTCCATTGATTTTCAGAATCTCCACTGGAGTTTGAGAGATTTTGACGTGAAAGTGTCACCATTTTGTCGGGGATCTGGAACATTTCCTGAGCATTTCCAAATTTTCTTCAAGATTTCCCACATTTTGAAGGGAACTCCAAGTATGTCAACATTGATTTTAAGAATTTCCACTGGAGTTTGAGAGATTTTGACGTGAAAGTGTCACCATTTTGTCGGGGATTTGGAACATTTCCTGAGCATTTCCAAAGTTTCCCCGGGATTTCCCAAATTTTGGAGAGAACTCCAATCATGTCACCATTGATTTTAAGAATCTCCACTGGAGTTTGAGAGCTTTTGACGTGAAAGTGTCAGCATTTTTTCGGGGATTTGGAACATTTCCTGAGAATTTCCAAAGTTTCCCCGGGATTTCCCAAATTTTGAAGGGAACTCCAAACATGTCAACAATGATTTTAAGAATCTCCACTGGAGTTTGGGAGATTTTGACGTGAAAGTTTCACCATTTTGTTGGGGATAAACATTTCCTGAGAATTCCTGAGAACATTTCCTGAGAATTTCCAAAGTTTCCCCGGGATTTCCCAAATTTTGGAGAAAACTCCAAACATGTCAACATTGATTTTAAGAATCTCCACTGGAGGTTGAGAGATTTTGACATGAAAGTGTCACCATTTTCTCGGGGATTTGGAACATTTCCTGAGAATATCTAAAGTTTCCCCGGAATTTCCCAAATTTTGAAACGAACTCCAAACATGTCACCATTGATTTTAAGAATCTCCACTGGAGTTTGAGAGATTTTGACGTGAAAGTGTCACCATTTTGTTGCGGACAAATATTTCCTGAGAATTCCTGAGAACATTTTTTGAGAATTTACAAAGTTTCCCCGGGATTTCCCAAATTTTGGAGGGAACTCCAAACATGTCACCATTGATTTTAAGAATCTCCACTGGATTTTGACAGACTTTGACGTGAATGTGTCACCATTATGTCGGGGATTTGGAATATGTCTGGAGAATTTCCAAAGTTTCCCCGAGATTTCCCAAATTTTGGCGGAACTCCAAACATGTCAACATTGATTTTAAGAATCTCCACTGGAGTTTGAGAGATTTTGACGTGAAAGTGTCACCATTTTGTCGGAGATCTGGAACATTTCCTGAGCATTTCCAAATTTTCCCCAAGATTTCCCACATTTTGAAGGGAACTCCAAGCATGTCAACATTGATTTTAAGAATCTCCACTGGAGTTTGAGAGATTTTGACGTGAAAGTGTCACCATTTTGTCGGGGATTTGGAACATTTCCTGAGCATTTCCAAAGTTTCCCCGGGAGTTTCCAAATTTTGAAGGGAACTCCAAGCATATCAATATTGATTTTAAGAATCTCCACTGGAGTTTGAGAGATTTTGACCTGAAAGTGTCACCATTTTGTCGGGGATTTGGAACATTTCCTGAGAATTTCCAAAGTTTCCCCGGGATTTCCCAAATTTTGGAGGGAACTCCAAACATGTAACCATGGATTTTAAGAATCTCCACTGGAGTTTGAGAGATTTTGACCTGAAAATGTCACCATATTCTCGGGGATTTGGAACATTTCCTGAGAATTTCCAAAGATTCTCCTGGATTTCCCAAATTTTGGAGTGAACTCGAAAAATGTCAACATTGTTTTTAAGAATCTCCACTGGAATTTTAGAGATTTTGACGTGAAACTATTGCCATTTTGTCGGGGATTTGGAGCATTTCCTGAGAATTTCCAAAGTTTCTCTGGGATTTCCCAAATTTTGAAGGGAACTCCAAGCATGTCACCATTGATTTTAAGAATCTCCACTGGAGTTTGAGAGATTTTGACGTGAAAGTGTCACCAGTTTGTCGGAGATCTGGAACATTTCCTGAGCATTTCCAAATTTTCCCCAAGATTTCCCACATTTTGAAGGGAACTCCAAGCATGTCAACATTGATTTTAAGAATCTCCACTGGAGTTTGAGAGATTTTGACGTGAAAGTGTCACCATTTTGTCGGGGATTTGGAACATTTCCTGAGCATTTCCAAAGTTTCCCCGGGATTTTCCAAATTTTGGAGGGAACTCCAAACATGTCACCATTGATTTTAAGAATCTCCACTGGAGTTTGAGGGATTTTGACGTGAAAGTGTCACCATTTTGTCAGGGATTTGGAACATTTCCTGAGAATTTCCAAAGTTACCCCGGGATTTCCCATATTTTGGAGGGGACTCCAAACACGTCAACATTGATTTTAAGAATCTCCACTGGAGTTTGAGAGATTTTGACGTGAAAGTGTCACCATTTCGTCGGGGATTTGGAACATTTCCTGAGAATTTCCAAAGTTTCCCCGGGAGTTTCCAAATTTTGAAGGGAACTCCAAGCATATCAATATTGATTTTAAGAATCTCCACTGGAGTTGGAGAGATTTCGACCTGAAAGTGTCACCATTTTGTCGGGGATTTGGAACATTTCCTGAGCATTTCCAAAGTTTCCCCGGGATTTCCCAAATTTTGGAGGGAACTCCAAACATGTCACCATTAATTTTCAGAATCTCCACTGGAGTTTGAGAGATTTTGACGTGAAAGTGTCACCATTTTGTCGGGGATTTGGAACATTTCCTGAGAATTTCCAAAGTTTCCCCGGGATTTCCCAAAGTTTGAAGGGAACTCCAAACATGTCAACAATGATTTTAAGAATCTCCACTGGAGTTTGGGAGATTTTGACGTGAAAGTTTCACCATTTTGTTGGGGACAAACATTTCCTGAGAATTCCTGAGAACATTTCCTGAGAATTTCCAAAGTTTCCCCGGGATTTCCCAAATTTTGGAGAGAACTCCAAACATGTCAACATTGATTTTAAGAATCTCCACTGGAGGTTGAGAGATTTTGACATGAAAGTGTCACCATTTTCTCGGGGATTTGGAACATTTCCTGAGAATATCTAAAGTTTCCCCGGAATTTCCCAAATTTTGAAACGAACTCCAAACATGTCACCATTGATTTTAAGAATCTCCACTGGAGTTTGAGAGATTTTGACGTGAAAGTGTCACCATTTTGTTGCGGACAAATATTTCCTGAGAATTCCTGAGAACATTTCCTGAGAATTTCCAAAGTTTCCCCGGGATTTCCCAAATTTTGGAGGGAACTCCAAACATGTCACCATTGATTTTAAGAATCTCCACTGGAGTTTGAGAGATTTTGACGTGAAAGTGTCACCATTTTGTTGCGGACAAATATTTCCTGAGAATTCCTGAGAACATTTTCTGAGCATTTCCAAAGTTTCCCCGGGATTTCCCAAATTTTGGAGGGAACTCCAAACATGTCACCATGGATTTTAAGAATCTCCACTGGAGTTTGAGAGATTTTGACCTGAAAATGTCACCATTTTCTCGGGGATTTGGAACATTTCCTGAGAATTTCCAAAGATTCTCCTGGATTTCCCAAATTTTGGAGCGAACTCGAAAAATGTCAACATTGTTTTTAAGAATCTCCACTGGAATTTTAGAGATTTTGACGTGAAACTATTGCCATTTTGTCGGGGATTTGGAGCATTTCCTGAGAATTTCCAAAGTTTCCCTGGGATTTTCAAATTTTGAAGGGAACTCCAAGCATGTCACCATTGATTTTAAGAATCTCCACTGGAGTTTGAGAGATTTTGACGTGAAAGTGTCACCATATTGTCGGGGATTTGGAACATTTCCTGAGAATTTCCAAAGTTTCCCCGGGATTTCCCAAATTTTGGAGGGAACTCCAAACATGTCACCATTGATTTTAAGAATCTCCACTGGATTTTGAGAGATTTTGACGTGAATGTGTCACCATTATGTCGGGGATTTGGAATATGTCTGGAGAATTTCCAAAGTTTCCCCGAGATTTCCCAAATTTTGGCGGAACACCAAACATGTCAACATTGATTTTAAGAATCTCCACTGGAGTTTGAGAGATTTTGTCGTGAAAGTGTCACCATTTTGTCGGAGATCTGGAACATTTCCTGAGCATTTCCAAATTTTCCCCAAGATTTCCCACATTTTGAAGGGAACTCCAAGCATGTCAACATTGATTTTAAGAATCTCCACTGGAGTTTGAGAGATTTTGACGTGAAAGTGTCACCATTTTGTCGGGGATTTGGAACATTTCCTTAGAATTTCCAAAGTTTCCCCGGGATTTCCCAAATTTTGAAGGGAACTCCAAACATGTCAACAATGATTTTAAGAATCTCCACTGGAGTTTGGGAGATTTTGACGTGAAAGTTTCACCATTTTGTTGGGGACAAACATTTCCTGAGAATTCCTGAGAACATTTCCTGAGAATTTCCAAAGTTTCCCCGGGATTTCCCAAATTTTGGAGAGAACTCCAAACATGTCAACATTGATTTTAAGAATCTCCACTGGAGGTTGAGAGATTTTGACATGAAAGTGTCACCATTTTCTCGGGGATTTGGAACATTTCCTGAGAATATCTAAAGTTTCCCCGGAATTTCCCAAATTTTGAAACGAACTCCAAACATGTCACCATTGATTTTAAGAATCTCCACTGGAGTTTGAGAGATTTTGACGTGAAAGTGTCACCATTTTGTTGCGGACAAATATTTCCTGAGAATTCCTGAGAACATTTCCTGAGAATTTCCAAAGTTTCCCCGGGATTTCCCAAATTTTGGAGGGAACTCCAAACATGTCACCATTGATTTTAAGAATCTCCACTGGATTTTGACAGATTTTGACGTGAATGTGTCACCATTATGTCGGGGATTTGGAATATGTCTGGAGAATTTCCAAAGTTTCCCCGAGATTTCCCAAATTTTGGCGGAACTCCAAACATGTCAACATTGATTTTAAGAATCTCCACTGGAGTTTGAGAGATTTTGACGTGAAAGTGTCACCATTTTGTCGGAGATCTGGAACATTTCCTGAGCATTTCCAAATTTTCCCCAAGATTTCCCACATTTTGAAGGGAACTCCAAGCATGTCAACATTGATTTTAAGAATCTCCACTGGAGTTTGAGAGATTTTGACGTGAAAGTGTCACCATTTTGTCGGGGATTTGGAACATTTCCTGACAATTTCCAAAGTTTCCCCGGGATTTTCCAAATTTTGAAGGGAACTCCAAGCATGTCAACATTGATTTTAAGAATCTCCACTGGAGTTTGAGAGATTTTGACGTGAAAGTGTCACCATTTTGTCGGGGATTTGGAACATTTCCTGAGAATTTCCAAAGTTTCCCCGGGATTTTCCAAATTTTGAAGGGAACTCCAAGCATGTCAATATTGATTTTCAGAATCTCCACTGGAGTTTGAGAGATTTTGACGTGAAAGTGTCACCATTTTGTCGGGGATTTGGAACATTTCCTGAGTATTTCCAAAGTTTCCCCGGGATTTCCCAAATTTTGGAGGGAACTCCAAACATGTCACCATGGATTTTAAGAATCTCCACTGGAGTTTGAGAGATTTTGACGTGAAAGTGTCACCATTTTCTCGGGGATTTGGAATATTTCCTGAGAATTCCCAAAGATTCCCCGGGATTTCCCAAATTTTGGAGTGAACTCGAAAAATGTCAACATTGTTTTTAAGAATCTCCACTGGAATTTTAGAGATTTTGACGTGAAACTATTGCCATTTTGTCAGGGATTTGGAGCATTTCCTGAGAATTTCCAAAGTTTCCCTGGGATTTCCCAAATTTTGAAGGGAACTCCAAGCATGTCACCATTGATTTTAAGAATCTCCACTGGAGTTTGAGAGATTTTGATGTGAAAGTGTCACCATTTTCTCGGGGATTTGGAACATTTCCTGAGAATATCTAAAGATTCCCCGGAATTTCCCAAATTTTGAAACGAACTCCAAACATGTCACCATTGATTTTAAGAATCTCCACTGGAGTTTGAGAGATTTTGACGTGAAAGTGTCACCATTTTGTTGCGGACAAATATTTCCTGAGAATTCCTGAGAACATTTCCTGAGAATTTCCAAAGTTTCCCCGGGATTTCCCAAATTTTGGAGGGAACTCCAAACATGTCACCATTGATTTTAAGAATCTCCACTGGATTTTGAGAGATTTTGACGTGAATGTGTCACCATTATGTCGGGGATTTGGAATATGTTTGGAGAATTTCCAAAGTTTCCCCGAGATTTCCCAAATTTTGGCGGAACCCCAAACATGTCAACATTGATTTTAAGAATCTCCACTGGAGTTTGAGAGATTTTGACGTGAAAGTGTCACCATTTTGTCGGAGATCTTGAACATTTCCTGAGCATTTCCAAAGTTTCCCTGGGATTTTCCAAATTTTGAAGGGAACTCCAAGCATGTCAATATTGATTTTCAGAATCTCCACTGGAGTTTGAGAGATTTTGACGTGAAAGTGTCACCATTTTGTCGGGGATTTGGAACATTTCCTGAGTATTTCCAAAGTTTCCCCGGGATTTCCCAAATTTTGGAGGGAACTCCAAACATGTCACCATGGATTTTAAGAATCTGCACTGGAGTTTTAGAGATTTTGACCTGAAAGTGTCACCATTTTCTCGGGGATTTGGAACATTTCCTGAGAATTTCCAAAGATTCCCCTGGATTTCCCAAATTTTGGAGTGAACTCGAAAAATGTCAACATTGTTTTTAAGAATCTCCACTGGAATTTTAGAGATTTTGACGTGAAACTATTGCCATTTTGTCGGGGATTTGGAGCATTTCCTGAGAATTTCCAAAGTTTCCCTGGGATTTCCCAAATTTTGAAGGGAACTCCAAGCATGTCACCATTGATTTTAAGAATCTCCACTGGAGTTTGAGAGATTTTGACGTGAAAGTGTCACCATTTTGTCGGGGATTTGGAACATTTCCTGAGAATTTCCAAAGTTTCCCCGGGATTTCCCAAATTTTGAAGGGAACTCCAAACATGTCAACAATGATTTTAAGAATCTCCACTGGAGTTTGGGAGATTTTGACGTGAAAGTTTCACCATTTTGTTGGGGACAAACATTTCCTGAGAATTCCTGAGAACATTTCCTGAGAATTTCCAAAGTTTCCCCGGGATTTCCCAAATTTTGGAGAGAACTCCAAACATGTCAACATTGATTTTAAGAATCTCCACTGGAGGTTGAGAGATTTTGACATGAAAGTGTCACCATTTTCTCGGGGATTTGGAACATTTCCTGAGAATATCTAAAGTTTCCCCGGAATTTCCCAAATTTTGAAACGAACTCCAAACATGTCACCATTGATTTTAAGAATCTCCACTGGAGTTTGAGAGATTTTGACGTGAAAGTGTCACCATTTTTTTTGCAGACAAATATTTCCTGAGAATTCCTGAGAACATTTCCTGAGAATTTCCTAAGTTTCCCCGGGATTTCCCAAATTTTGGAGGGAACTCCAAACATGTCACCATTGATTTTAAGAATCTCCACTGGATTTTGACAGATTTTGACGTGAATGTGTCACCATTATGTCGGGGATTTGGAATATGTCTGGAGAATTTCCAAAGTTTCCCCGAGATTTCCCAAATTTTGGCGGAACCCCAAACATGTCAACATTGATTTTAAGAATCTCCACTGGAGTTTGAGAGATTTTGACGTGAAAGTGTCACCATTTTGTCAGAGATCTGGAACATTTCCTGAGCATTTCCAAAGTTTCCCCGGGATTTTCCAAATTTTGGAGGGAACTCCAAGCATGTCAACATTGATTTTAAGAATCTCCACTGGAGTTTGAGAGATTTTGACGTGAAAGTGTCACCATTTTGTCGGGGATTTGGAACATTTCCTGAGAATTTCCATTGGTTCCCCGGGATTTCCCAAATTTTGGAGGGAACTCCAAACATGTCACCATTGATTTTCAGAATCTCCACTGGAGTTTGAGAGATTTTGACGTGAAAGTGTCTGCATTTTGTCGGGGATTTGGAACATTTCCGGAGAATTTCCAAAGTTACCCCTGGATTTCCCATATTTTGGATGGGACTCCAAACATGTCAACATTGATTTTAAGAATCTCCACTGGAGTTTGAGAGATTTTGACCTAAAGTGTCACCATTTTCTCGGGGATTTGGAACATTTCCTGAGAATTTCCAAAGATTCTCCTGGATTTCCCAAATTTTGGAGTGAACTCGAAAAATGTCAACATTGTTTTTAAGAATCTCCACTGGAATTTTAGAGATTTTGACGTGCAACTATTGCCATTTTGTCGGGGATTTGGAGCATTTCCTGAGAATTTCCAAAGTTTCCCTGGGATTTCCCAAATTTTGCAGGGAACTCCAATCATGTCACCATTGATTTTAAGAATCTCCACTGGAGTTTGAGAGATTTTGACGTGAAAGTGTCACCATATTGTCGGGGATTTGGAACATTTTCTGAGCATTTCCAAAGTTTCCCCGGGATTTCCCAAATTTTATAGGGAACTCCAAACATGTCAACATTGATTTTAAGAATCTCCACTGGAGTTTGAGAGATTTTGACGTGAAAGTGTCACCATTTTGTCGGGGATTTGGAATATTTCCTGAGAATTTCCAAAGTTTCCCCGGGATTTCCCAAATTTTGAAGGGAACTCCAAACATGTCAATAATGATTTTAAGAATCTCCACTGGAGTTTGGGAGATTTTGACGTGAAAGTTTCACCATTTTGTTGGGGACAAACATTTCCTGAGAATTCCTGAGAACATTTCCTGAGAATTTCCAAAGTTTCCCCGGGATTTCCCAAATTTTGGAGAGAACTCCAAACATGTCACCATTGATTTTAAGAATCTCCACTGGAGGTTGAGAGATTTTGACATGAAAGTGTCACCATTTTCTCGGGGATTTGGAACATTTCCTGAGAATATCTAAAGTTTCCCCGGAATTTCCCAAATTTTGAAACGAACTCCAAACATGTCACCATTGATTTTAAGCATCTCCACTGGATTTTGAGAGATTTTGACGTGAATGTGTCACCATTATGTCGGGGATTTGGAATATGTCTGGAGAATTTCCAAAGTTTCCCCGAGATTTCCCAAATTTTGGCGGAACCCCAAATATGTCAACATTGATTTTAAGAATCTCCACTGGAGTTTGAGAGATTTTGACGTGAAAGTGTCACCATTTTGTCGGAGATCTGGAACATTTCCTGAGCATTTCCAAATTTTCCCCAAGATTTCCCACATTTTGAAGGGAACTCCAAGCATGTCAACATTGATTTTAAGAATCTCCACTGGAGTTTGAGAGATTTTGACGTGAAAGTGTCACCATTTTGTCGGGGATTTGGAACATTTCCTGAGCATTTCCAAAGTTTCCCCGGGATTTCCCAAATTTTGGAGAGAATTCCAAACATGTCAGCATTGATTTTAAGAATCTCCACTGGAGGTTGAGAGATTTTGACATGAAAGTGTCACCATTTTGTCGGGGATTTGGAACATTTCCTGAGAATATCTAAAGTTCCCCGGAATTTCCCAAATTTTGAAACGAACTCCAAACATGTCACCATTGATTTTAAGAATCTCCACTGGAGTTTGAGAGATTTTGACGTGAAAGTGTCACCATTTTTTTTTGCAGACAAATATTTCCTGAGAATTCCTGAGAACATTTCCTGAGAATTTCCTAAGTTTCCCCGGGATTTCCCAAATTTTGGAGGGAACTCCAAACATGTCACCATTGATTTTAAGAATCTCCACTGGATTTTGACAGATTTTGACGTGAATGTGTCACCATTATGTCGGGGATTTGGAATATGTCTGGAGAATTTCCAAAGTTTCCCCGAGATTTCCCAAATTTTGGCGGAACCCCAAACATGTCAACATTGATTTTAAGAATCTCCACTGGAGTTTGAGAGATTTTGACGTGAAAGTGTCACCATTTTGTCAGAGATCTGGAACATTTCCTGAGCATTTCCAAAGTTTGCCCGGGATTTTCCAAATTTTGAAGGGATCTCCAAGCATGTCAACATTGATTTTAAGAATCTCCACTGGAGTTTGAGAGATTTTGACGTGAAAGTGTCACCATTTTGTCGGGGATTTGGAACATTTCCTGAGCATTTCCAAAGTTTCCCCGGGATTTTCCAAATTTGAAAAAAACTCCAAGCATGTCAACATTGATTTTAAGAATCTCCACTGGAGTTTGAGAGATTTTGACGTGAAAGTGTCACCATTTTGTCGGGGATTTGGAACATTTCCTGAGAATTTCCATTGGTTCCCCGGGATTTCCCAAATTTTGGAGGGAACTCCAAAAATGTCACCATTGATTTTCAGAATCTCCACTGGAGTTTGAGAGATTTTGACGTGAAAGTGTCTGCATTTTGTCGGGGATTTGGAACATTTCCGGAGAATTTCCAAAGTTACCCCGGGATTTCCCATATTTTGGATGGGACTCCAAACATGTCAACATTGATTTTAAGAATCTCCACTGGAGTTTGAGAGATTTTGACCTAAAGTGTCACCATTTTCTCGGGGATTTGGAACATTTCCTGAGAATTTCCAAAGATTCTCCTGGATTTCCCAAATTTTGGAGTGAACTCGAAAAATGTCAACATTGTTTTTAAGAATCTCCACTGGAATTTTAGAGATTTTGACGTGCAACTATTGCCATTTTGTCAGGGATTTGGAGCATTTCCTGAGAATTTCCAAAGTTTCCCTGGGATTTCCCAAATTTTGGAGGGAACTCCAAACATGTCACCATTGATTTTCAGAATCTCCACTGGAGTTTGAGAGATTTTGACGTGAAAGTGTCACCATTTTGTCGGGGATTTGGAACATTTTCTGAGCATTTCCAAAGTTTCCCCGGGATTTCCCAAATTTTGGAGGGAACTCCAAACATGTCACCATTGATTTTAAGAATCTCCACTGGAGTTTGAGAGATTTTGACGTGAAAGTGTCACCATTTTGTCGGGGATTTGGAATATTTCCTGAGAATTTCCAAAGTTTCCCCGGGATTTCCCAAATTTTGAAGGGAACTCCAAACATGTCAATAATGATTTTAAGAATCTCCACTGGAGTTTGGGAGATTTTGACGTGAAAGTTTCACCATTTTGTTGGGGACAAACATTTCCTGAGAATTCCTGAGAACATTTCCTGAGAATTTCCAAAGTTTCCCCGGGATTTCCCAAATTTTGGAGAGAACTCCAAACATGTCACCATTGATTTCCCGAATCTCCACTGGAGGTTGAGAGATTTTGACATGAAAGTGTCACCATTTTCTCGTAGATTTGGAACATTTCCTGAGAATATCTAAAGTTTCCCCGGAATTTCCCAAATTTTGAAACGAACTCCAAACATGTCACCATTGATTTTAAGCATCTCCACTGGATTTTGAGAGATTTTGACGTGAATGTGTCACCATTATGTCGGGGATTTGGAATATGTCTGCAGAATTTCCAAAGTTTCCCCGAGATTTCCCAAATTTTGGCGGAACCCCAAACATGTCAACATTGATTTTAAGAATCTCCACTGGAGTTTGAGAGATTTTGACGTGAAAGTGTCACCATTTTGTCGGAGATCTGGAACATTTCCTGAGCATTTCCAAATTTTCCCCAAGATTTCCCACATTTTGAAGGGAACTCCAAGCATGTCACCATTGATTTTAAGAATCTCCACTGGAGTTTGAGAGATTTTGACGTGAAAGTGTCACCATTTTGTCGGGGATCTGGAACATTTCCTGAGCATTTCCAAAGTTTCCCCGGGATTTCCCAAATTTTGGAGAGAACTCCAAACATGTCAGCATTGATTTTAAGAATCTCCACTGGAGGTTGAGAGATTTTGACATGAAAGTGTCACCATTTTGTCGGGGATTTGGAACATTTCCTGAGAATATCTAAAGTTTCCCCGGAATTTCCCAAATTTTGAAACGAACTCCAAACATGTCACCATTGATTTTAAGAATCTCCACTGGAGTTTGAGAGATTTTGACGTGAATGTGTCACCATTATGTCGGGGATTTGGAATATGTCTGGAGAATTTCCAAAGTTTCCCCGAGATTTCCCAAATTTTGGCGGAACCCCAAACATGTCAACATTGATTTTAAGAATCTCCACTGGAGTTTGAGAGATTTTGACGTGAAAGTGTCACCATTTTGTCGGAGATCTGGAACATTTCCTGAGCATTTCCAAATTTTCCCCAAGATTTCCCACATTTTGAAGGGAACTCTAAGCATGTCAACATTGATTTTAAGAATCTCCACTGGAGTTTGAGAGATTTTGACGTGAAAGTGTCACCATTTTGTCGGGGATTTGGAACATTTCCTGAGCATTTCCAAAGTTTCCCCGGGATTTTCCAAATTTTGAAAAAAAACTCCAAGCATGTCAACATTGATTTTAAGAATCTCCACTGGAGTTTGAGAGATTTTGACGTGAAAGTGTCACCATTTTGTCGGGGATTTGGAACATTTCCTGAGAATTTCCATTGGTTCCCCGGGATTTCCCAAATTTTGGAGGGAACTCCAAACATGTCACCATTGATTTTCAGAATCTCCACTGGAGTTTGAGAGATTTTGACGTGAAAGTGTCTGCATTTTGTCGGGGATTTGGAACATTTCCGGAGAATTTCCAAAGTTACCCCGGGATTTCCCATATTTTGGATGGGACTCCAAACATGTCAACATTGATTTTAAGAATCTCCACTGGAGTTTGAGAGATTTTGACCTAAAGTGTCACCATTTTCTCGGGGATTTGGAACATTTCCTGAGAATTTCCAAAGATTCCCCTGGATTTCCCAAATTTTGGAGTGAACTCGAAAAATGTCAACATTGTTTTTAAGAATCTCCACTGGAATTTTAGAGATTTTGACGTGAAACTATTGCCATTTTGTCAGGGATTTGGAGCATTTCCTGAGAATTTCCAAAGTTTCCCTGGGATTTCCCAAATTTTGAAGGGAACTCCAATCATGTCACCATTGATTTTAAGAATCTCCACTGGAGTTTGAGAGATTTTGACGTGAAAGTGTCACCATTTTGTCGGGGATTTGGAACATTTTCTGAGCATTTCCAAATTTTCCCCAAGATTTCCCACATTTTGAAGGGAACTCCAAGCATGTCAACATTGATTTTAAGAATCTCCACTGGAGTTTGAGAGATTTTGACGTGAAAGTGTCACCATTTTGTCGGGGATCTGGAACATTTCCTGAGCATTTCCAAAGTTTCCCCGGGATTTCCCAAATTTTGGAGAGAACTCCAAACATGTCAGCATTGATTTTAAGAATCTCCACTGGAGGTTGAGAGATTTTGACATGAAAGTGTCACCATTTTGTCGGGGATTTGGAACATTTCCTGAGAATATCTAAAGTTTCCCCGGAATTTCCCAAATTTTGAAACGAACTCCAAACATGTCACCATTGATTTTAAGAATCTCCACTGGAGTTTGAGAGATTTTGACGTGAATGTGTCACCATTATGTCGGGGATTTGGAATATGTCTGGAGAATTTCCAAAGTTTCCCCGAGATTTCCCAAATTTTGGCGGAACCCCAAACATGTCAACATTGATTTTAAGAATCTCCACTGGAGTTTGAGAGATTTTGACGTGAAAGTGTCACCATTTTGTCGGAGATCTGGAACATTTCCTGAGCATTTCCAAATTTTCCCCAAGATTTCCCACATTTTGAAGGGAACTCCAAGCATGTCAACATTGATTTTAAGAATCTCCACTGGAGTTTGAGAGATTTTGACGTGAAAGTGTCACCATTTTGTCGGGGATTTGGAACATTTCCTGAGAATTTCCATTGGTTCCCCGGGATTTCCCAAATTTTGGAGGGAACTCCAAACATGTCACCATTGATTTTCAGAATCTACACTGGAGTTTGAGAGATTTTGACGTGAAAGTGTCTGCATTTTGTCGGGGATTTGGAACATTTCCGGAGAATTTCCAAAGTTACCCCGGGATTTCCCATATTTTGGATGGGACTCCAAACATGTCAACATTGATTTTAAGAATCTCCACTGGAGTTTGAGAGATTTTGACCTAAAGTGTCACCATTTTCTCGGGGATTTGGAACATTTCCTGAGAATTTCCAAAGATTCTCCTGGATTTCCCAAATTTTGGAGTGAACTCGAAAAATGTCAACATTGTTTTATAAGAATCTCCACTGGAATTTTAGAGATTTTGACGTGCAACTATTGCCATTTTGTCAGGGATTTGGAGCATTTCCTGAGAATTTCCAAAGTTTCCCTGGGATTTCCCAAATTTTGAAGGGAACTCCAATCATGTCACCATTGATTTTAAGAATCTCCACTGGAGTCTGAGAGATTTTGACGTGAAAGTGTCACCATTTTGTCGGGGATTTGGAACATTTTCTGAGCATTTCCAAAGTTTCCCCGGGATTTCCCAAATTTTGGAGGGAACTCGAAACATGTCACCATTGATTTTAAGAATCTCCACTGGAGTTTGAGAGATTTTGACGTGAAAGTGTCACCATTTTGTCGGGGATTTGGAATATTTCCTGAGAATTTCCAAAGTTTCCCCGGGATTTCCCAAATTTTGAAGGGAACTCCAAACATGTCAATAATGATTTTAAGAATCTCCACTGGAGTTTGGGAGATTTTGACGTGAAAGTTTCACCATTTTGTTGGGGACAAACATTTCCTGAGAATTCCTGAGAACATTTCCTGAGAATTTCCAAAGTTTCCCCGGGATTTCCCAAATTTTGGAGAGAACTCCAAACATGTCAACATTGATTTTAAGAATCTCCACTGGAGGTTGAGAGATTTTGACATGAAAGTGTCACCATTTTCTCGGGGATTTGGAACATTTCCTGAGAATATCTAAAGTTTCCCCGGAATTTCCCAAATTTTGAAACGAACTCCAAACATGTCAACATTGATTTTAAGAATCTCCACTGGATTTTGAGACATTTTGACGTGAATGTGTCACCATTATGTCGGGGATTTGGAATATGTGTGGAGAATTTCCAAAGTTTCCCCGAGATTTCCCAAATTTTGGCGGAACCCCAAACATGTCAACATTGATTTTAAGAATCTCCACTGGAGTTTGAGAGATTTTGACGTGAAAGTGTCACCATTTTGTCAGAGATCTGAAACATTTCCTGAGCATTTCCAAATTTTCCCCAAGATTTCCCACATTTTGAAGGGAACTCCAAGCATGTCAACATTGATTTTCAGAATCTCCACTGGAGTTTGAGAGATTTTGACGTGAAAGTGTCACCATTTTGTCGGGGATTTGGAACATTTCCTGAGCATTTCCAAAGTTTCCCCGGGATTTCCCAAATTTTGGAGAGAACTCCAAACATGTCAGCATTGATTTTAAGAATCTCCACTGGAGGTTGAGAGATTTTGACATGAAAGTGTCACCATTTTGTCGGGGATTTGGAACATTTCCTGAGAATATCTAAAGTTTCCCCGGAATTTCCCAAATTTTGAAACGAACTCCAAACATGTCACCATTGATTTTCAGAATCTCCACTGGAGTTTGAGAGATTTTGACGTGAAAGTGTCACCATTTTGTTGCGGACAAATATTTCCTGAGAATTCCTGAGAACATTTCCTGAGCATTTCCAAAGTTTCCCCGGGATTTCCCAAATTTTGGAGGGAACTCCAAACATGTCACCATTGATTTTCAGAATCTCCACTGGAGTTTGAGAGATTTTGACGTGAAAGTGTCACCATTTTGTCGGGGATTTGGAACATTTCCTGAGAATATCCAAAGTTTCCCCGGGATTTCCCAAATTTTGAAGGGAACTCCAAACATGTCAACAATGATTTTAAGAATCTCCACTGGAGTTTGAGAGCTTTTGACGTGAAAGTGTCACCATTTTGTCGGGGATTTGGAACATTTCCTGAGAATTTCCAAAGTTACCCCGGGATTTCCCATATTTTGGAGGGGACTCCAAACACGTCAACATTGATTTTAAGAATCTCCACTGGAGTTTGAGAGCTTTTGACGTGCACGTGTCACAATTTTGTCGGGGATTTGGAACATTTCCTGAGTATTTCCAAAGTTTCCCCGGGATTTCCCAAATTTTGGAGTGAACTCGAAAAATGTCAACATTGTTTTTAAGAATCTCCACTGGAATTTTAGAGATTTTGACGTGAAACTATTGCCATTTTGTCGGGGATTTGGAGCATTTCCTGAGAATTTCCAAAGTTTCCCTGGGATTTCCCAAATTTTGCAGGGAACTCCAAGCATGTCACCATTGATTTTAAGAATCTCCACTGGAGTTTGAGAGATTTTGATGTGAAAGTGTCACCATTTTGTCGGGGATTTGGAACATTTCCTGAGCATTTCCAAAGTTTCCCCGGGATTTCCCAAATTTTGAAGGGAACTCCAAACATGTCAACAATGATTTTAAGAATCTCCACTGGAGTTTGGGAGATTTTGACGTGAAAGTTTCACCATTTTGTTGGGGACAAACATTTCCTGAGAATTCCTGAGAACATTTCCTGAGAATTTCCAAAGTTTCCCCGGGATTTCCCAAATTTTGGAGAGAACTCCAAACATGTCAACATTGATTTTAAGAATCTCCACTGGAGGTTGAGAGATTTTGACGTCAAAGTGTCACCATTTTCTCGGGGATTTGGAACATTTCCTGAGAATATCTAAAGTTTCCCCGGAATTTCCCAAATTTTGAAACGACCTCCAAACATGTCACCATTGATTTTAAGAATCTCCACTGGAGTTTGAGAGATTTTGACGTGAAAGTGTCACCATTTTGTTGCGGACAAATATTTCCTGAGAATTCCTGAGAACATTTCCTGAGAATTTCCAAAGTCTCCCCGGGATTTCCCAAATTTTGGAGGGAACTCCAAACATGTCACCATTGATTTTAAGAATCTCCACTGGATTTTGACAGATTTTGACGTGAATGTGTCACCATTATGTCGGGGATTTGGAATATGTCTGGAGAATTTCCAAAGTTTCCCCGAGATTTCCCAAATTTTGGCGGAACTCCAAACATGTCAACATTGATTTTAAGAATCTCCACTGGAGTCTGAGAGATTTTGACGTGAAAGTGTCACCATTTTGTCGGAGATCTGGAACATTTCCTGAGCATTTCCAAATTTTCCCCAAGATTTCCCACATTTTGAAGGGAACTCCAAGCATGTCAACATTGATTTTAAGAATCTCCACTGGAGTTTGAGAGATTTTGACGTGAAAGTGTCACCATTTTGTCGGGGATTTGGAACATTTCCTGAGAATTTCCAAAGTTTCCCCGGGATTTTCCAAATTTTGAAGGGAACTCCAAGCATGTCAACATTGATTTTAAGAATCTCCACTGGAGTTTGAGAGATTTTGACGTGAAAGTGTCACCATTTTGGCGGGGATTTGGAACATTTCCTGAGAATTTCCAAAGTTACCCCGGGATTTCCCATATTTTGGAGGGGACTCCAAGCACGTCAACATTGATTTTAAGAATCTCCACTGGAGTTTGAGAGATTTTGACCTGAAAGTGTCACCATTTTGTCCGGGATTTGGAACATTTCCTGAGAATTTCCAAAATTTCCCCGGGAGTTTCCAAATTTTGAAGGGAACTCCAAGCATATCAATATTGATTTTAAGAATCTCCACTGGAGTCTGAGAGATTTTGACGTGAAAGTTTCACCATTTTGTCGGGGATTTGGAACATTTCCTTAGAATTTCCAAAGTTTCCCCGGGATTTCCCAAATTTTGGAGGGAACTCCAAACATGTCACCATTGATTTTCAGAATCTCCACTGGAGTTTGAGAGATTTTGACGTGAAAGTGTCACCATTTTGTCGGGGATTTGGAACATTTCCTGAGAATTTCCAAAGTTTCCCCGGGATTTTCCAAATTTTGAAGGGAACTCCAAGCATGTCAACATTGATTTTAAGAATCTCCACTGGAGTTTGAGAGATTTTGACGTGAAAGTGTCACCATTTTGTCGGGGATTTGGAACATTTCCTGAGAATTTCCAAAGTTACCCCGGGATTTCCCATATTTTGGAGGGGACTCCAAACACGTCAACATTGATTTTAAGAATCTCCACTGGAGTTTGAGAGATTTTGACGTGAAAGTGTCACCATTTTGTCCGGGATTTGGAACATTTCCTGAGAATTTCCAAAATTTCCCCGGGAGTTTCCAAATTTTGAAGCGAACACCAAACATATCAATATTCATTTTAAGAATCTCCACTGGAGTTTGAGAGATTTTGACGTGAAAGTTTCACCATTTTGTCGGGGATTTGGAACATTTCCTGATAATTTCCATTGGTTCCCTGGGATTTCCCAAATTTTGGAGGGAACTCAGAATATCTAAAGTTTCCCCGGAATTTCCCAAATTTTGAAACGAACTCCAAACATGTCACCATTGATTTTCAGAATCTCCACTGGAGTTTGAGAGATTTTGACGTGAAAGTGTCAGCATTTTGTCGGGGATTTGGAACATTTCCTGAGCATTTCCAAAGTTTCCCCGGGATTTCCCAAATTTTGGAGGGAACTCCAAACATGTCACCATTGATTTTAAGAATCTCCACTGGAGTTTGAGAGATTTTGACGTGAAAGTGTCAGCATTTTGTCGGAGATCTGGAACATTTCCTGAGAATTTCCAAAGTTTCCCCGGGATTTTCCAAATTTTGGAGGTTACTCCAAACATGTCACCATTGATTTTAAGAATCTCCACTGGAGTTTGAGAGATTTTGACGTGAAAGTGTCACCATTTTGTCGTGGATTTGGAACATTTCCGAAGAATTTCCAAAGTTACCCCGGGATTTCCCAAATTTTGGAGGGGAATCCAAACACGTCACATAGATTTTAAGAATCTCCACTGGAGTTTGAGAGATTTTGACGTGAAAGTGTCTGCATTTTGTCGGGGATTTGGAACATTTCCTTAGAATTTCCAAAGTTTCCCCGGGATTTCCCAAATTTTGAAGGGAACTCCAAACATGTCACCATTGATTTTCAGAATCTCCACTGGAGTTTGAGAGATTTTGACGTGAAAGTGTCACCATTTTGTCGGGTATCTGGAACATTTCCTGAGTATTTCCAAAGTTTCCCCGGGATTTCCCAAATTTTGGAGGGAACTCCAAACATGTCACCATGGATTTTAAGAATCTCCACTGGAGTTTGAGAGATTTTGACGTGAAAGTGTCACCATTTTGTCGGGGATTTGGAACATTTCCTGAGAATTTCCTAAGTTTCCCCGGGATTTCCCAAATTTTGAAGGGAACTCCAAGCATGTCAATATTGATTTTCAGAATCTCCACTGGAGTTTGAGAGATTTTGACGTGAAAGTGTCACCATTTTGTCGGGGATTTGGAACATTTCCTGAGTATTTCCAAAGTTTCCCCGGGATTTCCCAAATTTTGGAGGGAACTCCAAACATGTCACCATGGATTTTAAGAATCTCCACTGGAGTTTGAGAGATTTTGACGTGAAAGTGTCACCATTTTGTCGGGGATTTGGAATATTTCCTGAGAATTCCCAAAGATTCCCCTGGATTTCCCAAATTTTGGAGTGAACTCGAAAAATGTCAACATTGTTTTTAAGAATCTCCACTGGAATTTTAGAAATTTTGACGTGAAACTATTGCCATTTTGTCAGGGATTTGGAGCATTTCCTGAGAATTTCTAAAGTTTCCCTGGGATTTCCCAAATTTTGAAGGGAACTCCAAGCATGTCACCATTGATTTTAAGAATCTCCACTGGAGTTTGAGAGATTTTGATGTGAAAGTGTCACCATTTTCTCGGGGATTTGGAACATTTCCTGAGAATATCTAAAGATTCCCCGGAATTTCCCAAATTTTGAAACGAACTCCAAACATGTCACCATTGATTTTAAGAATCTCCACTGGAGTTTGAGAGATTTTGACGTGAAAGTGTCACCATTTTGTTGCGGACAAATATTTCCTGAGAATTCCTGAGAACATTTCCTGAGAATTTCCAAAGTTTCCCCGGGATTTCCCAAATTTTGGAGGGAACTCCAAACATGTCACCATTGATTTTAAGAATCTCCACTGGATTTTGAGAGATTTTGACGTGAATGTGTCACCATTATGTCGGGGATTTGGAATATGTTTGGAGAATTTCCAAAGTTTCCCCGAGATTTCCCAAATTTTGGCGGAACTCCAAACATGTCAACATTGATTTTAAGAATCTCCACTGGAGTTTGAGAGATTTTGACGTGAAAGTGTCACCATTTTGTCGGAGATCTGGAACATTTTCTGAGCATTTCCAAAGTTTCCCTGGGATTTTCCAAATTTTGAAGGGAACTCCAAGCATGTCAATATTGATTTTCAGAATCTCCACTGGAGTTTGAGAGATTATGACGTGAAAGTGTCACCATTTTGTCGGGGATTTGGAACATTTCCTGAGTATTTCCAAAGTTTCCCCGGGATTTCCCAAATTTTGGAGGGAACTCCAAACATGTCACCATGGATTTTAAGAATCTGCACTGGAGTTTGAGAGATTTTGACCTGAAAGTGTCACCATTTTCTCGGGGATTTGGAACATTTCCTGAGAATTTCCAAAGATTCCCCTGGATTTCCCAAATTTTGGAGTGAACTCGAAAAATGTCAACATTGTTTTTAAGAATCTCCACTGGAATTTTAGAGATTTTGACGTGAAACTATTGCCATTTTGTCGGGGATTTGGAGCATTTCCTGAGAATTTCCAAAGTTTCCCTGGGATTTCCCAAATTTTGAAGGGAACTCCAAGCATGTCACCATTGATTTTAAGAATCTCCACTGGAGTTTGAGAGATTTTGACGTGAAAGTGTCACCATTTTGTCGGGGATTTGGAACATTTCCTGAGAATTTCCAAAGTTTCCCCGGGATTTCCCAAATTTTGAAGGGAACTCCAAACATGTCAACAATGATTTTAAGAATCTCCACTGGAGTTTGGGAGATTTTGACGTGAAAGTTTCACCATTTTGTTGGGGACAAACATTTCCTGAGAATTCCTGAGAACATTTCCTGAGAATTTCCAAAGTTTCCCCGGGATTTCCCAAATTTTGGAGAGAACTCCAAACATGTCAACATTGATTTTAAGAATCTCCACCGGAGGTTGAGAGATTTTGACATGAAAGTGTCACCATTTTGTGGGGGATTTGGAACATTTCCTGAGAATATCTAAAGTTTCCCCGGAATTTCCCAAATTTTGAAACGAACTCCAAACATGTCACCATTGATTTTAAGAATCTCCACTGGAGTTTGAGAGATTTTGACGTGAAAGTGTCACCATTTTTTTTGCAGACAAATATTTCCTGAGAATTCCTGAGAACATTTCCTGAGAATTTCCTAAGTTTCCCCGGGATTTCCCAAATTTTGGAGGGAACTCCAAACATGTCACCATTGATTTTAAGAATCTCCACTGGATTTTGACAGATTTTGACGTGAATGTGTCACCATTATGTCGGGGATTTGGAATATGTCTGGAGAATTTCCAAAGTTTCCCCGAGATTTCCCAAATTTTGGCGGAACCCCAAACATGTCAACATTGATTTTAAGAATCTCCACTGGAGTTTGAGAGATTTTGACGTGAAAGTGTCACCATTTTGTCAGAGATCTGGAACATTTCCTGAGCATTTCCAAAGTTTCCCCGGGATTTTCCAAATTTTGGAGGGAACTCCAAGCATGTCAACATTGATTTTAAGAATCTCCACTGGAGTTTGAGAGATTTTGACGTGAAAGTGTCACCATTTTGTCGGGGATTTGGAACATTTCCTGAGCATTTCCAAAGTTTCCCCGGGATTTCCCAAATTTTGGAGGGAACTCCAAACATGTCAACATTGATTTTCAGAATCTCCACTGGAGTTTGAGAGATTTTGACGTGAAAGTGTCTGCATTTTGTCGGGGATTTGGAACATTTCCGGAGAATTTCCAAAGTTACCCCGGGATTTCCCATATTTTGGATGGGACTCCAAACATGTCAACATTGATTTTAAGAATCTCCACTGGAGTTTGAGAGATTTTGACCTAAAGTGTCACCATTTTCTCGGGGATTTGGAACATTTCCTGAGAATTTCCAAAGATTCTCCTGGATTTCCCAAATTTTGGAGTGAACTCGAAAAATGTCAACATTGTTTTTAAGAATCTCCACTGGAATTTTAGAGATTTTGACGTGCAACTATTGCCATTTTGTCGGGGATTTGGAGCATTTCCTGAGAATTTCCAAAGTTTCCCTGGGATTTCCCAAATTTTGCAGGGAACTCCAATCATGTCACCATTGATTTTAAGAATCTCCACTGGAGTTTGAGAGATTTTGACGTGAAAGTGTCACCATATTGTCGGGGATTTGGAACATTTTCTGAGCATTTCCAAAGTTTCCCCGGGATTTCCCAAATTTTATAGGGAACTCCAAACATGTCAACATTGATTTTAAGAATCTCCACTGGAGTTTGAGAGATTTTGACGTGAAAGTGTCACCATTTTGTCGGGGATTTGGAATATTTCCTGAGAATTTCCAAAGTTTCCCCGGGATTTCCCAAATTTTGAAGGGAACTCCAAACATGTCAATAATGATTTTAAGAATCTCCACTGGAGTTTGGGAGATTTTGACGTGAAAGTTTCACCATTTTGTTGGGGACAAACATTTCCTGAGAATTCCTGAGAACATTTCCTGAGAATTTCCAAAGTTTCCCCGGGATTTCCCAAATTTTGGAGAGAACTCCAAACATGTCAACATTGATTTTAAGAATCTCCACTGGAGGTTGAGAGATTTTGACATGAAAGTGTCACCATTTTCCCGGGGATTTGGAACATTTCCTGAGAATATCTAAAGTTTCCCCGGAATTTCCCAAATTTTGAAACGAACTCCAAACATGTCACCATTGATTTTAAGCATCTCCACTGGATTTTGAGAGATTTTGACGTGAATGTGTCACCATTATGTCGGGGATTTGGAATATGTCTGGAGAATTTCCAAAGTTTCCCCGAGATTTCCCAAATTTTGGCGGAACCCCAAACATGTCAACATTGATTTTAAGAATCTCCACTGGAGTTTGAGAGATTTTGACGTGAAAGTGTCACCATTTTGTCGGAGATCTGGAACATTTCCTGAGCATTTCCAAATTTTCCCCAAGATTTCCCACATTTTGAAGGGAACTACAAGCATGTCAACATTGATTTTAAGAATCTCCACTGGAGTTTGAGAGATTTTGACGTGAAAGTGTCACCATTTTGTCGGGGATTTGGAACATTTCCTGAGCATTTCCAAAGTTTCCCCGGGATTTCCCAAATTTTGGAGAGAACTCCAAACATGTCAGCATTGATTTTAAGAATCTCCACTGGAGGTTGAGAGATTTTGACATGAAAGTGTCACCATTTTCTCGGGGATTTGGAACATTTCCTGAGAATATCTAAAGTTTCCCCGGAATTTCCCAAATTTTGAAACGAACTCCAAACATGTCACCATTGATTTTAAGAATCTCCACTGGAGTTTGAGAGATTTTGACGTGAAAGTGTCACCATTTTTTTTTGCAGACAAATATTTCCTGAGAATTCCTGAGAACATTTCCTGAGAATTTCCTAAGTTTCCCCGGGATTTCCCAAATTTTGGAGGGAACTCCAAACATGTCACCATTGATTTTAAGAATCTCCACTGGATTTTGAGAGATTTTGACGTGAATGTGTCACCATTTTCTCGGGGATTTGGAATATGTCTGGAGAATTTCCAAAGTTTCCCCGAGATTTCCCAAATTTTGGCGGAACCCCAAACATGTCAACATTGATTTTAAGAATCTCCACTGGAGTTTGAGAGGTTTTGACGTGAAAGTGTCACCATTTTGTCGGAGACCTGGAACATTTCCTGAGCATTTCCAAAGTTTGCCCGGGATTTTCCAAATTTTGAAGGGATCTCCAAGCATGTCAACATTGATTTTAAGAATCTCCACTGGAGTTTGAGAGATTTTGACGTGAAAGTGTCACCATTTTGTCGGGGATTTGGAACATTTCCTGAGCATTTCCAAAGTTTCCCCGGGATTTTCCAAATTTTGAAAAAAACTCCAAGCATGTCAACATTGATTTTAAGAATCTCCACTGGAGTGTGAGAGATTTTGACGTGAAAGTGTCACCATTTTGTCGGGGATTTGGAACATTTCCTGAGAATTTCCATTGGTTCCCCGGGATTTCCCAAATTTTGGAGGGAACTCCAAAAATGTCACCATTGATTTTCAGAATCTCCACTGGAGTTTGAGAGATTTTGACGTGAAAGTGTCACCATTTTGTCGGAGATCTGGAACATTTCCTGAGCATTTCTAAATTTTCCCCAAGATTTCCCACATTTTGAAGGGAACTCCAAGCATGTCAACATTGATTTTAAGAATCTCCACTGGAGTTTGAGAGATTTTGACCTAAAGTGTCACCATTTTCTCGGGGATTTGGAACATTTCCTGAGAATTTCCAAAGATTCTCCTGGATTTCCCAAATTTTGGAGTGAACTCGAAAAATGTCAACATTGTTTTTAAGAATCTCCACTGGAATTTTAGAGATTTTGACGTGCAACTATTGCCATTTTGTCGGGGATTTGGAGCATTTCCTGAGAATTTCCAAAGTTTCCCTGGGATTTCCCAAATTTTGAAGGGAACTCCAATCATGTCACCATTGATTTTAAGAATCTCCACTGGAGTTTGAGAGATTTTGACGTGCAAGTGTCACCATATTTTCGGGGATTTGGAACATTTTCTGAGCATTTCCAAAGTTTCCCCGGGATTTCCCAAATTTTGGAGGGAACTCCAAACATGTCACCATTGATTTTAAGAATCTCCACTGGAGTTTGAGAGATTTTGACGTGAAAGTGTCTGCATTTTGTCGGGGATTTGGAACATTTCCGGAGAATTTCCAAAGTTACCCCGGGATTTCCCATATTTTGGATGGGACTCCAAACATGTCAACATTGATTTTAAGAATCTCCACTGGAGGTTGAGAGATTTTGACATGAAAGTGTCACCATTTTCTCGGGGATTTGGAACATTTCCTGAGAATATCTAAAGTTTCCCCGGAATTTCCCAAATTTTGAAACGAACTCCAAACATGTCACCATTGATTTTAAGAATCTCCACTGGAGTTTGAGAGATTTTGACGTGAAAGTGTCACCATTTTTTTTGCAGACAAATATTTCCTGAGAATTCCTGAGAACATTTCCTGAGAATTTCCTAAGTTTCCCCGGGATTTCCCAAATTTTGGAGGGAACTCCAAACATGTCACCATTGATTTTAAGAATCTCCACTGGATTTTGACAGATTTTGACGTGAATGTGTCACCATTATGTCGGGGATTTGGAATATGTCTGGAGAATTTCCAAAGTTTCCCCGAGATTTCCCAAATTTTGGCGGAACCCCAAACATGTCAACATTGATTTTAAGAATCTCCACTGGAGTTTGAGAGATTTTGACGTGAAAGTGTCACCATTTTGTCAGAGATCTGGAACATTTCCTGAGCATTTCCAAAGTTTCCCCGGGATTTTCCAAATTTTGAAAAAAACTCCAAGCATGTCAACATTGATTTTAAGAATCTCCACTGGAGTTTGAGAGATTTTGACGTGAAAGTGTCACCATTTTGTCGGGGATTTGGAACATTTCCTGAGAATTTCCATTGGTTCCCCGGGATTTCCCAAATTTTGGAGGGAACTCCAAACATGTCACCATTGATTTTCAGAATCTCCACTGGAGTTTGAGAGATTTTGACGTGAAAGTGTCTGCATTTTGTCGGGGATTTGGAACATTTCCGGAGAATTTCCAAAGTTACCCCGGGATTTCCCATATTTTGGATGGGACTCCAAACATGTCAACATTGATTTTAAGAATCTCCACTGGAGTTTGAGAGATTTTGACCTAAAGTGTCACCATTTTCTCGGGGATTTGGAACATTTCCTGAGAATTTCCAAAGATTCTCCTGGATTTCCCACATTTTGGAGTGAACTCGAAAAATGTCAACATTGTTTTTAAGAATCTCCACTGGAATTTTAGAGATTTTGACGTGCAACTATTGCCATTTTGTCAGGGATTTGGAGCATTTCCTGAGAATTTCCAAAGTTTCCCTGGGATTTCCCAAATTTTGAAGGGAACTCCAATCATGTCACCATTGATTTTAAGAATCTCCACTGGAGTTTGAGAGATTTTGACGTGAAAGTGTCACCATTTTGTCGGGGATTTGGAACATTTTCTGAGCATTTCCAAAGTTTCCCCGGGATTTCCCAAATTTTGGAGGGAACTCCAAACATGTCACCATTGATTTTAAGAATCTCCACTGGAGTTTGAGAGATTTTGACGTGAATGTGTCACCATTTTGTTGGGGATTTGGAATATTTCCTGAGAATTTCCAAAGTTTCCCCGGGATTTCCCAAATTTTGAAGGGAACTCCAAACATGTCAATAATGATTTTAAGAATCTCCACTGGAGTTTGGGAGATTTTGACGTGAAAGTTTCACCATTTTGTTGGGGACAAACATTTCCTGAGAATTCCTGAGAACATTTCCTGAGAATTTCCAAAGTTTCCCCAGAATTTCCCAAATTTTGGAGAGAACTCCAAACATGTCAACATTGATTTTAAGAATCTCCACTGGAGGTTGAGAGATTTTGACATGAAAGTGTCACCATTTTCTCGGGGATTTGGAACATTTCCTGAGAATTTCCAAAGTTTCCCCGGAATTTCCCAAATTTTAAAACGAACTCCAAACATGTCAACATTGATTTTAAGAATCTCCACTGGAGTTTGAGACATTTTGACGTGAATGTGTCACCATTATGTCGGGGATTTGGAATATGTGTGGAGAATTTCCAAAGTTTCCCCGAGATTTCCCAAATTTTGGCGGAACCCCAAACATGTCAACATTGATTTTAAGAATCTCCACTGGAGTTTGAGAGATTTTGACGTGAAAGTGTCACCATTTTGTCGGAGATCTGAAACATTTCCTGAGCATTTCCAAATTTTCCCCAAGATTTCCCACATTTTGAAGGGAACTCCAAGCATGTCAACATTGATTTTAAGAATCTCCACTGGAGTTTGAGAGATTTTGACGTGAAAGTGTCACCATTTTGTCGGGGATTTGGAACATTTCCTGAGCATTTCCAAAGTTTCCCCGGGATTTCCCAAATTTTGGAGAGAACTCCAAACATGTCAGCATTGATTTTAAGAATCTCCACTGGAGGTTGAGAGATTTTGACATGAAAGTGTCACCATTTTCTCGGGGATTTGGAACATTTCCTGAGAATATCTAAAGTTTCCCCGGAATTTCCCAAATTTTGGAGAGAACTCCAAACATGTCACCATTGATTTTCAGAATCTCCACTGGAGTTTGAGAGATTTTGACGTGAAAGTGTCACCATTTTGTTGCGGACAAATATTTCCTGAGAATTCCTGAGAACATTTCCTGAGAATTTCCAAAGTTTCCCCGGGATTTCCCAAATTTTGGAGGGAACTCCAAACATGTCACCATTGATTTTCAGAATCTCCACTGGAGTTTGAGAGATTTTGACGTGAAAGTGTCACCATTTTGTCGGGGATTTGGAACATTTCCTGAGAATATCCAAAGTTTCCCCGGGATTTCCCAAATTTTGAAGGGAACTCCAAACATGTCAACAATGATTTTAAGAATCTCCACTGGAGTTTGAGAGATTTTGACGTGAAAGTGTCACCATTTTGTCGGGGATTTGGAACATTTCCTGAGAATTTCCAAATTTACCCCGGGATTTCCCATATTTTGGAGGGGACTCCAAACACGTCAACATTGATTTTAAGAATCTCCACTGGAGTTTGAGAGCTTTTGACGTGAAAGTGTCACCATTTTGTCGGCTATCTGGAACATTTCCTGAGAATTTCCATTGGTTCCCCGGGAGTTCCCAAATTTTGGAGGGAACTCCAAACATGTCACCATGGATTTTAAGAATCTCCACTGGAGTTTGAGAGATTTTGACCTGAAAGTGTCACCATTTTCTCGGGGATTTGGAACATTTCCTGAGAATTTCCAAAGATTCCCCTGGATTTCCCAAATTTTGGAGTGAACTCGAAAAATGTCAACATTGTTTTTAAGAATCTCCACTGGAATTTTAGAGATTTTGACGTGAAACTATTGCCATTTTGTCGGGGATTTGGAGCATTTCCTGAGAATTTCCAAAGTTTCCCTGGGATTTCCCAAATTTTGCAGGGAACTCCAAGCATGTCACCATTGATTTTAAGAATCTCCACTGGAGTTTGAGAGATTTTGATGTGAAAGTGTCACCATTTTGTCGGGGATTTGGAACATTTCCTGAGCATTTCCAAAGTTTCCCCGGGATTTCCCAAATTTTGAAGGGAACTCCAAACATGTCAACAATGATTTTAAGAATCTCCACTGGAGTTTGGGAGATTTTGACGTGAAAGTTTCACCATTTTGTTGGGGACAAACATTTCCTGAGAATTCCTGAGAACATTTCCTGAGAATTTCCAAAGTTTCCCCGGGATTTCCCAAATTTTGGAGAGAACTCCAAACATGTCAACATTGATTTTAAGAATCTCCACTGGAGGTTGAAAGATTTTGACGTCAAAGTGTCACCATTTTCTCGGGGATTTGGAACATTTCCTGAGAATATCTAAAGTTTCCCCGGAATTTCCCAAATTTTGAAACGACCTCCAAACATGTCACCATTGATTTTAAGAATCTCCACTGGAGTTTGAGAGATTTTGACGTGAAAGTGTCACCATTTTGTTGCGGACAAATATTTCCTGAGAATTCCTGAGAACATTTCCTGAGAATTTCCAAAGTCTCCCCGGGATTTCCCAAATTTTGGAGGGAACTCCAAACATGTCACCATTGATTTTAAGAATCTCCACTGGATTTTGACAGATTTTGACGTGAATTTGTCACCATTATGTCGGGGATTTGGAATATGTCTGGAGAATTTCCAAAGTTTCCCCGAGATTTCCCAAATTTTGGCGGAACTCCAAACATGTCAACATTGATTTTAAGAATCTCCACTGGAGTTTGAGAGATTTTGACGTGAAAGTGTCACCATTTTGTCTGAGATCTGGAACATTTCCTGAGCATTTCCAAATTTTCCCCAAGATTTCCCACATTTTGAAGGGAACTCCAAGCATGTCAACATTGATTTTAAGAATCTCCACTGGAGTTTGAGAGATTTTGACGTGAAAGTGTCACCATTTTGTCGGGGATTTGGAACATTTCCTGAGAATTTCCAAAGTTACCCCGGGATTTCCCATATTTTGGAGGGGACTCCAAACACGTCAACATTGATTTTAAGAATCTCCACTGGAGTTTGAGAGATTTTGACGTGAAAGTGTCACCATTTTGTCCGGGATTTGGAACATTTCCTGAGAATTTCCAAAATTTCCCCGGGAGTTTCCAAATTTTGAAGCGAACTCCAAGCATATCAATATTCATTTTAAGAATCTCCACTGGAGTTTGAGAGATTTTGACGTGAAAGTTTCACCATTTTGTCGGGGATTTGGAACATTTCTTGATAATTTCCATTGGTTCCCTGGGATTTCCCAAATTTTGGAGGGAACTCAGAATATCTAAAGTTTCCCCGGAATTTCCCAAATTTTGAAACGAACTCCAAACATGTCACCATTGATTTTCAGAATCTCCACTGGAGTTTGAGAGATTTTGACGTGAAAGTGTCAGCATTTTTTCGGGGATTTGGAACATTTCCTGAGAATTTCCAAAGTTTCCCCGGGATTTCCCAAATTTTGGAGGGAACTCCAAACATGTCACCATTGATTTTAAGAATCTCCACTGGAGTTTGAGAGATTTTGACGTGAAAGTGTCAGCATTTTGTCGGAGATCTGGAACATTTCCTGAGAATTTCCAAAGTTTCCCCGGGATTTTCCAAATTTTGGAGGTTACTCCAAACATGTCACCATTGATTTTAAGAATCTCCACTGGAGTTTGAGAGATTTTGACGTGAAAGTGTCACCATTTTGTCGTGGATTTGGAACATTTCCGAAGAATTTCCAAAGTTACCCCGGGATTTCCCAAATTTTGGAGGGGAATCCAAACACGTCACATAGATTTTAAGAATCTCCAGTGGAGTTTGAGAGATTTTGACGTGAAAGTGTCACCATTTTGTCGGGGATTTGGAACATTTCCTTAGAATTTCCAAAGTTTCCCCGGGATTTCCCAAATTTTGAAGGGAACTCCAAACATGTCACCATTGATTTTCAGAATCTCCACTGGAGTTTGAGAGATTTTGACGTGAAAGTGTCACCATTTTGTCGGGTATCTGGAACATTTCCTGAGTATTTCCAAAGTTTCCCCGGGATTTCCCAAATTTTGGAGGGAACTCCAAACATGTCACCATGGATTTTAAGAATCTCCACTGGAGTTTGAGAGATTTTGACCTGAAAGTGTCACCATTTTCTCGGGGATTTGGAACATTTCCTGAGAATTTCCAAAGATTCCCCTGGATTTCCCAAATTTTGGAGTGAACTCGAAAAATGTCAACATTGTTTTTAAGAATCTCCACTGGAATTTTAGAGATTTTGACGTGAAACTATTGCCATTTTGTCGGGGATTTGGAGCATTTCCTGAGAATTTCCAAAGTTTCCCTGGGATTTCCCAAATTTTGCAGGGAACTCCAAGCATGTCACCATTGATTTTAAGAATCTCCACTGGAGTTTGAGAGATTTTGATGTGAAAGTGTCACCATTTTGTCGGGGATTTGGAACATTTCCTGAGAATTTCCAAAGTTTCCCCGGGATTTCCCAAATTTTGAAGGGAACTCCAAACATGTCAACAATGATTTTAAGAATCTCCACTGGAGTTTGGGAGATTTTGACGTGAAAGTTTCACCATTTTGTTGGGGACAAACATTTACTGAGAATTCCTGAGAACATTTCCTGAGAATTTCCAAAGTTTCCCCGGGATTTCCCAAATTTTGGAGAGAACTCCAAACATGTCAACATTGATTTTAAGAATCTCCACTGGAGGTTGAGAGATTTTGACATGAAAGTGTCACCATTTTCTCGGGGATTTGGAACATTTCCTGAGAATATCTAAAGTTTCCCCGGAATTACCCAAATTTTGAAACGACCTCCAAACATGTCACCATTGATTTTAAGAATCTCCACTGGAGTTTGAGAGATTTTGACGTGAAAGTGTCACCATTTTGTTGCGGACAAATATTTCCTGAGAATTCCTGAGAACATTTCCTGAGAATTTCCAAAGTTTCCCCGGGATTTCCCAAATTTTGGAGGGAACTCCAAACATGTCAACATTGATTTTAAGAATCTCCACTGGAGGCTGAGAGATTTTGACATGAAAGTGTCACCATTTTCTCGGGGATTTGGAACATTTCCTGAGAATATCTAAAGTTTCCCCGGAATTTCCCAAATTTTGAAACGACCTCCAAACATGTCACCATTGATTTTAAGAATCTCCACGGGGGTTTGAGAGATTTTGACGTGAAAGTGTCACCATTTTGTCGGAGATCTGGAACATTTCCTGAGCATTTCCAAATTTTCCCCAAGATTTCCCACATTTTGAAGGGAACTCCAAGCATGTCAACATTGATTTTAAGAATCTCCACTGGAGTTTGAGAGATTTTGACGTGAAAGTGTCACCATTTTGTCGGGGATTTGGAACATTTCCTGAGCATTTCCAAAGTTTCCCCGGGATTTTCCAAATTTTGAAGGGAACTCCAAGCATGTCAACATTGATTTTAAGAATCTCCACTGGAGTTTGAGAGATTTTGACGTGAAAGTGTCACCATTTTGAAGGGGATTTGGAACATTTCCTGAGAATTTCCAAAGTTACCCCGGGATTTCCCATATTTTGGAGGGGACTCCAAACACGTCAACATTGATTTTAAGAATCTCCACTGGAGTTTGAGAGATTTTGACGTGAAAGTGTCACCATTTTGTCGGGGATTTGGAACATTTCCTGAGAATTTCCAAAGTTTCCCCGGGAGATTCCAAATTTTGAAGGGAACTCCAAGCATATCAATATTGATTTTAAGAATCTCCACTGGAGTTTGAGAGATTTTGACCTGAAAGTGTCACCATTTTGTCGGGGATTTGGAACATTTCCTGAGCATTTCCAAAGTTTCCCCGGGATTTCCCAAATTTTGGAGGGAACTCCAAACATTTCACCATTGATTTTCAGAATCTCCACTGTAGTTTGAGAGATTTTGACGTGAAAGTGTCACCATTTTGTCGGGGATTTGGAACATTTCCTGAGCATTTCCAAAGTTTCCCCGGGATTTCCCAAATTTTGAAGGGAACTCCAAACATGTCAACAATGATTTTAAGAATCTCCACTGGAGTTTGAGAGATTTTGACGTGAAAGTTTCACCATTTTGTTGGGGACAAACATTTACTGAGAATTCCTGAGAACATTTCCTGAGAATTTCCAAAGTTTCCCCGGGATTTCCCAAATTTTGGAGAGAACTCCAAACATGTCAACATTGATTTTAAGAATCTCCACTGGAGGTTGAGAGATTTTGACATGAAAGTGTCACCATTTTCTCGGGGATTTGGAACATTTCCTGAGAATATCTAAAGTTTCCCCGGAATTTCCCAAATTTTGAAACGAACTCCAAACATGTCACCATTGATTTTAAGAATCTCCACTGGAGTTTGAGAGATTTTGACGTGAAAGTGTCACCATTTTGTTGCGGACAAATATTTCCTGAGAATTCCTGAGAACATTTCCTGAGAATTTCCAAAGTCTCCCCGGGATTTCCCAAATTTTGGAGGGAACTCCAAACATGTCAACATTGATTTTAAGAATCTCCACTGGATTTTGAGAGATTTTGACGTGAATGTGTCACCATTATGTCGGGGATTTGGAATATGTCTGGAGAATTTCCAAAGTTTCCCCGAGATTTCCCAAATTTTGGCGGAACTCCAAACATGTCAACATTGATTTTAAGAATCTCCACTGGGGTTTGAGAGATTTTGACGTGAAAGTGTCACCATTTTGTCGGAGATCTGGAACATTTCCTGAGCATTTCCAAATTTTCCCCAAGATTTCCCACATTTTGAAGGGAACTCCAAGCATGTCAACATTGATTTTAAGAATCTCCACTGGAGTTTGAGAGATTTTGACGTGAAAGTGTCACCATTTTGTTGGGGATTTGGAACATTTCCTGAGCATTTCCAAAGTTTCCCCGGGATTTTCCAAATTTTGAAGGGAACTCCAAGCATGTCAACATTGATTTTAAGAATCTCCACTGGAGTTTGAGAGATTTTGACGTGAAAGTGTCACCATTTTGAAGGGGATTTGGAACATTTCCTGAGAATTTCCAAAGTTACCCCGGGATTTCCCATATTTTGGAGGGGACTCCAAACACGTCAACATTGATTTTAAGAATCTCCACTGGAGTTTGAGAGATTTTGACGTGAAAGTGTCACCATTTTGTCGGGGATTTGGAACATTTCCTGAGAATTTCCAAAGTTTCCCCAGGAGTTTCCAAATTTTGAAGGGAACTCCAAGCATATCAATATTGATTTTAAGAATCTCCACTGGAGTTTGAGAGATTTTGACGTGAAAGTTTCACCATTTTGTCGGGGATTTGGAACATTTCCTGAGCATTTCCAAAGTTTCCCCGGGATTTCCCAAATTTTGAAGGGAACTCCAAGCATGTCAACATTGATTTTAAGAATCTCCACTGGAGTTTGAGAGATTTTGACGTGAAAGTGTCACCATTTTGTCGGGGATTTGGAACATTTCCTGAGAATTTCCAAAGTTTCCCCGGGATTTCCCAAATTTTGAAGGGAACTCCAAACATGTCAACAATGATTTTAAGAATCTCCACTGGAGTTTGGGAGATTTTGACGTGAAAGTTTCACCATTTTGTTGGGTACAAACATTTACTGAGAATTCCTGAGAACATTTCCTGAGAATTTCCAAAGTTTCCCCGGGATTTCCCAAATTTTGGAGAGAACTCCAAACATGTCAACATTGATTTTAAGAATCTCCACTGGAGGTTGAGAGATTTTGACATGAAAGTGTCACCATTTTCTCGGGGATTTGGAACATTTCCTGAGAATATCTAAAGTTTCCCCGGAATTTCCCAAATTTTGAAACGACCTCCAAACATGTCACCATTGATTTTAAGAATCTCCACTGGAGTTTGAGAGATTTTGACGTGAAAGTGTCACCATTTTGTTGCGGACAAATATTCCCTGAGAATTCCTGAGAACATTTCCTGAGAATTTCCAAAGTTTCCCCGGGATTTCCCAAATTTTGGAGGGAACTCCAAACATGTCAACATTGATTTTAAGAATCTCCACTGGATTTTGACAGATTTTGACGTGAATGTGTCACCATTATGTCGGGGATTTGGAATATGTCTGGAGAATTTCCAAAGTTTCCCCGAGATTTCCCAAATTTTGGCGGAACTCCAAACATGTCAACATTGATTTTAAGAATCTCCACGGGGGTTTGAGAGATTTTGACGTGAAAGTGTCACCATTTTGTCGGAGATCTGGAACATTTCCTGAGCATTTCCAAATTTTCCCCAAGATTTCCCACATTTTGAAGGGAACTCCAAGCATGTCAACATTGATTTTAAGAATCTCCACTGGAGTTTGAGAGATTTTGACCTGAAAGTGTCACCATTTTGTCGGGGATTTGGAACATTTCCTGAGCATTTCCAAAGTTTCCCCGGGATTTTCCAAATTTTGAAGGGAACTCCAAGCATGTCAACATTGATTTTAAGAATCTCCACTGGAGTTTGAGAGATTTTGACGTGAAAGTGTCACCATTTTGAAGGGGATTTGGAACATTTCCTGAGAATTTCCAAAGTTACCCCGGGATTTCCCATATTTTGGAGGGGACTCCAAACACGTCAACATTGATTTTAAGAATCTCCACTGGAGTTTGAGAGATTTTGACGTGAAAGTGTCACCATTTTGTCGGGGATTTGGAACATTTCCTGAGAATTTCCAAAGTTTCCCCAGGAGTTTCCAATTTTTGGAGGGGACTCCAAACATGTCAACATTGATTTTAAGAATCTCCACTGGAGTTTGAGAGATTTTGACGTGAAAGTGTCACCATTTTGTCGGGGATTTGGAACATTTCCGGAGAATTTCCAAAGTTACCACGGGATTTCACATATTTTGGAGGGGACTCCAAACACGTCAACATTGATTTTAAAAATCTCCACTGGAGGTTGAGAGATTTTGACCTGAAAGTGTCACCATTTTGTCGGGGATTTGGAACATTTCCTGAGCATTTCCAAAGTTTCCCCGGGATTTCCCAAATTTTGAAGGGAACTCCAAGCATGTCAACATTGATTTTAAGAATCTCCACTGGAGTTTGAGAGATTTTGACGTGAAAGTGTCACCATTTTGTCGGGGATTTGGAACATTTCCTGAGAATTTCCAAAGTTTCCCCGGGATTTTCCAAATTTTGAAGGGAACTCCAAGCATGTCAATATTGATTTTCAGAATCTCCACTGGAGTTTGAGAGATTTTGACGTGAAAGTGTCACCATTTTCTCGGGGATTTGGAACATTTCCTGAGAATTTCCAAAGATCCTCCTGGATTTCCCAAATTTTGGAGTGAACTCGAAAAATGTCAACATTGTTTTTAAGAATCTCCACTGGAATTTTAGAGATTTTGACGTGCAACTATTGCCATTTTGTCGGGGATTTGGAGCATTTCCTGAGAATTTCCAAAGTTTCCCTGGGATTTCCCAAATTTTGAAGGGAACTCCAAGCATGTCACCATTGATTTTAAGAATCTCCACTGGAGGTTGAGAGATTTTGACGTGAAAGTGTCACCATATTGTCGGGGATTTGGAACATTTTCTGAGCATTTCCAAAGTTTCCCCGGGATTTCCCAAATTTTGGAGGGAACTCCAAACATGTCACCATTGATTTTAAGAATCTCCACTGGAGTTTGAGAGATTTTGACGTGAAAGTGTCACCATTTTGTCGGGGATTTGGAACATTTCCTGAGAATTTCCAAAGTTTCCCCGGGATTTCCCAAATTTTGAAGGGAACTCCAAACATGTCAACAATGATTTTAAGAATCTCCACTGGAGTTTGGGAGATTTTGACGTGAAAGTTTCACCATTTTGTTGGGGACAAACATTTCCTGAGAATTCCTGAGAACATTTCCTGAGAATTTCCAAAGTTTCCCCGGGATTTCCCAAATTTTGGAGAGAACTCCAAGCATGTCAACATTGATTTTAAGAATCTCCACTGGAGTTTGAGAGATTTTGACGTGAAAGTGTCAACATATTGTCGGGGATTTAGAACATTTCCTGAGAATTTCCAATGTTACCCCGGGATTTCGCACATTTTGAAGGGAACTCCAAGCATGTCAACATTGATTTTAAGAATCTCCACTGGAGTTTGAGAGATTTTGACGTGAAAGTGTCACCATTTTGTCGGGGATTTGGAACATTTCCTGAGAATATCTAAAGTTTCCAAGGGATTTCCCAAATTTTGAAACGAACTCCAAACATGTCACCATTGATTTTAAGAATCTCCACTGGAGTTTGAGAGATTTTGCGTGAAAGTGTCACCATTTTGTTGGGGAAAAATATTTCCTGAGAATTCCTGAGAACATTTCCTGAGAATTTACAAAGTTTCCCCGGGATTTCCCAAATTTTGGACGGAACTCCAAACATGTCAACATTGATTTTAAGAATCTCCACTGGAGTTTGAGAGATTTTGACGTGAAAGTGTCACCATTTTGTCGGAGATCTGGAACATTTCCTGAGCATTTCCAAATTTTCCCCAAGATTTCCCACATTTTGAAGGGAAGTCCAAGCATGTCAACATTGATTTTAAGAATCTCCACTGGAGTTTGAGAGATTTTGACGTGCAAGTGTCACCATTTTCTCGGGGATTTGGAACATTTCCTGAGAATTTCCATTGGTTCCCCGGGATTTCCCAAATTTTGGAGGGAACTCCAAACATGTCACCATTGATTTTAAGAATCTCCACTGGAGTTTGAGAGATTTTGACGTGCAAGTGTCACCATTTTGTCGGGGATTTGGAACATTTCCTGAGAATTTCCAAAGTTTCCCCAGGATTTCCCAAATTTTGGAGGGAACTCCAAACATGTCACCATTGATTTTAAGAATCTCCACTGGAGATTGAGAGATTTTGACGTGAAAGTGTCACCATTTTGTCGGGGATTTGGAACATTTCCTGAGTATTTCCAAAGTTACCCCGGGATTTCCCATATTATGGATGGGACTCCAAATATGTCAACATTGATTTTAAGAATCTCCACTGGAGTTTGAGAGATTTTGACGTGAAAGTGTCACCATTTTGTCGGGGATTTGGAACATTTCCGGAGAATTTCTGAAGTTTCCCCGGGATTTCCCACATTTTGAAGGGAACTCCAAACATGTCACCATTGATTTTAAGAATCTCCACTGGAGTTTGAGAGATTTTGACGTGCAAGTGTCACCATTTTGTCGGGGATTTGGAACATTTCCAGAGAATTTCAAAAGTTTCCCCAAGATTTCCCACATTTTGAAGGGAACTCCAAACATGTCAACATTGATTTTAAGAATCTCTACTGGAGTTTGAGAGATTTTGACTTGAAAGTGTCACGATTTTGTCGGGCATTTGGAACATTTCCTGAGAATTTCCAAAGTTTCCCCGGGATTTCCTAAATTTTGGAGGGAACTCCAAACATGTCAACATTGATTTTAAGAATCTCCTCTGGATTTTGAGAGATTTTGACCTGAAAGTGTCACCATTTTGTCAGGGATTTGGAAAATTTCCTGAGAATTTCCAAAGTTCTCCCTGGATTCCCCACATTTTGAAGGGAACTGCAAACATGTCACCATTGATTTTAAGAATCTCCACTGGAGTCTGAGAGATTTTGATGTGAAAGTGTTAACATATTGTCGGGGATTTAGAACATTTCCTGAGAATTTCCAAAGGTTCCCCGGGATTTTCCAAATTTTGGAGGGAGCTCCAAACACGGCACCATGGATTTTAAGAATCTCCACTGGAGTTTGAGAGATTTTGACGTGGAAGTGTCACCATTTTGTCGGGGATTTGGAACATTTCCTGAGCATTTCCAAAGTTTCCCCGGGATTTCCCAAATTTTGGAGGGAACTCCAAACATGTCACCATGGATTTTAAGAATCTCCACTGGAGTTTGAGAGATTTTGACCTGAAAGTGTCACCATTTTCTCGGGAATTTGGAACATTTCCTGAGAATTTCCAAAGATTCCCCTGGATTTCCCAAATTTTGGAGTGAAATCGAAAAATGTCAACATTGATGTTAAGAATCTCCACTGGAATGTGAGAGATTTTGACGTAAAACTATTGCCATTTTGTCGGGGATTTGGAGCATTTCCTGAGAATTTCCAAAGTTTCCCCGGGATTTCCCAAATTTTGGAGGGAACTCCAAACATGTCACCATTGATTTTAAGAATCTCCACTGGAGTTTTAGAGATTTTGACCTGAAAATGTCACCATTTTATCGGGGATTTGGAACATTTCCTGAGAATTTCCAAAGTTTCCCTGGGATTTTCAAAATTTTGGAGGGAACTCCAAACATGGCACCATTGATTTTAAGAATCTCCACTGGAGTTTGAGAGATTTTGACGTGAAAATGTCACCATTTTATCGGGGATTTGGAACATTTCCTGAGAATTTCCAAAGTTTCCCCGGGATTTCTCAAATTTTGAAGGGAACTCCAAACATGTCAACAATGATTTTAAGAATCTCCACTGGAGTTTGGGAGATTTTGACGTGAAAGTTTCACCATTTTGTTGGGGACAAACATTTCCTGAGAATTCCTGAGAACATTTCCTGAGAATTTCCAAAGTTTCCACGGGATTTCCCAAATTTTGGAGAGAACTCCAAACATGTCAACATTGATTTTAAGAATCTCCACTGGAGTTTGAGAGATTTTGACGTGAAAGTGTCACCATTTTGTCGGGGATTTGGAACATTTCCTGAGAATATCCAAAATTTCCCCAGAATTTCCCAAAATTTGGAGGGTACTCCAAACATGTCACCATTGATTTTAAGAATCTCCACTGGAGTTTGAGAGATTTTGACGTGAAAGTGTCACCATTTTGTCGGGGATTTGGAACATTTCCTGAGCATTTCCAAAGTTTCCCCGGGATTTCATAACTTTTGGAGGGAACTCCAAACATATCAACATTGATTTTAAGAATCTCCACTGGAGGTTGAGAGATTTTGACATGGAAGTGTCACCATTTTGTCGGGGATTTGGAACATTTCCTGAGAATATCTAAAGTTTCCCCGGGATTTCCCAAATTTTGAAACGAACTCCAAACATGTCACCATTGATTTTAAGAATCTCCACTGGAGTTTGAGAGATTTTGACGTGAAAGTGTCACCATTTTGTTGGGGACAAATATTTCCTGAGAATTCCTGAGAACATTTCCTGAGAATTTCCAAAGTTTCCCCGGGATTTCCCAAATTTTGGAGGGAACTCCAAACATGTTACCATTGATTTTAAGAATCTCCACTGGATTTTGAGAGATTTTGACGTGAATGTGTCACCATTTTGTCGGGGATTTGGAATATGTCTGGAGAATTTCCAAAGTTTCCCCGAGATTTCCCAAATTTTGGCGGAACTCCAAACATGTCAACATTGATTTTAAGAATCTCCACTGGAGTTTGAGAGATTTTGACGTGAAAGTGTCACCATTTTGTCGGGGATTTGGAACATTTCCTGAAACTTCCAAAGATTCCCCGGGATTTCCAACATTTTGGAGGGAACTCCATGCATGTCTCCATTGATTTTAAGAATCTCCACTGGAGTTTGAGAGATTTTGATGTGCAAGTGTCACCATTTTGTCGGGGATTTGGAACATTTCCGGAGAATTTCAAAAGTTTCCCCAAGATTTCCCACATTTTGAAGGGAACTCCAAACATGTCACCATTGATTTTAGGAATCTCCACTGGAGTTTGAGAGATTTTGACGTGAAAGTGTCAACATATTGTCGGGGATTTAGAATATTTCCTGACAATTTCCAAAGGTTCCCCGGGGTTTCCCAATTTTTGGAGGGGACTCCAAACATGTCAACATTGATTTTAAGAATCTCCACTGGATTTTGAGAGATTTTGACCTGAAAGTGTCACCATTTTGTCAGGGATTTGGAAAATTTCCTGAGAATTTCCAAAGTTCTCCCTGGATTCCCAACATTTTGAAGGGAACTCCAAACATGTCACCATTGATTTTAAGAATCTCCACTGGAGTCTGAGAGATTTTGATGTGAAAGTGTCAACATATTGTCGGGGATTTAGAACATTTCCTGAGAATTTCCAAAGTTACCCCGGGATTTACCAAATTTTGGAGGGATCTCCAAGCATGGCACCATGGATTTTAAGAATCTCCACTGGAGTTTGAGAGATTTTGACGTGAAAGTGTCAGCATTTTGTCGGGGATTTGCAATATTTCCGGAGAATTTCTGAAGTTTCCCCAAGATTTCCCACATTTTGAAGGGAACTCCAAGCATGTCAGCATTGATTTTAAGAATCTCTACTGGAGTTTGAGAGATTTTGACGTGAAAGTGTCACCATTTTCTCGGGGATTTGGAACATTTCCTGAGAATTTCCAAAGATCCTCCTGGATTTCCTAAATTTTGGAGGGAACTCCAAACATGTCAACATTGATTTTAAGAATCTCCACTGGATTTTGAGAGATTTTGACCTGAAAGTGTCACCATTTTGTCAGGGATTTGGAAAATTTCCTGAGAATTTCCAAAGTTCTCCCTGGATTCCCAACATTTTGAAGGGAACTCCAAACATGTCACCATTGATTTTAAGAATCTCCACTGGAGTCTGAGAGATTTTGATGTGAAAGTGTCAACATATTGTCGGGGATTTAGAACATTTCCTGAGAATTTCCACAGTTTCCCCGGGATTTCCCATATCATGGATGGGACTCCAAACATGTCACCATTGATTTTAAGAATCTCCACTGGAGTTTGAGAGATTTTGACGTGAAAGTGTCACCATTTTGTTGGGGACAAATATTTCCTGAGAATTCCTGAGAACATTTCCTGAGAATTTCCAAAGTTTCCCCAGGATTTCCCAAATTTTGGAGGGAACTCCAAACATGTCACCATTGATTTTAAGAATCTCCACTGGATTTTGAGAGATTTTGACGTGAATGTGTCACCATTGTGTCGGGGATTTCGAATATGTCTGGAGAATTTCCAAAGTTTCCCCGAGATTTCCCAAATTTTGGCGGAACTCCAAACATGTCAACATTGATTTTAAGAATCTCCACTGGAGTTTGAGAGATTTTGACGTGAAAGTGTCACCATTCTGTCGGAGATCTGGAACATTTCCTGAGCATTTCCAAATTTTCCCCAAGATTTCCCACATTATGAATGGAACTCCAAGCATGTCAACATTGATTTTAAGAATCTCCACTGGAGTTTGAGAGATTTTGACGTGAAAGTGTCACGATTTGTCGGGGATTTGGAAAATTTCCTGAGAATTTCCAAAGTTTCCCCGGGATTTTCCAAATTTTGAAGGGAACTCCAAGCATGTCAACATTGATTTTAAGAATCTCCACTGGAGTTTGAGAGATTTTGACGTGAAAGTGTCACCATTTTGTCGGGGATTTGGAACATTTCCTGAGAATTTCCAAAGTTACCCCGGGATTTCCCATATTTTGGAGGGGACTCCAAACACGTCAACATTGATTTTAAGAATCTCCACTGGAGTTTGAGAGATTTTGACCTGAAAGTAGTCACCATTTTGTCGGGGATTTGGAACATTTCCTGAGAATTTCCAAAGGTTCCCCGGGATTTCCCAAATTTTGAAGGGAACTCCAAACATGTCACCATTGATTTTAAGAATCTCCACTGGAGTCTGAGAGATTTTGCGTGAAAGTGTCACCATTTTGTCGGGGAATGGAACATTTCCTGAGGATTTCCAAAGATTACCCGGGATTTCCCAAATTTTGGAGGGAACTCCAAACATGTCACCATTGATTTTAAAAATCTCCACTTGAGTGTGAGAGATTTTGACGTGGAAGTTTCACCATTTTGTCGGGGATTTGGAACATTTCCTGAGAATTTCCATTGGTTCCCCGGGATTTCCCAAATTTTGGAGGGAACTCCAAACATGTCACCATTGATTTTAAGAATCTCCACTGGAGTTTGAGAGATTTTGACGTGAAAGTGTCACCATTTTGTCGGGGATTTGGAACATTTCCTGAGAATTTCCAAAGTTTCCCCGGGATTTCCCAGATTTTGGAGGGAACTCCAAACATGTCACCATTGATTTTAAGAATCTCCACTGGAGATTGAGAGATTTTGACGTGAAAGTGTCACCATTTTGTCGGGGATTTGGAACATTTCCTGAGAATTTCCAAAGTTACCCCGGGATTTCCCATATTATGGATGGGACTCCAAATATGTCAACATTGATTTTAAGAATCTCCACTGGGGTTTGAGAGATTTTGACGTGAAAGTGTCACCATTTTGTCGGATATTTGGAACATTTCCTGAGAATTTCTGAAGTTTCCCCGGGATTTCCCAAATTTTGGAGGGAACTCCAAACATGTCAACATTGATTTTAAGAATCTCCACTGGAGTTTGAGAGATTTTGACGTGAAAGTGTCACCATTTTGTCGGAGATCTGGAACATTTCCTGAGCATTTCCAAATTTTCCCCAAGATTTCCCACATTTTGAAGGGAACTCCAAACATGTCACCATTGATTTTAGGAATCTCCACTGGAGTTTGAGAGATTTTGACGTGAAAGTGTCACCATTTTGTTGGGGATTTAGAACATTTCCTGAGAATTTCCAAAGGTTCCCCGGGATTTACCAAATTTTGGAGGGAGCTCCAAACATGTCAACATTGATTTTAAGAATCTCCACTGGATTTTGAGAGATTTTGACATGAAAGTATCACCATTTTCTCGGGGATTTGGAACATTTCCTGACAAATTCCGGAGTTTCCCCGGGGTTTCCCAATTTTTGGAGGGGACTCCAAACATGTCAACATTGATTTTAAGAATCTCCACTGGATTTTGAGAGATTTTGACCTGAAAGTGTCACCATTTTGTCAGGGATTTGGAAAATTTCCTGAGAATTTCCAAAGTTCTCCCTGGATTCCCAACATTTTGAAGGGAACTCCAAACATGTCACCATTGATTTTAAGAATCTCCACTGGAGTCTGAGAGATTTTGATGTGAAAGTGTCAACATATTGTCGGGGATTTAGAACATTTCCTGAGAATTTCCAATGTTACCCCGGGATTTCCCACATTTTGAAGGGAACTCCAAGCATGTCAACATTGATTTTAAGAATCTCCACTGGAGTTTGAGAGATTTTGACGTGAAAGTGTCACCATTTTGTCGGGGATTTGGAACATTTCCTGAGAATATCTAAAGTTTCCAAGGGATTTCCCAAATTTTGAAACGAACTCCAAACATGTCACCATTGATTTTAAGAATCTCCACTGGAGTTTGAGAGATTTTGCGTGAAAGTGTCACCATTTTGTTGGGGAAAAATATTTCCTGAGAATTCCTGAGAACATTTCCTGAGAATTTACAAAGTTTCCCCGGGATTTCCCAAATTTTGGACGGAACTCCAAACATGTCAACATTGATTTTAAGAATCTCCACTGGAGTTTGAGAGATTTTGACGTGAAAGTGTCACCATTTTGTCGGAGATCTGGAACATTTCCTGAGCATTTCCAAATTTTCCCCAAGATTTCCCACATTTTGAAGGGAAGTCCAAGCATGTCAACATTGATTTTAAGAATCTCCACTGGAGTTTGAGAGATTTTGACGTGCAAGTGTCACCATTTTCTCGGGGATTTGGAACATTTCCTGAGAATTTCCATTGGTTCCCCGGGATTTCCCAAATTTTGGAGGGAACTCCAAACATGTCACCATTGATTTTAAGAATCTCCACTGGAGTTTGAGAGATTTTGACGTGCAAGTGTCACCATTTTGTCGGGGATTTGGAACATTTCCTGAGAATTTCCAAAGTTTCCCCAGGATTTCCCAAATTTTGGAGGGAACTCCAAACATGTCACCATTGATTTTAAGAATCTCCACTGGAGATTGAGAGATTTTGACGTGAAAGTGTCACCATTTTGTCGGGGATTTGGAACATTTCCTGAGTATTTCCAAAGTTACCCCGGGATTTCCCATATTACGGATGGGACTCCAAATATGTCAACATTGATTTTAAGAATCTCCACTGGAGTTTGAGAGATTTTGACGTGAAAGTGTCACCATTTTGTCGGGGATTTGGAACATTTCCGGAGAATTTCTGAAGTTTCCCCGGGATTTCCCACATTTTGAAGGGAACTCCAAACATGTCACCATTGATTTTAAGAATCTCCACTGGAGTTTGAGAGATTTTGACGTGCAAGTGTCACCATTTTGTCGGGGATTTGGAACATTTCCAGAGAATTTCAAAAGTTTCCCCAAGATTTCCCACATTTTGAAGGGAACTCCAAACATGTCAACATTGATTTTAAGAATCTCTACTGGAGTTTGAGAGATTTTGACTTGAAAGTGTCACGATTTTGTCGGGCATTTGGAACATTTCCTGAGAATTTCCAAAGTTTCCCCGGGATTTCCTAAATTTTGGAGGGAACTCCAAACATGTCAACATTGATTTTAAGAATCTCCTCTGGATTTTGAGAGATTTTGACCTGAAAGTGTCACCATTTTGTCAGGGATTTGGAAAATTTCCTGAGAATTTCCAAAGTTCTCCCTGGATTCCCCACATTTTGAAGGGAACTGCAAACATGTCACCATTGATTTTAAGAATCTCCACTGGAGTCTGAGAGATTTTGATGTGAAAGTGTTAACATATTGTCGGGGATTTAGAACATTTCCTGAGAATTTCCAAAGGTTCCCCGGGATTTTCCAAATTTTGGAGGGAGCTCCAAACACGGCACCATGGATTTTAAGAATCTCCACTGGAGTTTGAGAGATTTTGACGTGGAAGTGTCACCATTTTGTCGGGGATTTGGAACATTTCCTGAGCATTTCCAAAGTTTCCCCGGGATTTCCCAAATTTTGGAGGGAACTCCAAACATGTCACCATGGATTTTAAGAATCTCCACTGGAGTTTGAGAGATTTTGACCTGAAAGTGTCACCATTTTCTCGGGGATTTGGAACATTTCCTGAGAATTTCCAAAGATTCCCCTGGATTTCCCAAATTTTGGAGTGAAATCGAAAAATGTCAACATTGATGTTAAGAATCTCCACTGGAATGTGAGAGATTTTGACGTAAAACTATTGCCATTTTGTCGGGGATTTGGAGCATTTCCTGAGAATTTCCAAAGTTTCCCCGGGATTTCCCAAATTTTGGAGGGAACTCCAAACATGTCACCATTGATTTTAAGAATCTCCACTGGAGTTTTAGAGATTTTGACCTGAAAATGTCACCATTTTATCGGGGATTTGGAACATTTCCTGAGAATTTCCAAAGTTTCCCTGGGATTTTCAAAATTTTGGAGGGAACTCCAAACATGGCACCATTGATTTTAAGAATCTCCACTGGAGTTTGAGAGATTTTGACGTGAAAATGTCACCATTTTATCGGGGATTTGGAACATTTCCTGAGAATTTCCAAAGTTTCCCCGGGATTTCTCAAATTTTGAAGGGAACTCCAAACATGTCAACAATGATTTTAAGAATCTCCACTGGAGTTTGGGAGATTTTGACGTGAAAGTTTCACAATTTTGTTGGGGACAAACATTTCCTGAGAATTCCTGAGAACATTTCCTGAGAATTTCCAAAGTTTCCACGGGATTTCCCAAATTTTGGAGAGAACTCCAAACATGTCAACATTGATTTTAAGAATCTCCACTGGAGTTTGAGAGATTTTGACGTGAAAGTGTCACCATTTTGTCGGGGATTTGGAACATTTCCTGAGAATATCCAAAATTTCCCCAGAATTTCCCAAAATTTGGAGGGTACTCCAAACATGTCACCATTGATTTTAAGAATCTCCACTGGAGTTTGAGAGATTTTGACGTGAAAGTGTCACCATTTTGTCGGGGATTTGGAACATTTCCTGAGCATTTCCAAAGTTTCCCCGGGATTTCATAACTTTTGGAGGGAACTCCAAACATGTCAACATTGATTTTAAGAATCTCCACTGGAGGTTGAGAGATTTTGACATGGAAGTGTCACCATTTTGTCGGGGATTTGGAACATTTCCTGAGAATATCTAAAGTTTCCCCGGGATTTCCCAAATTTTGAAACGAACTCCAAACATGTCACCATTGATTTTAAGAATCTCCACTGGAGTTTGAGAGATTTTGACGTGAAAGTGTCACCATTTTGTTGGGGACAAATATTTCCTGAGAATTCCTGAGAACATTTCCTGAGAATTTCCAAAGTTTCCCCGGGATTTCCCAAATTTTGGAGGGAACTCCAAACATGTTACCATTGATTTTAAGAATCTCCACTGGATTTTGAGAGATTTTGACGTGAATGTGTCACCATTTTGTCGGGGATTTGGAATATGTCTGGAGAATTTCCAAAGTTTCCCCGAGATTTCCCAAATTTTGGCGGAACTCCAAACATGTCAACATTGATTTTAAGAATCTCCACTGGAGTTTGAGAGATTTTGACGTGAAAGTGTCACCATTTTGTCGGGGATTTGGAACATTTCCTGAAACTTCCAAAGATTCCCCGGGATTTCCAACATTTTGGAGGGAACTCCATGCATGTCTCCATTGATTTTAAGAATCTCCACTGGAGTTTGAGAGATTTTGATGTGCAAGTGTCACCATTTTGTCGGGGATTTGGAACATTTCCGGAGAATTTCAAAAGTTTCCCCAAGATTTCCCACATTTTGAAGGGAACTCCAAGCATGTCAATATTGATTTTCAGAGTCTCCACTGGAGTTTGAGAGATTTTGACGTGAAAGTGTCACCATTTTGTCGGGGATTTGGAACATTTTCTGAGAATTTCCAAAGTTACCCCGGGATTTCCCATATTTTGGAGGGGACTCCAAGCACGTCAACATTGATTTTAAGAATCTCCACTGGAGTCTGAGAGATTTTGACGTGAAAGTGTCAGCATTTTGTCGGGGAATGGAACATTTCCTGAGCATTTCCAAAGATTACCCGGGATTTCCCAAATTTTGGAGGGAACTCCAAACATGTCACCATTGATTTTAAAAATCTCCACTTGAGTGTGAGAGATTTTGACGTGGAAGTTTCACCATTTTGTCGGGGATTTGGAACATTTCCTGAGAATTTCCATTGTTTCCCCGGGATTTCCCAAATTTTGGAGGGAACTCCAAACATGTCACCATTGATTTTAAGAATCTCCACTGGAGTTTGAGAGATTTTGACGTGAAAGTGTCACCATTTTGTCGGGGATTTGGAACATTTCCTGAGAATTTCCATTGGTTCCCCGGGATTTCCCAAATTTTGGAGGGAACTCCAAACATGTCAACATTGATTTTAAGAATCTCCACTGGAGATTGAGAGATTTTGACATGAAAGTGTCACCATTTTCTCGGGGATTTGGAACATTTCCTGAGACTATCTAAAGTTTCCCCGGGATTTCCCAAATTTTGAAACGAACTCCAAACATGTCACCATTGATTTTAAGAATCTCCACTGGAGTTTGAGAGATTTTGACGTGAAAGTGTCACCATTTTGTTGGGCACATATATTTCCTGAGAATTCCTGAGAACATTTCCTGAGAATTTCCAAAGTTTCCCCAGGATTTCCCAAATTTTGGAGGGAACTCCAAACATGTCACCATTGATTTTAAGAATCTCCACTGGATTTTGAGAGATTTTGACGTGAATGTGTCACCATTATGTCGGGGATTTGGAATATGTCTGGAGAATTTCCAATGTTTCCCCGAGATTTCCCAAATTTTGGCGGAACTCCAAATATGTCAACATTGATTTTAAGAATCTCCACTGGAGTTTGAGAGATTTTGACGTGAAAGTGTCACCATTTTGTCGGAGATCTGGAACATTTCCTGAGCATTTCCAAAGTTTCCCCAAGATTTCCCACATTATGAATGGAACTCCAAGCATGTCAACACTGATTTTAAGAATCTCCACTGGAGTTTGAGAGATTTTGACGTGAAAGTGTCACGATTTGTCGGGGATTTGGAACATTTCCTGAGAATTTCCAAAGTTTCCCCGGGATTTTCCAAATTTTGAAGGGAACTCCAAGCATGTCAACATTGATTTTAAGAATCTCCACTGGAGTTTGAGAGATTTTGACCTGAAAGTAGTCACCATTTTGTCGGGGATTTGGAACATTTCCTGAGAATTTCCAAAGGTTCCCCGGGATTTCCCAAATTTTGAAGGGAACTCCAAACATGTCACCATTGATTTTAAGAATCTCCACTGGAGTCTGACAGATTTTGACGTGAAAGTGTCACCATTTTGTCGGGGAATGGAACATTTCCTGAGCATTTCCAAAGATTACACGGGATTTCCCAAATTTTGGAGGGAACTCCAAACATGTCAACATTGATTTTAAAAATCTCCACTTGAGTGTGAGAGATTTTGACGTGGAAGTTTCACCATTTTGTCGGGGATTTGGAACATATCCTGAGAATTTCCATTGGTTACCCGGGATTTCCCAAATTTTGGAGGGAACTCCAAACATGTCACCATTGATTTTAAGAATCTCCACTGGAGTTTGAGAGATTTTGACGTGAAAGTGTCACCATTTTGTCGGGGATTTGGAACATTTCCTGAGAATTTCCAAAGTTTCCCCGGGATTTCCCAAATTTTGGAGGGAACTCCAAACATGTCACCATTGATTTTAAGAATCTCCACTGGAGTCTGACAGATTTTGACGTGAAAGTGTCACCATTTTGTCGGGGATTTGGAACATTTCCTGAGAATTTCCAAAGTTACCCCAGGATTTCCCATATTATGGATGGGACTCCAAATATGTCAACATTGATTTTAAGAATCTCCACTGGGGTTTGAGAGATTTTGACGTGAAAGTGTCACCATTTTGTTGTTGATTTAGAACATTTCCTGAGAATTTCCAAAGGTTCCCCGGGATTTACCAAATTTTGGAGGGAGCTCCAAACATGTCAACATTGATTTTAAGAATCTCCACTGGATTTTGAGAGATTTTGACATGGAAGTGTCACCATTTTCTCGGGGATTTGGAACATTTCCTGACAAATTCCGGAGTTTCCCATGGGTTTCCCAATTTTTGGAGGGGACTCCAAACATGTCAACATTGATTTTAAGAATCTCCACTGGATTTTGAGAGATTTTGACCTGAAAGTGTCACCATTTTGTCAGGGATTTGGAAAATTTCCTGAGAATTTCCAAAGTTCTCCCTGGATTCCCAACATTTTGAAGGGAACTCCAAACATGTCACCATTGATTTTAAGAATCTCCACTGGAGTCTGAGAGATTTTGATGTGAAAGTGTCAACATATTGTCGGGGATTTAGAACATTTCCTGAGAATTTCCAAAGTTACCCCGGGATTTACCAAATTTTGGAGGGATCTCCAAACATGGCACCATGGATTTTAAGAATCTCCACTGGAGTTTGAGAGATTTTGACGTGAAAGTGTCAGCATTTTGTCGGGGATTTGCAATATTTCCGGAGAATTTCTGAAGTTTCCCCTGGATTTCCCAAATCTTGGAGGGAACTCCAAACATGTCAACATTGATTTTAAGAATCTCCACTGGAGTTTGAGAGATGTTGATGTGAAAGTGTCACCATTTTGTCGGGGATTTGGAACATTTCCTGAGAACTTCCAAAGATTCCCCGGGATTTCCCACATTTTGGAGGGAACTCCAAGCATGTCTCCATTGATTTTAAGAATCTCCACTGGAGTTTGAGAGATTTTGACGTGCAAGTGTCACCATTTTGTCGGGGATTTGGAACATTTCCGGAGAATTTCAAAAGTTTCCCCAAGATTTCCCACATTTTGAAGGGAACTCCAAACATGTCACCATTGATTTTAGGAATCTCCACTGGAGTTTGAGAGATTTTGACGTGAAAGTGTCACCATTTTGTCGGGGATTTAGAACATTTCCTGAGAATTTCCAAAGGTTCCCCGGGATTTACCAAATTTTGGAGGGAGCTCCAAACAGGTCAACATTGATTTTAAGAATCTCCTCTGGATTTTGAGAGATTTTGACATGAAAGTGTCACCATTTTCTCGGGGATTTGGAACATTTCCTGACAATTTCCGGAGTTTCCCGGGGGTTTCCCAATTTTTGGAGGGGACTCCAAACATGTCAACATTGATTTTAAGAATCTCCACTGGATTTTGAGAGATTTTGACCTGAAAGTGTCACCATTTTGTCAGGGATTTGGAAAATTTCCTGAGAATTTCCAAAGTTCTCCCTGGATTCCCAACATTTTGAAGGGAACTCCAAACATGTCACCATTGATTTTAAGAATCTCCACTGGAGTCTGAGAGATTTTGATGTGAAAGTGTCAACACATTGTCGGGGATTTAGAACATTTCCTGAGAATTTCCAAAGTTACCCCGGGATTTACCAAATTTTGGAGGGATCTTCAAACATGGCACCATGGATTTTAAGAATCTCCACTGGAGTTTGAGAGATTTTGACGTGAAAGTGTCAGCATTTTGTCGGGGATTTGCAATATTTCCGGAGAATTTCTGAAGTTTCCCCTGGATTTCCCAAATCATGGAGGGAACTCCAAACATGTCTACATTGATTTTAAGAATCTCCACTGGAGTTTGAGAGATTTTGACCTGAAAGTGTCACCATTTTCTCGGGGATTTGGAACATTTCCTGAGAATTTCCAAATTTTCCCCAAGATTTCCCACATTTTGAAGGGAACTCCAAGCATGTCAGCATTGATTTTAAGAATCTCTACTGGAGTTTGAGAGATTTTGACGTGAAAGTGTCACCATTTTCTCGGGGATTTGGAACATTTCTTGAGAATTTCCAAAGTTTCCCCGGGATTTCCTAAATTTTGGAGGGAACTCCAAACATGTCAACATTGATTTTAAGAATCTCCTCTGGATTTTGAGAGATTTTGACGTGCAAGTGTCACCATTTTGTCAGGGATTTGGAACATTTCCTGAGCATTTCCAAAGTTCTCCCTGGATTCCCAACATTTTGAAGGGAACTCCAAACATGTCACCATTGATTTTAAGAATCTCCACTGGAGTCTAAGAGATTTTGATGTGAAAGTGTCAACATATTGTCGGGGATTTAGAACATTTCCTGAGAATTTCCACAGTTTCCCCGGGATTTCCCATATTATGGATGGGACTCCAAATATGTCAACATTGATTTTAAGAATCTCCACTGGAGTTTGAGAGATTTTGACCTGAAAGTGTCACCATTTTGTCGGGGATCTGGAACATTTCCTGAGCATTTCCAAATTTTCCCCAAGATTTCCCACATTTGAAGGGAACTCCGAGCATTTCAACATTGATTTTAAGAATCTCCACTGGAGTTTGAGAGATTTTGACGTGCAAGTGTCACCATTTTGTCGGGGATTTGGAACATTTCCTGAGCATTTCCAAAGGTTCCCCGGGATTTTCCAAATTTTGAAGGGAACTCCAAGCATGTCAATATTGATTTTCAGAGTCTCCACTGGAGTTTGAGAGATTTTGACGTGAAAGTGTCAGCATTTTTTCGGGGATTTGGAACATTTCCTGAGAATTTCCTAACTTTCCCCGGGATTTCCCAAATTTTGAAGGGATCTCCAAACATGTCAACATTGATTTTAAGAATCTCCACTGGAGTTTGAGAGATTTTGACATGAAAGTGTCACCATTTTGTCGGGGATTTGGAACATTTCCTGAGCATTTCCAATGTTTCCCCCGGATTTCCCAATTTTTGGAGGTAACTCCAAACATGTCAACATTGATTTTAAGAATCTCCACTGGTGTTTGAGAGATTTTGACGTGCAAGTGTCACCATTTTGTCGGGGATTTGGAACATTTCCTGAGAATTTCCAAAGTTTCCCCGGGATTTCCCAAATTTTGGAGGAATCTGCAAACATGTCACCATGGATTTTAAGAATCTCCACTGCAGTTTGAGAGATTTTGACCTGAAAGTGTCACCATTTTGTCGGGGATTTTGAGCATTTCCTGAAAATTTCGAAAGTTCCCCCCGGGATTTCCCACATTTTGAAGGGAACTCCAAGCATGTCACCATTGATTTTAAGAATCTCCACTGGAGTTTGAGAGATTTTGACATTAAAGTGTCACTATTTTTTTGGGGATTTGGAACATTTCCTGAGCATTTCCAAAGTTTCCCCGGGATTTCCCAAATTTTGAAGGGAACTCCAAACATGTCAGCATTGATTTTAAGAATCTCTACTGCAGTTTGAGAGATTTTGACCTGAAAGTGTCACCATTTTGTCAGGGATTTGGAATATTTCCTGAGAATTTCCAAAGTTTCCCCAGGATTTCCCAAATTTTGAAGGGAACTCCAAACATGTCACCATTGATTTTAAGAATCTCCACTGGAGTCTGAGAGATTTTGACGTGAAAGTGTCACCATTTTGTCGGGGAATGGAACATTTCCTGAGCATTTCCAAAGATTACCCGGGATTTCCCAAATTTTGGAGGGAACTCCAAACATGTCACCATTGATTTTAAAAATCTCCACTTGAGTGTGAGAGATTTTGACGTGGAAGTTTCACCATTTTGTCGGGGATTTGGAACATTTCCTGAGAATTTCCATTGGTTCCCCGGGATTTCCCAAATTTTGGAGGGAACTCCAAACATGTCACCATTGATTTTAAGAATCTCCACTGGAGTTTGAGAGATTTTGACGTGAAAGTGTCACCATTTTGTCGGGGATTTGGAACATTTCCTGAGAATTTCCAAAGTTTCCCCGGGATTTCCCAAATTTTGGAGGGAACTCCAAACATGTCACCATTGATTTTAAGAATCTCCACTGGAGATTGAGAGATTTTGACGTGAAAGTGTCACCATTTTTTCGGGGATTTGGAACATTTCCTGAGAATTTCCAAAGATTACCCGGGATTTCACATATTATGGATGGGACTCCAAATATGTCAACATTGATTTTAAGAATCTCCACTGGAGTTTGAGAGATTTTGACGTGAAAGTGTCACCATTTTGTCGGGGATTTGGAACATTTCCTGAGAATTTCTGAAGTTTCCCCGGGATTTCCCAAATTTTGGAGGGAACTCCAAACATGTCAACATTGATTTTAAGAATCTCCACTGGAGTTTGAGAGATTTTGACATGAAAGTGTCACCATTTTGTCGGGGATTTGGAACATTTCCTGAGAATTTCCAAAGATTCCCCGGGATTTCCCACATTTTGGAGGGAACTCCAAGCATGTCTCCATTGATTTTAAGAATCTCCACTGGAGTTTGAGAGATTTTGACGTGAAAGTTTCACCATTTTGTCGGGGATCTGGAACATTTCCTGAGCATTTCCAAATTTTCCCCAAGATTTCCCAATTTTTGAAGGGAACTCCAAGCATGTCAGCATTGATTTTAAGTATCTCCACTGGCCTTTGAGAGATTTTGACGTGCAAGTGTCACCATTTTGTCGGGGATTTGGAACATTTCCTGAGAATTTCAAAAGTTTCCCCAAGATTTCCCACATTTTGAAGGGAACTCCAAACATGTCACCATTGATTTTAGGAATCTCCACTGGAGTTTGAGAGATTTTGACGTGAAATTGTCAACATATTGTCGGGGATTTAGAACATTTCCTGAGAATTTCCAAAGTTTCCCCGGGACTTGCCAAATTTTGGAGGGAGCTCCAAACATGTCAACATTGATTTTAAGAATCTCCACTGGATTTTGAGAGATTTTGACATGAAAGTGTCACCATTTTCTCGGGGATTTGGAACATTTCCTGAAAATTTCCGGAGTTTCCCCGGGGTTTCCCAATTTTTGGAGGGGACTCCAAACATGTCAACATTGATTTTAAGAATCTCCACTGGAGTTTGAGAGATTTTGACATGAAAGTGTCACCATTTTGTCGGGGATTTGGAACATTTCCTGAGCATTTCCAAAGTTTCCCCCGGATTTCCCAATTTTTGGAGGGAACTCCAAACATGTCAACATTGATTTTAAGAATCTCCACTGGAGTCTGAGAGATTTTGACGTGAAAGTGTCAGCATTTTGTCGGGGATTTGGAATATTTCCGGAGAATTTCTGAAGTTTCCCCTGGATTTCCCAAATTTTGGAGGGAACTCCAAACATGTCTACATTGATTTTAAGAATCTCCACTGGAGTTTAAGAGATTTTGATGTGAAAGTGTCACCATTTTGTCGGGGATTTGGAACATTTCCTGAGCATTTCCAAATTTTCCCCAAGATTTCCCACATTTTGAAGGGAACTCCAAGCATGTCAGCATTGATTTTAAGAATCTCCACTGGAGTTTGAGAGATTTTGACGTGAAAGTGTCACCATTTTGTCGGGGATTTGGAACATTTCCGGAGAATTTCCAAAGTTTCCCCGGGATTTCCCAAATTTTGGAGGAATCTGCAAACATGTCACCATGGATTTTAAGAATCTCCACTGCAGTTTGAGAGATTTTGACCTGAAAGTGTCACCATTTTGTCGGGGATTTTGAGCATTTCCTGAAAATTTCGAAAGTTCCCCCCGGGATTTCCCACATTTTGAAGGGAACTCCAAGCATGTCACCATTGATTTTTAAGAATCTCCACTGGAGTTTGAGAGATTTTGACGTGAAACTGTCACTATTTTTTTGGGGATTTGTAACATTTCCTGAGCATTTCCAAAGTTTCCCCGGGATTTCCCAAATTTTGAAGGGAACTCCAAACATGTCAGCATTGATTTTAAGAATCTCTACTGCAGTTTGAGAGATTTTGACCTGAAAGTGTCACCATTTTGTCAGGGATTTGGAATATTTCCTGAGAATTTCCAAAGTTTCCCCGGGATTTCCCAAATTTTGGACGGAACTCCAAACATGTCACCATTGATTTTAAGAATCTCCACTGGAGTCTGAGAGATTTTGACGTGAAAGTGTCACCATTTTGTCGGGGAATGGAACATTTCCTGAGCATTTCCAAAGATTACCCGGGATTTCCCAAATTTTGGAGGGAACTCCAAACATGTCACCATTGATTTTAAAAATCTCCACTTGAGTGTGAGATATTTTGACGTGGAAGTTTCACCATTTTGTCGGGGATTTGGAACATTTCCTGAGAATTTCCATTGGTTCCCCGGGATTTCCCAAATTTTGGAGGGAACTCCAAACATGTCACCATTGATTTTAAGAATCTCCACTGGAGTTTGAGAGATTTTGACGTGAAAGTGTCACCATTTTGTCGGGGATTTGGAACATTTCCTGAGAATTTCCAAAGTTTCCCCGGGATTTCCCAAATTTTGGAGGGAACTCCAAACATGTCTCCATTGATTTTAAGAATCTCCACTGGAGTTTGAGAGATTTTGACTTGAAAGTGTCACCATTTTGTCGGGGATTTGGAACATTTCCTGAGAATTTCCAAAGATTACCCGGGATTTCACATATTATGGATGGGACTCCAAATATGTCAACATTGATTTTAAGAATCTCCACTGGAGTTTGAGAGATTTTGACGTGAAAGTGTCACCATTTTGTCGGGGATTTGGAACATTTCCTGAGAATTTCTGAAGTTTCCCCGGGATTTCCCAAATTTTGGAGGGAACTCCAAACATGTCAACATTGATTTTAAGAATCTCCACTGGAGTTTGAGAGATTTTGACATGAAAGTGTCACCATTTTGTCGGGGATTTGGAACATTTCCTGAGAATTTCCAAAGATTCCCCGGGATTTCCCACATTTTGGAGGGAACTCCAAGCATGTCTCCATTGATTTTAAGAATCTCCACTGGAGTTTGAGAGATTTTGACGTGAAAGTTTCACCATTTTATCGGGGATCTGGAACATTTCCTGAGCATTTCCAAATTTTCCCCAAGATTTCCCACATTTTGAAGGGAACTCCAAGCATGTCAGCATTGATTTTAAGTATCTCCACTGGCCTTTGAGAGATTTTGACGTGCAAGTGTCACCATTTATTCGGGGATTTGGAACATTTCCTGAGAATTTCAAAAGTTTCCCCAAGATTTCCCACATTTTGAAGGGAACTCCAAACATGTCACCATTGATTTTAGGAATCTCCACTGGAGTTTGAGAGATTTTGACGTGAAAGTGTCAACATATTGTCGGGGATTTAGAACATTTCCTGAGAATTTCCAAAGTTTCCCCGGGACTTGCCAAATTTTGGAGGGAGCTCCAAACATGTCAACATTGATTTTAAGAATCTCCACTGGAGTTTGAGAGATTTTGACATGAAAGTGTCACCATTTTCTCGGGGATTTGGAAAATTTCCTGAGAATTTCCAAAGTTCTCCCTGGATTCCAAACATTTTGAAGGGAACTCCAAACATTTCACCATTGATTTTAAGAATCTCCACTGGAGTCTGAGAGATTTTGATGTGAAAGTGTCAACATATTGTCGGGGATTTAGAACATTTCCTGAGAATTTCCAAAGTTTCCCCAGGATTTCCCATATTATGGATGGGACTCCAAATATGTCAACATTGATTTTAAGAATCTCCACTGGAGTTTGAGAGATTTTGACGTGAAAGTGTCACCATTTTGTCGGGGATCTGGAACATTTCCTGAGCATTTCCAAATTTTCCCCTGCATTTCCCACATTTGAAGGGAACTCCAAGCATGTCAACATTGATTTTAAGAATCTCCACTGGAGTTTGAGAGATTTTGACGTGAAAGTGTCACCATTTTGTCGGGGATTTGGAACATTTCCTGAGCATTTCCAAAGGTTCCCCGGGATTTTCCAAATTTTGAAGGGAACTCCAAGCATGTCAATATTGATTTTCAGAGTCTCCACTGGAGTTTGAGAGATTTTGACGTGAAAGTGTCACCATTTTGTCGGGGATTTGGAACATTTCCTGAGAATTTCCTAAGTTTCCCCGGGATTTCCCAAATTTTGAAGGGATCTCCAAACATGTCAACATTGATTTTAAGAATCTCCACTGGAGTTTGAGAGATTTTGACATGAAAGTGTCACCATTTTGTCGGGGATTTGGAACATTTCCTGAGCATTTCCAAAGGTTCCCCGGGATTTTCCAAATTTTGAAGGGTACTCCAAGTATGTCAATATTGATTTTCAGAGTCTCCACTGGAGTTTGAGAGATTTTGACATGGAAGTGTCACCATTTTCTCGGGGATTTGGAACATTTCCTGAGCATTTCCAAAGCTGCCCCGGGATTTCCCAATTTTTGGAGGGGACTCCAAACATGTCAACATTGATTTTAAGAATCTCCACTGGATTTTGAGAGATTTTGACCTGAAAGTGTCACCATTTTGTCGGGGATTTGGAAAATTTCCTGAGAATTTCCAAAGTTCTCCCTGGATTCCCAAAATTTTGAAGGGAACTCCAAACATGTCACCATTGATTTTAAGAATCTCCACTGGAGTCTGAGAGATTTTGATGTGAAAGTGTCAACACATTGTCGGGGATTTAGAACATTTCCTGAGAATTTCCAAAGTTACCCCGGGATTTACCAAATTTTGGAGGGATCTCCAAACATGGCACCATGGATTTTAAGAATCTCCACTGGAGTTTGAGAGATTTTGACGTGAAAGTGTCAGCATTTTGTCGGGGATTTGGAATATTTCCGGAGAATTTCTGAAGTTTCCCCTGGATTTCCCAAATTTTGGAGGGACTCCAAACATGTCTACATTGATTTTAAGAATCTCCACTGGAGTTTGAGAGATTTTGATGTGAAAGTGTCACCATTTTGTCGGGGATTTGGAACATTTCCTGAGCATTTCCAAATTTTCCCCAAGATTTCCCACATTTTGAAGGGAACTCCAAGCATGTCAGCATTGATTTTAAGAATCTCTACTGGAGTTTGAGAGATTTTGACGTGAAAGTGTCACCATTTTGTTGGGGATTTGGAACATTTCCTGAGAATTTCCAAAGTTTCCCCGGGATTTCCTAAATTTTGGAGGGAACTCCAAACATGTCAACATTGATTTTAAAAATCTCCACTGGATTTTGAGAGATTTTGACCTGAAAGTGTCACCATTTTGTCAGGGATTTGGAAAATTTCCTGAGAATTTCCAAAGTTCTCCCTGGATTCCCAACATTTTGAAGGGAACTCCAAACATGTCACCATTGATTTTAAGAATCTCCACTGGAGTCTGAGAGATTTTGATGTGAAAGTGTCAACATATTGTCGGGGATTTAGAACATTTCCTGAGAATTTCCAAAGTTTCCCCGGGATTTCCCATATTATGGATGGGACTCCAAATATGTCAACATTGATTTTAAGAATCTCCACTGGAGTTTGAGAGATTTTGACGTGAAAGTGTCACCATTTTGTCGGGGATCTGGAACATTTCCTGAGCATTTCCAAATTTTCGCCAAGATTTCTCACATTTGAAGGGAACTCCAAGCATGTCAACATTGATTTTAAGAATCTCCACTGGAGTTTGAGAGATTTTGACGTGAAAGTGTCACCATTTTGTCGGGTGTGGAGGGGTCTTGATAGATAAAGACCTGTTGCTGAATTAGTCAGGCTCAAAGGAATCTCAAGGCCTCTTCGAGAAGCTGAGATCAGAGTCTGCTGTGAGAAAGAGGGGCGTTCCTCAATCACCGGGGTCCTGGCGTGGCGTGAATCATCGGACGTATCATCAGTGAGACTCCAGAGCACGGACAGCCCACGATACTCATTTAGCGAATCCATGCTTGGAGCGTGGACGCGTGATTAGAATATAGTTACGTATATAAGGAGACTTGTTTCTGTAATAAATGGCTTAGCGTGATTCACATTGAATCGACTGGTTTGGCTAAGTCCTTATCTCGCTCTAACAGTCGGGGATTTGGAACATTTCCTGAGCATTTCCAAAGGTTCCCCGGGATTTTCCAAATTTTGAAGGGAACTCCAAGCATGTCAATATTGATTTTCAGAGTCTCCACTGGAGTTTGAGAGATTTTGACGTGAAAGTGTCACCATTTTGTCGGGGATTTGGAACATTTCCTGAGAATTTCCTAAGTTTCCCCGGGATTTCCCAAATTTTGAAGGGATCTCCAAACATGTCAACATTGATTTTAAGAATCTCCACTGGAGTTTGAGAGATTTTGACATGAAAGTGTCACCATTTTGTCGGGGATTTGGAACATTTCCTGAGCATTTCCAAAGTTTCCCCCGGATTTCCCAATTTTTGGAGGGAACTCCAAACATGTCAACATTGATTTTAAGAATCTCCACTGGAGTCTGAGAGATTTTGACGTGAAAGTGTCAGCATTTTGTCGGGGATTTGGAATATTTCCGGAGAATTTCTGAAGTTTCCCCTGGATTTCCCAAATTTTGGAGGGAACTCCAAACATGTCTACATTGATTTTAAGAATCTCCACTGGAGTTTGAGAGATTTTGATGTGAAAGTGTCACCATTTTGTCGGGGATTTGGAACATTTCCTGAGCATTTCCAAATTTTCCCCAAGATTTCCCACATTTTGAAGGGAACTCCAAGCATGTCAGCATTGATTTTAAGAATCTCTACTGGAGTTTGAGAGATTTTGACGTGAAAGTGTCACCATTTTGTTGGGGATTTGGAACATTTCCTGAGAATTTCCAAAGTTTCCCCGGGATTTCCTAAATTTTGAAGGGAACTCCAAACATGTCAACATTGATTTTAAGAATCTCCACTGGATTTTGAGAGATTTTGACGTGAAAGTTTCACCATTTTGTCAGGGATTTGGAAAATTTCCTGAGAATTTCCAAAGTTCTCCCTGGATTCCCAACATTTTGAAGGGAACTCCAAACATTTCACCATTGATTTTAAGAATCTCCACTGGAGTCTGAGAGATTTTGATGTGAAAGTGTCAACATATTGTCGGGGATTTAGAACATTTCCTGAGAATTTCCAAAGTTTCCCCAGGATTTCCCATATTATGGATGGGACTCCAAATATGTCAACATTGATTTTAAGAATCTCCACTGGAGTTTGAGAGATTTTGACGTGAAAGTGTCACCATTTTGTCGGGGATCTGGAACATTTCCTGAGCATTTCCAAATTTTCCCCTGCATTTCCCACATTTGAAGGGAACTCCAAGCATGTCAACATTGATTTTAAGAATCTCCACTGGAGTTTGAGAGATTTTGACGTGAAAGTGTCACCATTTTGTCGGGGATTTGGAACATTTCCTGAGCATTTCCAAAGGTTCCCCGGGATTTTCCAAATTTTGAAGGGAACTCCAAGCATGTCAATATTGATTTTCAGAGTCTCCACTGGAGTTTGAGAGATTTTGACGTGAAAGTGTCACCATTTTGTCGGGGATTTGGAACATTTCCTGAGAATTTCCTAAGTTTCCCCGGGATTTCCCAAATTTTGAAGGGATCTCCAAACATGTCAACATTGATTTTAAGAATCTCCACTGGAGTTTGAGAGATTTTGACATGAAAGTGTCACCATTTTGTCGGGGATTTGGAACATTTCCTGAGCATTTCCAAAGGTTCCCCGGGATTTTCCAAATTTTGAAGGGTACTCCAAGTATGTCAATATTGATTTTCAGAGTCTCCACTGGAGTTTGAGAGATTTTGACATGGAAGTGTCACCATTTTCTCGGGGATTTGGAACATTTCCTGAGCATTTCCAAAGCTGCCCCGGGATTTCCCAATTTTTGGAGGGGACTCCAAACATGTCAACATTGATTTTAAGAATCTCCACTGGATTTTGAGAGATTTTGACCTGAAAGTGTCACCATTTTGTCGGGGATTTGGAAAATTTCCTGAGAATTTCCAAAGTTCTCCCTGGATTCCCAAAATTTTGAAGGGAACTCCAAACATGTCACCATTGATTTTAAGAATCTCCACTGGAGTCTGAGAGATTTTGATGTGAAAGTGTCAACACATTGTCGGGGATTTAGAACATTTCCTGAGAATTTCCAAAGTTACCCCGGGATTTACCAAATTTTGGAGGGATCTCCAAACATGGCACCATGGATTTTAAGAATCTCCACTGGAGTTTGAGAGATTTTGACGTGAAAGTGTCAGCATTTTGTCGGGGATTTGGAATATTTCCGGAGAATTTCTGAAGTTTCCCCTGGATTTCCCAAATTTTGGAGGGACTCCAAACATGTCTACATTGATTTTAAGAATCTCCACTGGAGTTTGAGAGATTTTGATGTGAAAGTGTCAGCATTTTTTCGGGGATTTGGAACATTTCCTGAGCATTTCCAAATTTTCCCCAAGATTTCCCACATTTTGAAGGGAACTCCAAGCATGTCAGCATTGATTTTAAGAATCTCCACTGGAGTTTGAGAGATTTTGACGTGAAAGTGTCACCATTTTGTTGGGGATTTGGAACATTTCCTGAGAATTTCCAAAGTTTCCCCAGGATTTCCTAAATTTTGGAGGGAACTCCAAACATGTCAACATTGATTTTAAAAATCTCCACTGGATTTTGAGAGATTTTGACCTGAAAGTGTCACCATTTTGTCAGGGATTTGGAAAATTTCCTGAGAATTTCCAAAGTTCTCCCTGGATTCCCAACATTTTGAAGGGAACTCCAAACATGTCACCATTGATTTTAAGAATCTCCACTGGAGTCTGAGAGATTTTGATGTGAAAGTGTCAACATATTGTCGGGGATTTAGAACATTTCCTGAGAATTTCCAAAGTTTCCCCGGGATTTCCCATATTATGGATGGGACTCCAAATATGTCAACATTGATTTTAAGAATCTCCACTGGAGTTTGAGAGATTTTGACGTGAAAGTGTCACCATTTTGTCGGGGATCTGGAACATTTCCTGAGCATTTCCAAATTTTCGCCAAGATTTCTCACATTTGAAGGGAACTCCAAGCATGTCAACATTGATTTTAAGAATCTCCACTGGAGTTTGAGAGATTTTGACGTGAAAGTGTCACCATTTTGTCGGGGATTTGGAACATTTCCTGAGCATTTCCAAAGGTTCCCCGGGATTTTCCAAATTTTGAAGGGAACTCCAAGCATGTCAATATTGATTTTCAGAGTCTCCACTGGAGTTTGAGAGATTTTGACGTGAAAGTGTCACCATTTTGTCGGGGATTTGGAACATTTCCTGAGAATTTCCTAAGTTTCCCCGGGATTTCCCAAATTTTGAAGGGATCTCCAAACATGTCAACATTGATTTTAAGAATCTCCACTGGAGTTTGAGAGATTTTGACATGAAAGTGTCACCATTTTGTCGGGGATTTGGAACATTTCCTGAGCATTTCCAAAGTTTCCCCCGGATTTCCCAATTTTTGGAGGGAACTCCAAACATGTCAACATTGATTTTAAGAATCTCCACTGGAGTCTAGAGATTTTGACGTGAAAGTGTCAGCATTTTGTCGGGGATTTGGAATATTTCCGGAGAATTTCTGAAGTTTCCCCTGGATTTCCCAAATTTTGGAGGGAACTCCAAACATGTCTACATTGATTTTAAGAATCTCCACTGGAGTTTGAGAGATTTTGATGTGAAAGTGTCACCATTTTGTCGGGGATTTGGAACATTTCCTGAGCATTTCCAAATTTTCCCCAAGATTTCCCACATTTTGAAGGGAACTCCAAGCATGTCAGCATTGATTTTAAGAATCTCTACTGGAGTTTGAGAGATTTTGACGTGAAAGTGTCACCATTTTGTTGGGGATTTGGAACATTTCCTGAGAATTTCCAAAGTTTCCCCGGGATTTCCTAAATTTTGAAGGGAACTCCAAACATGTCAACATTGATTTTAAGAATCTCCACTGGATTTTGAGAGATTTTGACGTGAAAGTTTCACCATTTTGTCAGGGATTTGGAAAATTTCCTGAGAATTTCCAAAGTTCTCCCTGGATTCCCAGCATTTTGAAGGGAACTCCAAACATTTCACCATTGATTTTAAGAATCTCCACTGGAGTCTGAGAGATTTTGATGTGAAAGTGTCAACATATTGTCGGGGATTTAGAACATTTCCTGAGAATTTCCAAAGTTTCCCCAGGATTTCCCATATTATGGATGGGACTCCAAATATGTCAACATTGATTTTAAGAATCTCCACTGGAGTTTGAGAGATTTTGACGTGAAAGTGTCACCATTTTGTCGGGGATCTGGAACATTTCCTGAGCATTTCCAAATTTTCCCCTGCATTTCCCACATTTGAAGGGAACTCCAAGCATGTCAACATTGATTTTAAGAATCTCCACTGGAGTTTGAGAGATTTTGACGTGAAAGAGTCACCATTTTGTCGGGGATTTGGAACATTTCCTGAGCATTTCCAAAGGTTCCCCGGGATTTTCCAAATTTTGAAGGGAACTCCAAGCATGTCAATATTGATTTTCAGAGTCTCCACTGGAGTTTGAGAGATTTTGACGTGAAAGTGTCACCATTTTGTCGGGGATTTGGAACATTTCCTGAGAATTTCCTAAGTTTCCCCGGGATTTCCCAAATTTTGAAGGGATCTCCAAACATGTCAACATTGATTTTAAGAATCTCCACTGGAGTTTGAGAGATTTTGACATGAAAGTGTCACCATTTTGTCGGGGATTTGGAACATTTCCTGAGCATTTCCAAAGGTTCCCCGGGATTTTCCAAATTTTGAAGGGAACTCCAAGCATGTCAATATTGATTTTCAGAGTCTCCACTGGAGTTTGAGAGATTTTGACGTGAAAGTGTCACCATTTTGTCGGGGATTTGGAACATTTCCTGAGCATTTCCAAAGGTTCCCCGGGATTTTCCAAATTTTGAAGGGAACTCCAAGCATGTCAATATTGATTTTCAGAGTCTCCACTGGAGTTTGAGAGATTTTGACGTGAAAGTGTCACCATTTTGTCGGGGATTTGGAACATTTCCTGAGAATTTCCTAAGTTTCCCCGGGATTTCCCAAATTTTGAAGGGATCTCCAAACATGTCAACATTGATTTTAAGAATCTCCACTGGAGTTTGAGAGATTTTGACGTGAAAGTGTCACCATTTTGTCAGGGATTTGGAACATTTCCTGAGAATTTCCAAAGGTTCCCCGGGATTTTCCAAATTTTGAAGGGTACTCCAAGTATGTCAATATTGATTTTCAGAGTCTCCACTGGAGTTTGAGAGATTTTGACATGGAAGTGTCACCATTTTCTCGGGGATTTGGAACATTTCCTGAGCATTTCCAAAGCTGCCCCGGGATTTCCCAATTTTTGGAGGGGACTCCAAACATGTCAACATTGATTTTAAGAATCTCCACTGGATTTTGAGAGATTTTGACCTGAAAGTGTCACCATTTTGTCGGGGATTTGGAAAATTTCCTGAGAATTTCCAAAGTTCTCCCTGGATTCCCAAAATTTTGAAGGGAACTCCAAACATGTCACCATTGATTTTAAGAATCTCCACTGGAGTCTGAGAGATTTTGATGTGAAAGTGTCAACACATTGTCGGGGATTTAGAACATTTCCTGAGAATTTCCAAAGTTACCCCGGGATTTACCAAATTTTGGAGGGATCTCCAAACATGGCACCATGGATTTTAAGAATCTCCACTGGAGTTTGAGAGATTTTGACGTGAAAGTGTCAGCATTTTGTCGGGGATTTGCAATATTTCCGGAGAATTTCTGAAGTTTCCCCTGGATTTCCCAAATCATGGAGGGAACTCCAAACATGTCTACATTGATTTTAAGAATCTCCACTGGAGTTTGAGAGATTTTGACCTGAAAGTGTCACCATTTTCTCGGGGATTTGGAACATTTCCTGAGAATTTCCAAATTTTCCCCAAGATTTCCCACATTTTGAAGGGAACTCCAAGCATGTCAGCATTGATTTTAAGAATCTCTACTGGAGTTTGAGAGATTTTGACGTGAAAGTGTCACCATTTTGTTGGGGATTTGGAACATTTCCTGAGAATTTCCAAAGTTTCCCCGGGATTTCCTAAATTTTGGAGGGAACTCCAAACATGTCAACATTGATTTTAAAAATCTCCACTGGATTTTGAGAGATTTTGACCTGAAAGTGTCACCATTTTGTCAGGGATTTGGAAAATTTCCTGAGAATTTCCAAAGTTCTCCCTGGATTCCCAACATTTTGAAGGGAACTCCAAACATTTCACCATTGATTTTAAGAATCTCCACTGGAGTCTGAGAGATTTTGATGTGAAAGTGTCAACATATTGTCGGGGATTTAGAACATTTCCTGAGAATTTCCAAAGTTTCCCCGGGATTTCCCATATTATGGATGGGACTCCAAATATGTCAACATTGATTTTAAGAATCTCCACTGGAGTTTGAGAGATTTTGACGTGAAAGTGTCACCATTTTGTCGGGGATCTGGAACATTTCCTGAGCATTTCCAAATTTTCCCCTGCATTTCCCACATTTGAAGGGAACTCCAAGCATGTCAACATTGATTTTAAGAATCTCCACTGGAGTTTGAGAGATTTTGATGTGAAAGAGTCACCATTTTGTCGGGGATTTGGAACATTTCCTGAGCATTTCCAAAGGTTCCCCGGGATTTTCCAAATTTTGAAGGGAACTCCAAGCATGTCAATATTGATTTTCAGAGTCTCCACTGGAGTTTGAGAGATTTTGACGTGAAAGTGTCACCATTTTGTCGGGGATTTGGAACATTTCCTGAGAATTTCCTAAGTTTCCCCGGGATTTCCCAAATTTTGAAGGGATCTCCAAACATGTCAACATTGATTTTAAGAATCTCCACTGGAGTTTGAGAGATTTTGACATGAAAGTGTCACCATTTTGTCGGGGATTTGGAACATTTCCTGAGCATTTCCAAAGGTTCCCCGGGATTTTCCAAATTTTGAAGGGAACTCCAAGCATGTCAATATTGATTTTCAGAGTCTCCACTGGAGTTTGAGAGATTTTGACGTGAAAGTGTCACCATTTTGTCGGGGATTTGGAACATTTCCTGAGCATTTCCAAAGGTTCCCCGGGATTTTCCAAATTTTGAAGGGAACTCCAAGCATGTCAATATTGATTTTCAGAGTCTCCACTGGAGTTTGAGAGATTTTGACGTGAAAGTGTCACCATTTTGTCGGGGATTTGGAACATTTCCTGAGAATTTCCTAAGTTTCCCCGGGATTTCCCAAATTTTGAAGGGATCTCCAAACATGTCAACATTGATTTTAAGAATCTCCACTGGAGTTTGAGAGATTTTGACGTGAAAGTGTCACCATTTTGTCAGGGATTTGGAACATTTCCTGAGAATTTCCAAAGGTTCCCCGGGATTTTCCAAATTTTGAAGGGTACTCCAAGTATGTCAATATTGATTTTCAGAGTCTCCACTGGAGTTTGAGAGATTTTGACATGGAAGTGTCACCATTTTCTCGGGGATTTGGAACATTTCCTGAGCATTTCCAAAGCTGCCCCGGGATTTCCCAATTTTTGGAGGGGACTCCAAACATGTCAACATTGATTTTAAGAATCTCCACTGGATTTTGAGAGATTTTGACCTGAAAGTGTCACCATTTTGTCGGGGATTTGGAAAATTTCCTGAGAATTTCCAAAGTTCTCCCTGGATTCCCAAAATTTTGAAGGGAACTCCAAACATGTCACCATTGATTTTAAGAATCTCCACTGGAGTCTGAGAGATTTTGATGTGAAAGTGTCAACACATTGTCGGGGATTTAGAACATTTCCTGAGAATTTCCAAAGTTACCCCGGGATTTACCAAATTTTGGAGGGATCTCCAAACATGGCACCATGGATTTTAAGAATCTCCACTGGAGTTTGAGAGATTTTGACGTGAAAGTGTCAGCATTTTGTCGGGGATTTGCAATATTTCCGGAGAATTTCTGAAGTTTCCCCTGGATTTCCCAAATCATGGAGGGAACTCCAAACATGTCTACATTGATTTTAAGAATCTCCACTGGAGTTTGAGAGATTTTGACCTGAAAGTGTCACCATTTTCTCGGGGATTTGGAACATTTCCTGAGAATTTCCAAATTTTCCCCAAGATTTCCCACATTTTGAAGGGAACTCCAAGCATGTCAGCATTGATTTTAAGAATCTCTACTGGAGTTTGAGAGATTTTGACGTGAAAGTGTCACCATTTTGTTGGGGATTTGGAACATTTCCTGAGAATTTCCAAAGTTTCCCCGGGATTTCCTAAATTTTGGAGGGAACTCCAAACATGTCAACATTGATTTTAAAAATCTCCACTGGATTTTGAGAGATTTTGACCTGAAAGTGTCACCATTTTGTCAGGGATTTGGAAAATTTCCTGAGAATTTCCAAAGTTCTCCCTGGATTCCCAACATTTTGAAGGGAACTCCAAACATTTCACCATTGATTTTAAGAATCTCCACTGGAGTCTGAGAGATTTTGATGTGAAAGTGTCAACATATTGTCGGGGATTTAGAACATTTCCTGAGAATTTCCAAAGTTTCCCCGGGATTTCCCATATTATGGATGGGACTCCAAATATGTCAACATTGATTTTAAGAATCTCCACTGGAGTTTGAGAGATTTTGACGTGAAAGTGTCACCATTTTGTCGGGGATCTGGAACATTTCCTGAGCATTTCCAAATTTTCGCCAAGATTTCTCACATTTGAAGGGAACTCCAAGCATGTCAACATTGATTTTAAGAATCTCCACTGGAGTTTGAGAGATTTTGACGTGAAAGTGTCACCATTTTGTCGGGGATTTGGAACATTTCTTGAGCATTTCCAAAGGTTCCCCGGGATTTTCCAAATTTTGAAGGGAACTCCAAGCATGTCAATATTGATTTTCAGAGTCTCCACTGGAGTTTGAGAGATTTTGACGTGAAAGTGTCACCATTTTGTCGGGGATTTGGAACATTTCCTGAGCATTTCCAAAGTTTCCCCCGGATTTCCCAATTTTTGGAGGGAACTCCAAACATGTCAACATTGATTTTAAGAATCTCCACTGGAGTCTGAGAGATTTTGACGTGAAAGTGTCAGCATTTTGTCGGGGATTTGGAATATTTCCGGAGAATTTCTGAAGTTTCCCCTGGATTTCCCAAATTTTGGAGGGAACTCCAAACATGTCTACATTGATTTTAAGAATCTCCACTGGAGTTTGAGAGATTTTGATGTGAAAGTGTCACCATTTTGTCGGGGATTTGGAACATTTCCTGAGCATTTCCAAATTTTCCCCAAGATTTCCCACATTTTGAAGGGAACTCCAAGCTTGTCAGCATTGATTTTAAGAATCTCTACTGGAGTTTGAGAGATTTTGACGTGAAAGTGTCACCATTTTGTTGGGGATTTGGAACATTTCCTGAGAATTTCCAAAGTTTCCCCGGGATTTCCTAAATTTTGAAGGGAACTCCAAACATGTCAACATTGATTTTAAGAATCTCCACTGGATTTTGAGAGATTTTGACGTGAAAGTTTCACCATTTTGTCAGGGATTTGGAAAATTTCCTGAGAATTTCCAAAGTTCTCCCTGGATTCCCAACATTTTGAAGGGAACTCCAAACATTTCACCATTGATTTTAAGAATCTCCACTGGAGTCTGAGAGATTTTGATGTGAAAGTGTCAACATATTGTCGGGGATTTAGAACATTTCCTGAGAATTTCCAAAGTTTCCCCAGGATTTCCCTTATTATGGATGGGACTCCAAATATGTCAACATTGATTTTAAGAATCTCCACTGGAGTTTGAGAGATTTTGACGTGAAAGTGTCACCATTTTGTCGGGGATCTGGAACATTTCCTGAGCATTTCCAAATTTTCCCCTGCATTTCCCACATTTGAAGGGAACTCCAAGCATGTCAACATTGATTTTAAGAATCTCCACTGGAGTTTGAGAGATTTTGACGTGAAAGTGTCACCATTTTGTCGGGGATTTGGAACATTTCCTGAGCATTTCCAAAGTATCCCCGGGATTTCCCAAATTTTGAAGGGAACTCCAAGCATGTCAATATTGATTTTCAGAGTCTCCACTGGAGTTTGAGAGATTTTGACGTGAAAGTGTCACCATTTTGTCGGGGATTTGGAACATTTCCTGAGAATTTCCTAAGTTTCCCCGGGATTTCCCAAATTTTGAAGGGATCTCCAAACATGTCAACATTGATTTTAAGAATCTCCACTGGAGTTTGAGAGATTTTGACATGAAAGTGTCACCATTTTGTCGGGGATTTGGAACATTTCCTGAGCATTTCCAAAGGTTCCCCGGGATTTTCCAAATTTTGAAGGGAACTCCAAGCATGTCAATATTGATTTTCAGAGTCTCCACTGGAGTTTGAGAGATTTTGACGTGAAAGTGTCACCATTTTGTCGGGGATTTGGAACATTTCCTGAGCATTTCCAAAGGTTCCCCGGGATTTTCCAAATTTTGAAGGGAACTCCAAGCATGTCAATATTGATTTTCAGAGTCTCCACTGGAGTTTGAGAGATTTTGACATGGAAGTGTCACCATTTTGTCGGGGATTTGGAACATTTCCTGAGAATTTCCTAAGTTTCCCCGGGATTTCCCAAATTTTGAAGGGATCTCCAAACATGTCAACATTGATTTTAAGAATCTCCACTGGAGTTTGAGAGATTTTGACGTGAAAGTGTCACCATTTTGTCGGGGATTTGGAACATTTCCTGAGCATTTCCAAAGGTTCCCCGGGATTTTCCAAATTTTGAAGGGTACTCCAAGTATGTCAATATTGATTTTCAGAGTCTCCACTGGAGTTTGAGAGATTTTGACATGGAAGTGTCACCATTTTCTCGGGGATTTGGAACATTTCCTGAGCATTTCCAAAGCTGCCCCGGGATTTCCCAATTTTTGGAGGGGACTCCAAACATGTCAACATTGATTTTAAGAATCTCCACTGGATTTTGAGAGATTTTGACCTGAAAGTGTCACCATTTTGTCAGGGATTTGGAAAATTTCCTGAGAATTTCCAAAGTTCTCCCTGGATTCCCAAAATTTTGAAGGGAACTCCAAACATGTCACCATTGATTTTAAGAATCTCCACTGGAGTCTGAGAGATTTTGATGTGAAAGTGTCAACACATTGTCGGGGATTTAGAACATTTCCTGAGAATTTCCAAAGTTACCCCGGGATTTACCAAATTTTGGAGGGATCTCCAAACATGGCACCATGGATTTTAAGAATCTCCACTGGAGTTTGAGAGATTTTGACGTGAAAGTGTCAGCATTTTGTCGGGGATTTGCAATATTTCCGGAGAATTTCTGAAGTTTCCCCTGGATTTCCCAAATCATGGAGGGAACTCCAAACATGTCTACATTGATTTTAAGAATCTCCACTGGAGTTTGAGAGATTTTGACCTGAAAGTGTCACCATTTTCTCGGGGATTTGGAACATTTCCTGAGAATTTCCAAATTTTCCCCAAGATTTCCCACATTTTGAAGGGAACTCCAAGCATGTCAGCATTGATTTTAAGAATCTCTACTGGAGTTTGAGAGATTTTGACGTGAAAGTGTCACCATTTTCTCGGGGATTTGGAACATTTCTTGAGAATTTCCAAAGTTTCCCCGGGATTTCCTAAATTTTGGAGGGAACTCCAAACATGTCAACATTGATTTTAAGAATCTCCACTGGATTTTGAGAGATTTTGACGTGAAAGTGTCACCATTTTGTCAGGGATTTGGAACATTTCCTGAGCATTTCCAAAGTTCTCCCTGGATTCCCAACATTTTGAAGGGAACTCCAAACATGTCACCATTGATTTTAAGAATCTCCACTGGAGTCTAAGAGATTTTGATGTGAAAGTGTCAACATATTGTCGGGGATTTAGAACATTTCCTGAGAATTTCCACAGTTTCCCCGGGATTTCCCATATTATGGATGGGACTCCAAATATGTCAACATTGATTTTAAGAATCTCCACTGGAGTTTGAGAGATTTTGACGTGAAAGTGTCACCATTTTGTCGGGGATCTGGAACATTTCCTGAGCATTTCCAAATTTTCCCCAAGATTTCCCACATTTGAAGGGAACTCCGAGCATGTCAACATTGATTTTAAGAATCTCCACTGGAGTTTGAGAGATTTTGACGTGAAAGTGTCACCATTTTGTCAGGGATTTGGAACATTTCCTGAGCATTTCCAAAGGTTCCCCGGGATTTTCCAAATTTTGAAGGGAACTCCAAGCATGTCAATATTGATTTTCAGAGTCTCCACTGGAGTTTGAGAGATTTTGACGTGAAAGTGTCAGCATTTTTTCGGGGATTTGGAACATTTCCTGAGAATTTCCTAACTTTCCCCGGGATTTCCCAAATTTTGAAGGGATCTCCAAACATGTCAACATTGATTTTAAGAATCTCCACTGGAGTTTGAGAGATTTTGACATGAAAGTGTCACCATTTTGTCGGGGATTTGGAACATTTCCTGAGCATTTCCAATGTTTCCCCCGGATTTCCCAATTTTTTGAGGTAACTCCAAACATGTCAACATTGATTTTAAGAATCTCCACTGGAGTTTGAGAGATTTTGACGTGCAAGTGTCACCATTTTGTCGGGGATTTGGAATATTTCCTGAGAATTTCCAAAGTTTCCCCGGGATTTCCCAAATTTTGGAGGAATCTGCAAACATGTCACCATGGATTTTAAGAATCTCCACTGCAGTTTGAGAGATTTTGACCTGAAAGTGTCACCATTTTGTCGGGGATTTTGAGCATTTCCTGAAAATTTCGAAAGTTCCCCCCGGGATTTCCCACATTTTGAAGGGAACTCCAAGCATGTCACCATTGATTTTAAGAATCTCCACTGGAGTTTGAGAGATTTTGACGTGAAAGTGTCACTATTTTTTTGGGGATTTGGAACATTTCCTGAGCATTTCCAAAGTTTCCCCGGGATTTCCCAAATTTTGAAGGGAACTCCAAACATGTCAGCATTGATTTTAAGAATCTCTACTGCAGTTTGAGAGATTTTGACCTGAAAGTGTCACCATTTTGTCAGGGATTTGGAATATTTCCTGAGAATTTCCAAAGTTTCCCCGGGATTTCCCAAATTTTGAAGGGAACTCCAAACATGTCACCATTGATTTTAAGAATCTCCACTGGAGTCTGAGAGATTTTGACGTGAAAGTGTCACCATTTTGTCGGGGAATGGAACATTTCCTGAGCATTTCCAAAGATTACCCGGGATTTCCCAAATTTTGGAGGGAACTCCAAACATGTCACCATTGATTTTAAAAATCTCCACTTGAGTGTGAGATATTTTGACGTGGAAGTTTCACCATTTTGTCGGGGATTTGGAACATTTCCTGAGAATTTCCATTGGTTCCCCGGGATTTCCCAAATTTTGGAGGGAACTCCAAACATGTCAGCATTGATTTTAAGAATCTCCACTGGAGTTTGAGAGATTTTGACGTGAAAGTGTCACCATTTTGTCGGGGATTTGGAACATTTCCTGAGAATTTCCAAAGTTTCCCCGGGATTTCCCAAATTTTGGAGGGAACTCCAAACATGTCACCATTGATTTTAAGAATCTCCACTGGAGATTGAGAGATTTTGACGTGAAAGTGTCACCATTTTGTCGGGGATTTGGAACATTTCCTGAGAATTTCCAAAGATTACCCGGGATTTCACATATTATGGATGGGACTCCAAATATGTCAACATTGATTTTAAGAATCTCCACTGGAGTTTGAGAGATTTTGACGTGAAAGTGTCACCATTTTGTCGGGGATTTGGAACATTTCCTGAGAATTTCTGAAGTTTCCCCGGGATTTCCCAAATTTTGGAGGGAACTCCAAACATGTCAACATTGATTTTAAGAATCTCCACTGGAGTTTGAGAGATTTTGACATGAAAGTGTCACCATTTTGTCGGGGATTTGTAACATTTCCTGAGAATTTCCAAAGATTCCCCGGGATTTCCCACATTTTGGAGGGAACTCCAAGCATGTCTCCATTGATTTTAAGAATCTCCACTGGAGTTTGAGAGATTTTGACGTGAAAGTTTCACCATTTTGTCGGGGATCTGGAACATTTCCTGAGCATTTCCAAATTTTCCCCAAGATTTCCCAATTTTTGAAGGGAACTCCAAGCATGTCAGCATTGATTTTAAGTATCTCCACTGGCCTTTGAGAGATTTTGACGTGCAAGTGTCACCATTTATTCGGGGATTTGGAACATTTCCTGAGAATTTCAAAAGTTTCCCCAAGATTTCCCACATTTTGAAGGGAACTCCAAACATGTCACCATTGATTTTAGGAATCTCCACTGGAGTTTGAGAGATTTTGACGTGAAAGTGTCAACATATTGTCGGGGATTTAGAACATTTCCTGAGAATTTCCAAAGTTTCCCCGGGACTTGCCAAATTTTGGAGGGAGCTCCAAACATGTCAACATTGATTTTAAGAATCTCCACTGGATTTTGAGAGATTTTGACATGAAAGTGTCACCATTTTCTCGGGGATTTGGAACATTTTCTGAAAATTTCCGGAGTTTCCCCGGGGTTTCCCAATTTTTGGAGGGGACTCCAAACATGTCAACATTGATTTTAAGAATCTCCACTGGATTTTGAGAGATTTTGACATGAAAGTGTCACCATTTTGTCAGGGATTTGGAAAATTTCCTGAGAATTTCCAAAGTTCTCCATGGATTCCCAACATTTTGAAGGGAACTCCAAACATGTCACCATTGATTATAAGAATCTCCACTGGAGTCTGAGAGATTTTGACGTGAAAGTGTCAGCATTTTGTCGGGGATTTGGAATATTTCCGGAGAATTTCTGAAGTTTCCCCTGGATTTCCCAAATTTTGGAGGGAACTCCAAACATGTCTACATTGATTTTAAGAATCTCCACTGGAGTTTGAGAGATTTTGATGTGAAAGTGTCACCATTTTGTCGGGGATTTGGAACATTTCCTGAGCATTTCCAAATTTTCCCCAAGATTTCCCACATTTTGAAGGGAACTCCAAGCATGTCAGCATTGATTTTAAGAATCTCTACTGGAGTTTGAGAGATTTTGACGTGAAAGTGTCACCATTTTGTTGGGGATTTGGAACATTTCCTGAGAATTTCCAAAGTTTCCCCGGGATTTCCTAAATTTTGGAGGGAACTCCAAACATGTCAACATTGATTTTAAGAATCTCCACTGGATTTTGAGAGATTTTGACCTGAAAGTGTCACCATTTTGTTAGGGATTTGGAAAATTTCCTGAGAATTTCCAAAGTTCTCCCTGGATTCCCAACATTTTGAAGGGAACTCCAAACATTTCACCATTGATTTTAAGAATCTCCACTGGAGTCTGAGAGATTTTGATGTGAAAGTGTCAACATATTGTCGGGGATTTAGAACATTTCCTGAGAATTTCCAAAGTTTCCCCGGGATTTCCCATATTATGGATGGGACTCCAAATATGTCAACATTGATTTTAAGAATCTCCACTGGAGTTTGAGAGATTTTGACGTGAAAGTGTCACCATTTTGTCGGGGATCTGGAACATTTCCTGAGCATTTCCAAATTTTCGCCAAGATTTCTCACATTTGAAGGGAACTCCAAGCATGTCAACATTGATTTTAAGAATCTCCACTGGAGTTTGAGAGATTTTGACGTGAAAGTGTCACCATTTTGTCGGGGATTTGGAACATTTCCTGAGAATTTTCTAAGTTTCCCCGGGATTTCCCAAATTTTGAAGGGATCTCCAAACATGTCAACATTGATTTTAAGAATCTCCACTGGAGTTTGAGAGATTTTGACATGAAAGTGTCACCATTTTGTCGGGGATTTGGAACATTTCCTGAGCATTTCCAAAGTTTCCCCCGGATTTCCCAATTTTTGGAGGGAACTCCAAACATGTCAACATTGATTTTAAGAATCTCCACTGGAGTCTGAGAGATTTTGACGTGAAAGTGTCAGCATTTTGTCGGGGATTTGGAATATTTCCGGAGAATTTCTGAAGTTTCCCCTGGATTTCCCAAATTTTGGAGGGAACTCCAAACATGTCTACATTGATTTTAAGAATCTCCACTGGAGTTTGAGAGATTTTGATGTGAAAGTGTCACCATTTTGTCGGGGATTTGGAACATTTCCTGAGCATTTCCAAATTTTCCCCAAGATTTCCCACATTTTGAAGGGAACTCCAAGCATGTCAGCATTGATTTTAAGAATCTCTACTGGAGTTTGAGAGATTTTGACGTGAAAGTGTCACCATTTTGTCGGGGATTTGGAACATTTCCTGAGAATTTCCAAAGTTTCCCCGGGATTTCCCAAATTTTGGAGGAATCTGCAAACATGTCACCATGGATTTTAAGAATCTCCACTGCAGTTTGAGAGATTTTGACCTGAAAGTGTCACCATTTTGTCGGGGATTTTGAGCATTTCCTGAAAATTTCGAAAGTTCCCCCCGGGATTTCCCAAATTTTGAAGGGAACTCCAAGCATGTCACCATTGATTTTAAGAATCTCCACTGGAGTTTGAGAGATTTTGACATTAAAGTGTCACTATTTTTTTGGGGATTTGGAACATTTCCTGAGCATTTCCAAAGTTTCCCCGGGATTTCCCAAATTTTGAAGGGAACTCCAAACATGTCAGCATTGATTTTAAGAATCTCTACTGCAGTTTGAGAGATTTTGACCTGAAAGTGTCACCATTTTGTCAGGGATTTGGAATATTTCCTGAGAATTTCCAAAGTTTCCCCGGGATTTCCCAAATTTTGGAGGGAACTCCAAACATGTCTACATTGATTTTAAGAATCTCCACTGGAGTTTGAGAGATTTTGATGTGAAAGTGTCACCATTTTGTCGGGGATTTGGAACATTTCCTGAGCATTTCCAAATTTTCCCCAAGATTTCCCACATTTTGAAGGGAACTCCAAGCATGTCAGCATTGATTTTAAGAATCTCTACTGGAGTTTGAGAGATTTTGACGTGAAAGTGTCACCATTTTGTTGGGGATTTGGAACATTTCCTGAGAATTTCCAAAGTTTCCCCGGGATTTCCTAAATTTTGGAGGGAACTCCAAACATGTCACCATTGATTTTAAGAATCTCCACTGGAGTCTGAGAGATTTTGACGTGAAAGTGTCACCATTTTGTCGGGGAATGGAACATTTCCTGAGCATTTCCAAAGATTACCCGGGATTTCCCAAATTTTGGAGGGAACTCCAAACATGTCACCATTGATTTTAAAAATCTCCACTTGAGTGTGAGATATTTTGACGTGGAAGTTTCACCATTTTGTCGGGGATTTGGAACATTTCCTGAGAATTTCCAAAGTTTCCCCGGGATTTCCCAAATTTTGGAGGGAACTCCAAACATGTCACCATTGATTTTAAGAATCTCCACTGGAGTTTGAGAGATTTTGACGTGAAAGTGTCACCATTTTGTCGGGGATTTGGAACATTTCCTGAGAATTTCCAAAGATTACCCGGGATTTCACATATTATGGATGGGACTCCAAATATGTCAACATTGATTTTAAGAATCTCCACTGGAGTTTGAGAGATTTTGACGTGAAAGTGTCACCATTTTGTCGGGGATTTGGAACATTTCCTGAGAATTTCTGAAGTTTCCCCGGGATTTCCCAAATTTTGGAGGGAACTCCAAACATGTCAACATTGATTTTAAGAATCTCCACTGGAGTTTGAGAGATTTTGACATGAAAGTGTCACCATTTTGTCGGGGATTTGGAACATTTCCTGAGAATTTCCAAAGATTCCCCGGGATTTCCCAAAATTTGGAGGGAACTCCAAGCATGTCTCCATTGATTTTAAGAATCTCCACTGGAGTTTGAGAGATTTTGACGTGAAAGTTTCACCATTTTGTCGGGGATCTGGAACATTTCCTGAGCATTTCCAAATTTTCCCCAAGATTTCCCACATTTTGAAGGGAACTCCAAGCATGTCAGCATTGATTTTAAGTATCTCCACTGGCCTTTGAGAGATTTTGACGTGCAAGTGTCACCATTTTGTCGGGGATTTGGAACATTTCCTGAGAATTTCAAAAGTTTCCCCAAGATTTCCCACATTTTGAAGGGAACTCCAAACATGTCAACATTGATTTTAAGAATCTCCACTGGAGTTTGAGAGATTTTGACATGAAAGTGTCACCATTTTCTCGGGGATTTGGAACATTTCCTGAAAATTTCCGGAGTTTCCCCGGGGTTTCCCAATTTTTGGAGGGGACTCCAAACATGTCAACATTGATTTTAAGAATCTCCACTGGATTTTGAGAGATTTTGACATGAAAGTGTCACCATTTAGTCAGGGATTTGGAAAATTTCCTGAGAATTTCCAAAGTTCTCCCTGGATTCCCAACATTTTGAAGGGAACTCCAAACATTTCACAATTGATTTTAAGAATCTCCACTGGAGTCTGAGAGATTTTGACGTGAAAGTGTCAGCATTTTATCGGGGATTTGGAATATTTCCGGAGAATTTCTGAAGTTTCCCCTGGATTTCCCAAATTTTGGAGGGAACTCCAAACATGTCTACATTGATTTTAAGAATCTCCACTGGAGTTTGAGAGATTTTGATGTGAAAGTGTCACCATTTTGTCGGGGATTTGGAACATTTCCTGAGCATTTCCAAATTTTCCCCAAGATTTCCCACATTTTGAAGGGAACTCCAAGCATGTCAGCATTGATTTTAAGAATCTCTACTGGAGTTTGAGAGATTTTGACGTGAAAGTGTCACCATTTTGTTGGGGATTTGGAACATTTCCTGAGAATTTCCAAAGTTTCCCCGGGATTTCCTAAATTTTGGAGGGAACTCCAAACATGTCAACATTGATTTTAAAAATCTCCACTGGATTTTGAGAGATTTTGACCTGAAAGTGTCACCATTTTGTCAGGGATTTGGAAAATTTCCTGAGAATTTCCAAAGTTCTCCCTGGATTCCCAACATTTTGAAGGGAACTCCAAACATTTCACCATTGATTTTAAGAATCTCCACTGGAGTCTGAGAGATTTTGATGTGAAAGTGTCAACATATTGTCGGGGATTTAGAACATTTCCTGAGAATTTCCAAAGTTTCCCCGGGATTTCCCATATTATGGATGGGACTCCAAATATGTCAACACTGATTTTAAGAATCTCCACTGGAGTTTGAGAGATTTTGACGTGAAAGTGTCACCATTTTGTCGGGGATCTGGAACATTTCCTGAGCATTTCCAAATTTTCGCCAAGATTTCTCACATTTGAAGGGAACTCCAAGCATGTCAACATTGATTTTAAGAATCTCCACTGGAGTTTGAGAGATTTTGACGTGAAAGTGTCACCATTTTGTCGGGGATTTGGAACATTTCCTGAGCATTTCCAAAGGTTCCCCGGGATTTTCCAAATTTTGAAGGGAACTCCAAGCATGTCAATATTGATTTTCAGAGTCTCCACTGGAGTTTGAGAGATTTTGACGTGAAAGTGTCACCATTTTGTCGGGGATTTGGAACATTTCCTGAGAATTTCCTAAGTTTCCCCGGGATTTACCAAATTTTGAAGGGATCTCCAAACATGTCAACATTGATTTTAAGAATCTCCACTGGAGTTTGAGAGATTTTGACATGAAAGTGTCACCATTTTGTCGGGGATTTGGAACATTTCCTGAGCATTTCCAAAGTTTCCCCCGGATTTCCCAATTTTTGGAGGGAACTCCAAACATGTCAACATTGATTTTAAGAATCTCCACTGGAGTCTGAGAGATTTTGACGTGAAAGTGTCAGCATTTTGTCGGGGATTTGGAATATTTCCGGAGAATTTCTGAAGTTTCCCCTGGATTTCCCAAATTTTGGAGGGAACTCCAAACATGTCTCCATTGATTTTAAGAATCTCCAATGGAGTTTGAGAGATTTTGACGTGAAAGTGTCACCATTTTGTCGGGGATTTGGAACATTTCCTGAGCATTTCCAAATTTACCCCAAGATTTCCCACATTTTGAAGGGAACTCCAAGCATGTCAGCATTGATTTTAAGAATCTCTACTGGAGTTTGAGAGATTTTGACGTGAAAGTGTCACCATTTTGTTGGGGATTTGGAACATTTCCTGAGAATTTCCAAAGTTTCCCCGGGATTTCCTAAATTTTGGAGGGAACTCCAAACATGTCAACATTGATTTTAAGAATCTCCACTGGATTTTGAGAGATTTTGACCTGAAAGTGTCACCATTTTGTCAGGGATTTGGAAAATTTCCTGAGAATTTCCAAAGTTCTCCCTGGATTCCCAGCATTTTGAAGGGAACTCCAAACATTTCACCATTGATTTTAAGAATCTCCACTGGAGTCTGAGAGATTTTGATGTGAAAGTGTCACCATTTTGTCGGGGATTTAGAACATTTCCTGAGAATTTCCAAAGTTTCCCCAGGATTTCCCATATTATGGATGGGACTCCAAATATGTCAACATTGATTTTAAGATTCTCCACTGGAGTTTGAGAGATTTTGACGTGAAAGTGTCACCATTTTGTCGGGGATTTTGAACATTTCCTGAGCATTTCCAAATTTTCCCCTGCATTTCCAACATTTGAAGGGAACTCCAAGCATGTCAACATTGATTTTAAGAATCTCCACTGGAGTTTGAGAGATTTTGACATGAAAGTGTCACCATTTTGTCGGGGATTTGGAACATTTCCTGAGCATTTCCAAAGGTTCCCCGGGATTTTCCAAATTTTGAAGGGAACTCCAAGCATGTCAATATTGATTTTCAGAGTCTCCACTGGAGTTTGAGAGATTTTGACGTGAAAGTGTCACCATTTTGTCGGGGATTTGGAACATTTCCTGAGCATTTCCAAAGGTTCCCCGGGATTTTCCAAATTTTGAAGGGAACTCCAAACATGTCTCCATTGATTTTAAGAATCTCCAATGGAGTTTGAGAGATTTTGACGTGAAAGTGTCACCATTTTGTCGGGGATTTGGAACATTTCCTGAGAATTTCCTAAGTTTCCCCGGGATTTCCCAAATTTTGAAGGGATCTCCAAACATGTCAACATTGATTTTAAGAATCTCCACTGGAGTTTGAGAGATTTTGACGTGAAAGTGTCACCATTTTGTCGGGGATTTGGAACATTTCCTGAGCATTTCCAAAGGTTCCCCGGGATTTTCCAAATTTTGAAGGGAACTCCAAGTATGTCAATATTGATTTTCAGAGTCTCCACTGGAGTTTGAGAGATTTTGACATGGAAGTGTCACCATTTTCTCGGGGATTTGGAACATTTCCTGAGAATTTCCTAAGTTTCCCCCGGATTTCCCAATTTTTGGAGGGAACTCCAAACATGTCAACATTGATTTTAAGAATCTCTACTGGAGTTTGAGAGATTTTGACGTGAAAGTGTCACCATTTTGTCGGGGATTTGGAACATTTCCTGAGAATTTCCAAAGTTTCCCCGGGATTTCCTAAATTTTGGAGGGAACTCCAAACATGTCACCATTGATTTTAAGAATCTCCACTGGAGTTTGAGAGATTTTGACCTGAAAGTGTCACCATTTTGTCGGGGATTTGGAACATTTCCTGAGAATTTCCAGAGTTCTTCCTGGATTCCCCACATTTTGAAGGGAACTCCAAACATGTCACCATTGATTTTAAGAATCTCCACTGGAGTCTGAGAGATTTTGATGTGAAAGTGTCAACATATTGTCGGGGATTTAGAACATTTCCTGAGAATTTCCAAAGATTACCCGGGATTTCCCAAATTTTGAAACAGACTCCAAACATGTCAACATTGATTTTAAGAATCTCCACTGGAGTTTGAGAGATTTTGACCTGAAAGTGTCACCATTTTCTCGGGGATTTGGAACATTTCCTGAGAATTTCCAAAGATTCCCCTGGATTTCCCAAATTTTGGAGTGAACTCCAAACATGTCAACATTGATGTTAAGAATCTCCACTGGAGTTTGAGAGATTTTGACGTGAAAGTATCGCCATTTTATCGGGGATTTGGAGCATTTCCTGAGAATTTCCAACTTTCCCTGGGATTTCGCAAATTTTGAAGGGAACTCCAAGCATGTCACCATTGATTTTAAGAATCTCCACTGGAGTTTGAGAGATTTTGACGTGAAAGTGTCACCATTTTGTCGGGGATTTGGAACATTTCCTGAGCATTTCCAAAGCTGCCCCGGGATTTCCCAAATTTTGGAGGGAACTCCAAACATGTCACCATTGATTTTAAGAATCTCCACTGGAGTTTGATAGATTTTGACGTGAAAGTGTCAACATTTTGTCGGGGATTTGGAACATTTCCTGAGAATTTCCAAAGATTACCCGGGATTTCCCAAATTTTTGAAGGGAACTCCAAATATGTCAACATTGATTTTAAGAATCTCCACTGGAGTTTGAGAGATTTTGACGTGAAAGTGTCAGCATTTTTTCGGGGATTTGGAACATTTCCTGAGAATTTCCATCTTTCCCTGGAATTTCGCAAATTTTGAAGGGAACTCCAAGCATGTCACCATTGATTTTAAGAATCTCCACTGGAGTTTGAGAGATTTTGACGTGAAAGTGTCACCATTTTGTCGGGGATTTGGAACATTTCCTGAGCATTTCCAAAGCTGCCCCGGGATTTCCCACATTTTGGAGGGAACTCCAAACATGTCACCATTGATTTTAAGAATCTCCACTGGAGTTTGATAGATTTTGACGTGAAAGTGTCAACATTTTGTCGGGGATTTGGAACATTTCCTGAGAATTTCCAAAGATTACCCGGGATTTCCCAAATTTTTGAGGGAACTCCAAACATTGCACCATGGATTTTAAGAATCTCCACTGGAGTTTGAGAGATTTTGACGTGAAAGTGTCACCATTTTATCGGGGATTTGGAGCATTTCCTGAGAATTTCCAAAGTTTCCCCGGGATTTCCCAAATTTTGAAGGGATCTCCAAACATGTCAACATTGATTTTAAGAATCTCCACTGGAGTGTGAGAGATTTTGACGTGAAAGTGTCACCATTTTGTTGCGGACAAATATTTCCTGAGAATTCCTGAGAACATTTCCTGAGAATTTCCAAAGTTTCCCCGGGATTTCCCAAATTTTGGAGGGAACTCCAAACATGTCACCATTGATTTTAAGAATCTCCACTGGATTTTGAGAGATTTTGACGTGAATGTGTCACCATTTTGTCGGGGATTTGGAATATGTCTGGAGAATTACCAAAGTTTCCCCGAGATTTCCCAAATTTTGGCGGAACTCCAAATATGTCAACATTGATTTTAAGAATCTCCACTGGAGTTTGAGAGATTTTGACGTGAAAGTGTCACCATTTTGTCGGAGATCTGGAACATTTCCTGAGCATTTCCATTTTTTCCCCAAGATTTACCACATTTTGAAGGGAACTCCAAGCATGTCAACATTGATTTTAAGAATCTCCACTGGAGTTTGAGAGATTTTGACGTGAAAGTGTCACCATTTTGTCGGGGATTTGGAACATTTCCTGAGCATTTCCAAAGTTACCCCGGGATTTCCCATATTTTGGAGGGGACTCCAAACATGTCAACATTGATTTTAAGAATCACCACTGGAGTTTGAGAGATTTTGACGTGAAAGTGTCACCATTTTGTCGGGGATTTGGAACATTTCCTGAGAATTTCAAAAGTTTCCCCGGGATTTCCCAAATTTTGAAGGGAACTCCAAGCATGTCAATACTGATTTTCAGAATCTCCACTGGAGTTTGAGAGATTTTGATGTGAAAGTGTCACCATTTTGTCGGGGATTTGGAACATTTCCTGAGAATTTCCAAAGATTACCCGGGATTTCCCAAACTTTGGAGGGAACTCCAAACATGTCAGCATGGATTTTAAGAATCTCCACTGGAGTTTGAGAGATTTTGATGTGAAAGTGTCACCGTTTTGTCGGGGATTTGGAACATTTCCTTAGAATTTCCAAAGTTTCCCAGGATTTCGCAAATTTTGAAGAGAACTCCAAGCATGTCAATATTGATTTTCAGAATCTCCACTGGAGTTTGAGCGATTTTGACGTGAAAGTGTCACTATTTAGTCGGGGATTTGGAACATTTCCTGAGCATTTCCAAAGTTTCCCCGGGATTTCCCAAATTTTGAAGGGATCTCCAAACATGTCACCATTGATTTTAAGAATCTCCACTGGAGTTTGAGAGATTTTGACGTGAAAGTGTCACCATTTTGTCGGGGATTTGGAACATTTCCTGAGAATTTCCAAAGTTTACCAGGGGTTTCCCAATTTTTGGAGGGGACTCCAAACATGTCAACATTGATTTTAAGAATCTCCACTGGAGTTTGAGAGATTTTGTCATGAAAGTGTCACCATTTTGTCGGGGATTTGGAACATTTCCTGAGAATTTCAAAAGTTTCCCCAAGATTTCCCACATTTTGGAGGGAGCTCCAAACATGTCACCATGGATTTTAAGAATCTCCACTGGAGTTTGAGAGATTTTGACGTGGAAGTGTCACCATTTTCTCGGGGATTTGGAACATTTCCTGAGATTTTCCAAAGTTTCCCCGGGATTTCCCAAATTTTGGAGGGAACTCCAAACATGTCTCCATTGATTTTAAGAATCTCCAATGGAGTTTGAGAGATTTTGACGTGGAAGTGTCACCATTTTGTCGGGGATTTGGAACATTTCCGGAGAATTTCTGAAGTTTCCCCGGGATTTCCCAAATTTTGAAGGGAACTCCAAACATGTCAACATTGATTTTAAGAATCTCCACTGGAGTTTGAGAGATTTTGACGTGAAAGTGACACCATTTTGTCGGGGATTTGGAACATTTCCTGAGAATTTCCAAGGTTTCCCCGGGATTTCCCACATTTTGGAGGGAACTCGAAGCATGTCAACATTGATTTTAAGAATCTCCACTGGAGTTTGAGAGATTTTGACGTGAAAGTGTCACCATTTTGTTGGGGATCTGGAACATTTCCTGAGCATTTCCAAATTTTCCCCAAGATTTCCCACATTTTGAAGGGAACTTCAAGCATGTCAACATTGATTTTAAGAATCTCCACTGGAGTGTGAGAGATTTTGACGTGAAAGTGTCACCATTTTGTTGCGGACAAATATTTCCTGAGAATTCCTGAGAACATTTCCTGAGAATTTCCAAAGTTTCCCCGGGATTTCCCAAATTTTGGAGGGAACTCCAAACATGTCACCATTGATTTTAAGAATCTCCACTGGATTTTGAGAGATTTTGACGTGAATGTGTCACCATTTTGTCGGGGATTTGGAATATGTCTGGAGAATTACCAAAGTTTCCCCGAGATTTCCCAAATTTTGGCGGAACTCCAAATATGTCAACATTGATTTTAAGAATCTCCACTGGAGTTTGAGAGATTTTGACGTGAAAGTGTCACCATTTTGTCGGAGATCTGGAACATTTCCTGAGCATTTCCATTTTTTCCCCAAGATTTACCACATTTTGAAGGGAACTCCAAGCATGTCAACATTGATTTTAAGAATCTCCACTGGAGTTTGAGAGATTTTGACGTGAAAGTGTCACCATTTTGTCGGGGATTTGGAACATTTCCTGAGCATTTCCAAAGTTACCCCGGGATTTCCCATATTTTGGAGGGGACTCCAAACATGTCAACATTGATTTTAAGAATCACCACTGGAGTTTGAGAGATTTTGACGTGAAAGTGTCACCATTTTGTCGGGGATTTGGAACATTTCCTGAGAATTTCAAAAGTTTCCCCGGGATTTCCCAAATTTTGAAGGGAACTCCAAGCATGTCAATACTGATTTTCAGAATCTCCACTGGAGTTTGAGAGATTTTGATGTGAAAGTGTCACCATTTTGTCGGGGATTTGGAACATTTCCTGAGAATTTCCAAAGATTACCCGGGATTTCCCAAACTTTGGAGGGAACTCCAAACATGTCAGCATGGATTTTAAGAATCTCCACTGGAGTTTGAGAGATTTTGATGTGAAAGTGTCACCGTTTTGTCGGGGATTTGGAACATTTCCTTAGAATTTCCAAAGTTTCCCAGGATTTCGCAAATTTTGAAGAGAACTCCAAGCATGTCAATATTGATTTTCAGAATCTCCACTGGAGTTTGAGCGATTTTGACGTGAAAGTGTCACTATTTAGTCGGGGATTTGGAACATTTCCTGAGCATTTCCAAAGTTTCCCCGGGATTTCCCAAATTTTGAAGGGATCTCCAAACATGTCACCATTGATTTTAAGAATCTCCACTGGAGTTTGAGAGATTTTGACATGAAAGTGTCACCATTTTGTCGGGGATTTGGAACATTTCCTGAGAATTTCCAAAGTTTACCAGGGGTTTCCCAATTTTTGGAGGGGACTCCAAACATGTCAACATTGATTTTAAGAATCTCCACTGGAGTTTGAGAGATTTTGTCATGAAAGTGTCACCATTTTGTCGGGGATTTGGAACATTTCCTGAGAATTTCAAAAGTTTCCCCAAGATTTCCCACATTTTGGAGGGAGCTCCAAACATGTCACCATGGATTTTAAGAATCTCCACTGGAGTTTGAGAGATTTTGACGTGGAAGTGTCACCATTTTCTCGGGGATTTGGAACATTTCCTGAGATTTTCCAAAGTTTCCCCGGGATTTCCCAAATTTTGGAGGGAACTCCAAACATGTCTCCATTGATTTTAAGAATCTCCAATGGAGTTTGAGAGATTTTGACGTGAAAGTTTCACCATTTTGTCGGGGATTTGGAACATTTCCGGAGAATTTCTGAAGTTTCCCCGGGATTTCCCAAATTTTGAAGGGAACTCCAAACATGTCAACATTGATTTTAAGAATCTCCACTGGAGTTTGAGAGATTTTGACGTGAAAGTGACACCATTTTGTCGGGGATTTGGAACATTTCCTGAGAATTTCCAAGGTTTCCCCGGGATTTCCCACATTTTGGAGGGAACTCGAAGCATGTCAACATTGATTTTAAGAATCTCCACTGGAGTTTGAGAGATTTTGACGTGAAAGTGTCACCATTTTGTTGGGGATCTGGAACATTTCCTGAGCATTTCCAAATTTTCCCCAAGATTTCCCACATTTTGAAGGGAACTTCAAGCATGTCAACATTGATTTTAAGAATCTCCACTGGAGTTTGAGAGATTTTGACGTGAAAGTGTCACCATTTTGTCGGGGATTTGGAACATTTCCTGAGCATTTCCAAAGTTTCCCCCGGATTTCCCAATTTTTGGAGGGAAATCCAAACATGTCAACATTGATTTTAAGAATCTCCACTGGAGTTTGAGAGATTTTGACGTTCAAGTGTCACCATTTTGTCGGGGATTTGGAACATTTCCTGAGCATTTCCAAAGTTTCCCCGGGATTTCCCAAATTTTGAAGGGAACTCCAAACATGTCAGCATTGATTTTAAGAATCTCCACTGGAGTTTGAGAGATTTTGACCTGAAAGTGTCACCATTTTGTCGGGGATTTGGAACATTTCCTGAGAATTTCCAGAGTTCTTCCTGGATTCCCCACATTTTGAAGGGAACTCCAAACATGTCACCATTGATTTTAAGAATCTCCACTGGAGTCTGAGAGATTTTGATGTGAAAGTGTCAACATATTGTCGAGGATTTAGAACATTTCCTGAGAATTTCCAAAGATTACCCGGGATTTCCCAAATTTTGAAACAGACTCCAAACATGTCAACATTGATTTTAAGAATCTCCACTGGAGTTTGAGAGATTTTGACGTGAAAGTATCGCCATTTTGTCGGGGATTTGGAGCATTTCCTGAGAATTTCCAACTTTCCCTGGGATTTCGCAAATTTTGAAGGGAACTCCAAGCATGTCACCATTGATTTTAAGAATCTCCACTGGAGTTTGAGAGATTTTGACGTGAAAGTGTCACCATTTTGTCGGGGATTTGGAACATTTCCTGAGCATTTCCAAAGCTGCCCCGGGATTTCCCAAATTTTGGAGGGAACTCCAAACATGTCACCATTGATTTTAAGAATCTCCACTGGAGTTTGATAGATTTTGACGTGAAAGTGTCAACATTTTGTCGGGGATTTGGAACATTTCCTGAGAATTTCCAAAGTTTCCCTGGGATTTCCCGAATTTTTGAGGGAACTCCAAACATTGCACCATGGATTTTAAGAATCTCCACTGGAGTTTGAGAGATTTTGACGTGAAAATGTCACCATTTTATCGGGGATTTGGAACATTTCCTGAGAATTTCCAAAGTTTCCCCGGGATTTCCCAAATTTTGAAGGGATCTCCAAACATGTCAACATTGATTTTAAGAATCTCCACTGGAGTTTGTGAGATTTTGACGTGAAATTTTCACCATTTTGTTGGGGACAAACATTTCCTGAGAATTCCTGAGAACATTTCCTGAGAATTTCCAAAGTTTCCCTGGGATTTCCCAAATTTTGAAGGGAACTCCAAACATGTCACCATTGATTTTAAGAATCTCCACTGGATTTTGAGAGATTTTGACGTGAATGTGTCACCATTTTTTCGGGGATTTGGAATATGTCTGGAGAATTACCAAAGTTTCTCCGAGATTTCCCAAATTTTGGCGGAACTCCAAATATGTCAACATTGATTTTAAGAATCTCCACTGGAGTTTGAGAGATTTTGACGTGAAAGTGTCACCATTATGTCGGAGATCTGGAACATTTCCTGAGCATTTCCAAATTTTCCCCAAGATTTCCCACATTTTGAAGGGAACTCCAAGCATGTCAACATTGATTTTCAGAATCTCCACTGGAGTTTGAGAGATTTTGACGTGAAAGTGTCACCATTTTGTCGGGGATTTGGAACATTTCCTGAGAATTTCCAAAGTTACCCCGGGATTTCCCATATTTTGGAGGGGACTCCAAACATGTCAACATTGATTTTAAGAATCTCCACTGGAGTTTGAGAGATTTTGACGTGAAAGTGTCACTATTTTGTCGGGGATTTGGAACATTTCCTGAGAATTTCAAAAGTTTCCCCGGGATTTCCCAAATTTTGAAGGGAACTCCAAGCATGTCAATATTGATTTTCAGAATCTCCACCGGAGTTTGAGAGATTTTGATGTGAAAGTGTCACCATTTTGTCGGGGATTTGGAACATTTCCTGAGAATTTCCAAAGATTACCCGGGATTTCCCAAATTTTGGAGGGAACTCCAAACATGTCAGCATGGATTTTAAGAATCTCCACTGGAGTTTGAGAGATTTTGACGTGGAAGTGTCACCGTTTTGTCGGGGATTTGGAACATTTCCTTAGAATTTCCAAAGTTTCCCAGGATTTCGCAAATTTTGAAGGGAACTCCAAGCATGTCAATATTGATTTTCAGAATCTCCACTGGAGTTTGAGAGATTTTGATGTGAAAGTGTCACTATTTTGTCGGGGATTTGGAACATTTCCTGAGCATTTCCAAAGGTTCCCCGGGATTTCCCAAATTTTGAAGGGATCTCCAAACATGTCAACATTGATTTTAAGAATCTCCACTGGAGTTTGAGAGATTTTGACATGAAAGTGTCACCATTTTGTCGGGGATTTGGAACATTTCCTGAGAATTTCCAAAGTTTACCAGGGGTTTCCCAATTTTTGGAGGGGACTCCAAACATGTCAACATTGATTTTAAGAATCTCCACTGGAGTTTGAGAGATTTTGTCATGAAAGTGTCACCATTTTGTCGGGGATTTGGAACATTTCCTGAGAATTTCAAAAGTTTCCCCAAGATTTCCCACATTTTGGAGGGAGCTCCAAACATGTCACCATGGATTTTAAGAATCTCCACTGGAGTTTGAGAGATTTTGACGTGGAAGTGTCACCATTTTCTCGGGGATTTGGAACATTTCCTGAGATTTTCCAAAGTTTCCCCGGGATTTCCCAAATTTTGGAGGGAACTCCAAACATGTCTCCATTGATTTTAAGAATCTCCAATGGAGTTTGAGAGATTTTGACGTGAAAGTTTCACCATTTTGTCGGGGATTTGGAACATTTCCGGAGAATTTCTGAAGTTTCCCCGGGATTTCCCAAATTTTGAAGGGAACTCCAAACATGTCAACATTGATTTTAAGAATCTCCACTGGAGTTTGAGAGATTTTGACGTGAAAGTGACACCATTTTGTCGGGGATTTGGAACATTTCCTGAGAATTTCCAAGGTTTCCCCGGGATTTCCCACATTTTGGAGGGAACTCGAAGCATGTCAACATTGATTTTAAGAATCTCCACTGGAGTTTGAGAGATTTTGACGTGAAAGTGTCACCATTTTGTTGGGGATCTGGAACATTTCCTGAGCATTTCCAAATTTTCCCCAAGATTTCCCACATTTTGAAGGGAACTTCAAGCATGTCAACATTGATTTTAAGAATCTCCACTGGAGTTTGAGAGATTTTGACGTGAAAGTGTCACCATTTTGTCGGGGATTTGGAACATTTCCTGAGCATTTCCAAAGTTTCCCCTGGATTTCCCAATTTTTGGAGGGAACTCCAAACATGTCAACATTGATTTTAAGAATCTCCACTGGAGTTTGAGAGATTTTGACGTGCAAGTGTCACCATTTTGTCGGGGATTTGGAACATTTCCTGAGCATTTCCAAAGTTTCCCCGGGATTTCCCAAATTTTGAAGGGAACTCCAAACATGTCAGCATTGATTTTAAGAATCTCCACTGGAGTTTGAGAGATTTTGACCTGAAAGTGTCACCATTTTGTCGGGGATTTGGAACATTTCCTGAGAATTTCCAGAGTTCTTCCTGGATTCCCCACATTTTGAAGGGAACTCCAAACATGTCACCATTGATTTTAAGAATCTCCACTGGAGTCTGAGAGATTTTGATGTGAAAGTGTCAACATATTGTCGAGGATTTAGAACATTTCCTGAGAATTTCCAAAGATTACCCGGGATTTCCCAAATTTTGAAACAGACTCCAAACATGTCAACATTGATTTTAAGAATCTCCACTGGAGTTTGAGAGATTTTGACGTGAAAGTATCGCCATTTTGTCGGGGATTTGGAGCATTTCCTGAGAATTTCCAACTTTCCCTGGGATTTCGCAAATTTTGAAGGGAACTCCAAGCATGTCACCATTGATTTTAAGAATCTCCACTGGAGTTTGAGAGATTTTGACGTGAAAGTGTCACCATTTTGTCGGGGATTTGGAACATTTCCTGAGCATTTCCAAAGCTGCCCCGGGATTTCCCAAATTTTGGAGGGAACTCCAAACATGTCACCATTGATTTTAAGAATCTCCACTGGAGTTTGATAGATTTTGACGTGAAAGTGTCAACATTTTGTCGGGGATTTGGAACATTTCTTGAGAATTTCCAAAGTTTCCCCGGGATTTCCCGAATTTTTGAGGGAACTCCAAACATTGCACCATGGATTTTAAGAATCTCCACTGGAGTTTGAGAGATTTTGACGTGAAAATGTCACCATTTTATCGGGGATTTGGAACATTTCCTGAGAATTTCCAAAGTTTCCCCGGGATTTCCCAAATTTTGAAGGGATCTCCAAACATGTCAACATTGATTTTAAGAATCTCCACTGGAGTTTGTGAGATTTTGACGTGAAATTTTCACCATTTTGTTGGGGACAAACATTTCCTGAGAATTCCTGAGAACATTTCCTGAGAATTTCCAAAGTTTCCCTGATATTTCCCAAATTTTGAAGGGAACTCCAAACATGTCACCATTGATTTTAAGAATCTCCACTGGATTTTGAGAGATTTTGACGTGAATGTGTCACCATTTTTTCGGGGATTTGGAATATGTCTGGAGAATTACCAAAGTTTCTCCGAGATTTCCCAAATTTTGGCGGAACTCCAAATATGTCAACATTGATTTTAAGAATCTCCACTGGAGTTTGAGAGATTTTGACGTGAAAGTGTCACCATTTTGTCGGAGATCTGGAACATTTCCTGAGCATTTCCAAATTTTCCCCAAGATTTCCCACATTTTGAAGGGAACTCCAAGCATGTCAACATTGATTTTCAGAATCTCCACTGGAGTTTGAGAGATTTTGACGTGAAAGTGTCACCATTTTGTCGGGGATTTGGAACATTTCCTGAGAATTTCCAAAGTTACCCCGGGATTTCCCATATTTTGGAGGGGACTCCAAACATGTCAACATTGATTTTAAGAATCTCCACTGGAGTTTGAGAGATTTTGACGTGAAAGTGTCACTATTTTGTCGGGGATTTGGAACATTTCCTGAGAATTTCAAAAGTTTCCCCGGGATTTCCCAAATTTTGAAGGGAACTCCAAGCATGTCAATATTGATTTTCAGAATCTCCACCGGAGTTTGAGAGATTTTGATGTGAAAGTGTCACCATTTTGTCGGGGATTTGGAACATTTCCTGAGAATTTCCAAAGATTACCCGGGATTTCCCAAATTTTGGAGGGAACTCCAAACATGTCAGCATGGATTTTAAGAATCTCCACTGGAGTTTGAGAGATTTTGACGTGGAAGTGTCACCGTTTTGTCGGGGATTTGGAACATTTCCTGAGAATTTCCAAAGTTTCCCAGGATTTCGCAAATTTTGAAGGGAACTCCAAGCATGTCAATATTGATTTTCAGAATCTCCACTGGAGTTTGAGAGATTTTGATGTGAAAGTGTCACTATTTTGTCGGGGATTTGGAACATTTCCTGAGCATTTCCAAAGGTTCCCCGGGATTTCCCAAATTTTGAAGGGATCTCCAAACATGTCAACATTGATTTTAAGAATCTCCACTGGAGTTTGAGAGATTTTGACATGAAAGTGTCACCATTTTGTCGGGGATTTGGAACATTTCCTGAGAATTTCCAAAGATTACCAGGGGTTTCCCAATTTTTGGAGGGGACTCCAAACATGTCAACATTGATTTTAAGAATCTCCACTGGAGTTTGAGAGATTTTGACGTGAAAGTGTCACCATTTTGTCGGGGATTTGGAACATTTCCGGAGAATTTCAAAAGTTTCCCCAAGATTTCCCACATTTTGAAGGGAACTCCAAACATGTCACCGTTGATTTTAAGAATCTCCACTGGAGTTTGAGAGATTTTGACGTGAAAGTGTCACCATTTTGTCGGGGATCTGGAACATTTCCTGAGAATTTCCGAAGTTTCTTCGGGATTTCCTAAATTTTGGAGGGAACTCCAAACATGTCAACATTGATTTTAAGAATCTCCACTGGAGTTTGAGAGATTTTGACCTGAAAGTGTCACCATTTTGTAAGGGATTTGGAAAATTTCCTGAGAATTTCCAAAGTTCTCCCTGGATTCCCCACATTTTGAAGGGAACTCCAAACATGTCACCTTTGATTTTAAGAATCTCCACTGGAGTCTGAGAGATTTTGATGTGAAAGTGTCACCATTTTGTCGGGGATTTAGAACATTTCTTGAGAATTTCCAAAGGTTCCCCGGGATTTACCAAATTTTGGAGGGAGCTCCAAACATGTCACCATGGATTTTAAGAATCTCCACTGGAGTTTGAGAGATTTTGACGTGGAAGTGTCACCATTTTGTCGGGGATTTGGAACATTTCCTGACAATTTCCAAAGTTTTCCCGGGATTTCCCAAATTTTGGAGGGAACTCCAAACATGTCTCCATTGATTTTAAGAATCTCCACTGGAGTTTGAGAGATTTTGACGTGAAAGTTTCACCATTTTGTCGGGGATTTGGAACATTTCCGGAGAATTTCTGAAGTTTCCCCGGGATTTCCCAAATTTTGAAGGGAACTCCAAACATGTCAACATTGATTTTAAGAATCTCCACTGGAGTTTGAGAGATTTTGACGTGAAAGCGTCACCATTTTGTCGGGGATTTGGAACATTTCCTGAGAATTTCCAAGGTTTCCCCGGGATTTCCCACATTTTGGAGGGAACTCCAAGCATGTCAACATTGATTTTAAGAATCTCCACTGGAGTTTGAGAGATTTTGACGTGAAAGTGTCACCATTTTGTTGGGGATTTGGAACATTTCCTGAGAATTTCCAAGGTTTCCCCGGGATTTCCCACATTTTGGAGGGAACTCCAAGCATGTCAACATTGATTTTAAGAATCTCCACTGGAGTTTGAGAGATTTTGACGTGAAAGTGTCACCATTTTGTTGGGGATCTGGAACATTTCCTGAGCATTTCCAAATTTTCCCCAAGATTTCCCACATTTTGAAGGGAACTTCAAGCATGTCAACATTGATTTTAAGAATCTCCACTGGAGTTTGAGAGATTTTGACGTGAAAGTGTCACCATTTTGTCGGTTATTTGGAACATTTCCTGAGCATTTCCAAAGTTTCCCCCGGATTTCCCAATTTTTGGAGGGAACTCCAAACATGTCAACATTGATTTTCAGAATCTCCACTGGAGTTTGAGAGATTTTGATGTGAAAGTGTCACCATTTTGTCGGGGATTTGGAGCATTTCCTGAGAATTTCCAAAGTTTCCCCGGGATTTCCCAAATTTTGGAGGGAACTCCAAACATGTCACCATTGATTTTAAGAATCTCCACTGGAGTTTGAGAGATTTTGACGTGAAAGTGTCACCATTTTGTCGGGGATTTGGAGCATTTCCTGAGCATTTCCAAAGTTTCCCCGGGATTTCCCAAATTTTGAAGGGAACTCCAAACATGTCACCGTGGATTTTAAGAATCTCCACTGGACTTTGAGAGATTTTGACGTGAAAGTGTCACCATTTTGTCGGGGATTTGGAACATTTCCTGAGAATTTCCAAAGTTTACCAGGGGTTTCCCAATTTTTGGAGGGGACTCCAACCATGTCACCATTGATTTTAAGATCATCCAGTGGAGTTTGAGAGATTTTGATGTGAAAGTGTCACCATTTTGTCGGGGATTTGGAACATTTCCTGAGAATTTCCAAAGTTTCCCTGGGATTTCCCTATTTTGAAACGGACTCCAAACATGTCAACATTGATTTTAAGATCATCCACTGGAGTTTGATAGATTTTGACGTGAAAGTGTCACCATTTTTTCGGGGATTTGGAGCATTTCCTGAGAATTTCCAAAGTTTCCCCGGGATTTCCCAAATTTTAAAGAGAACTCCAAACATGTCAACATTGATTTTAAGAATCTCCACTGGAGTTTGAGAGATTTTGACGTGAAAGTGTCACCATTTTGTCGGGGATTTGGAACATTTCCTGAGATTTTCCAAAGTTTCCCCGGGATTTTTCAAATTTTGGAAAGAACTCCAAACATGTCACCATTGATTTTAAGAATCTCCACTGGAGTTTGAGAGATTTTGACGTGAAAGTGTCACCATTTTGTCGGGGATTTGGAACATTTCCTGAGAATTTCCAAAGATTACCCGGGATTTCCCAAATTTTTGAGGGAACTCCAAACATTGCACCATGGATTTTAAGAATCTCCACTGGAGTTTGAGAGATTTTGACGTGAAAATGTCACCATTTTATCGGGGATTTGGAACATTTCCTGAGAATTTCCAAAGTTTCCCCGGGATTTCCCAAATTTTGAAGGGATCTCCAAACATGTCAACATTGATTTTAAGAATCTCCACTGGAGTTTGTGAGATTTTGACGTGAAATTTTCACCATTTTGTTGGGGACAAACATTTCCTGAGAATTCCTGAGAACATTTCCTGAGAATTTCCAAAGTTTCCCTGGGATTTCCCAAATTTTGGAGGGAACTCCAAACATGTCACCATTGATTTTAAGAATCTCCACTGGATTTTGAGAGATTTTGACGTGAATGTGTCACCATTTTGTCGGGGATTTGGAATATGTCTGGAGAATTACCAAAGTTTCCCCGAGATTTCCCAAATTTTGGCGGAACTCCAAATATGTCAACATTGATTTTAAGAATCTCCACTGGAGTTTGAGAGATTTTGACGTGAAAGTGTCACCATTTTGTCGGAGATCTGGAACATTTCCTGAGCATTTCCAAATTTTCCCCAAGATTTACCACATTTTGAAGGGAACTCCAAGCATGTCAACATTGATTTTAAGAATCTCCACTGGAGTTTGAGAGATTTTGACGTGAAAGTGTCACCATTTTGTCGGGGATTTGGAACATTTCCTGACAATTTCCAAAGTTTCCCCGGGATTTCCCAAATTTTGAAGGGAACTCCAAGCATGTCAATATTGATTTTCAGAATCTCCACTGGAGTTTGAGAGATTTTGATGTGAAAGTGTCACCGTTTTCTCGGGGATTTGGAACATTTCCTGAGAATTTCCAAAGTTTACCAGGGGTTTCCCAGTTTTTGGAGGGGACTCCAAACATGTCAACATTGATTTTAAGAATCTCCACTGGAGTTTGAGAGATTTTGTCATGAAAGTGTCACCATTTTGTCGGGGATTTGGAACATTTCCTGAGAATTTCAAAAGTTTCCCCAAGATTTCCCACATTTTGGAGGGAGCTCCAAACATGTCACCATGGATTTTAAGAATCTCCTCTGGAGTTTGAGAGATTTTGACGTGGAAGTGTCACCATTTTCTCGGGGATTTGGAACATTTCCTGAGATTTCCCAAAGTTTCCCCGGGATTTCCCAAATTTTGGAGGGAACTCCAAACATGTCTCCATTGATTTTAAGAATCTCCAATGGAGTTTGAGAGATTTTGACGTGAAAGTTTCACCATTTTGTCGGGGATTTGGAACATTTCCGGAGAATTTCTGAAGTTTCCCCGGGATTTCCCAAATTTTGAAGGGAACTCCAAACATGTCAACATTGATTTTAAGAATCTCCACTGGAGTTTGAGAGATTTTGACGTGAAAGTGACACCATTTTGTCGGGGATTTGGAACATTTCCTGAGAATTTCCAAGGTTTCCCCGGGATTTCCCACATTTTGGAGGGAACTCGAAGCATGTCAACATTGATTTTAAGAATCTCCACTGGAGTTTGAGAGATTTTGACGTGAAAGTGTCACCATTTTGTTGGGGATCTGGAACATTTCCTGAGCATTTCCAAATTTTCCCCAAGATTTCCCACATTTTGAAGGGAACTTCAAGCATGTCAACATTGATTTTAAGAATCTCCACTGGAGTTTGAGAGATTTTGACGTGAAAGTGTCACCATTTTGTCGGGGATTTGGAACATTTCCTGAGCATTTCCAAAGTTTCCCCCGGATTTCCCAATTTTTGGAGGGAACTCCAAACATGTCAACATTGATTTTAAGAATCTCCACTGGAGTTTGAGAGATTTTGACGTGCAAGTGTCACCATTTTGTCGGGGATTTGGAACATTTCCTGAGCATTTCCAAAGTTTCCCCGGGATTTCCCAAATTTTGAAGGGAACTCCAAACATGTCAGCATTGATTTTAAGAATCTCCACTGGAGTTTGAGAGATTTTGACCTGAAAGTGTCACCATTTTGTCGGGGATTTGGAACATTTCCTGAGAATTTCCAGAGTTCTTCCTGGATTCCCCACATTTTGAAGGGAACTCCAAACATGTCACCATTGATTTTAAGAATCTCCACTGGAGTCTGAGAGATTTTGATGTGAAAGTGTCAACATATTGTCGAGGATTTAGAACATTTCCTGAGAATTTCCAAAGATTACCCGGGATTTCCCAAATTTTGAAACAGACTCCAAACATGTCAACATTGATTTTAAGAATCTCCACTGGAGTTTGAGAGATTTTGACGTGAAAGTATCGCCATTTTGTCGGGGATTTGGAGCATTTCCTGAGAATTTCCAACTTTCCCTGGGATTTCGCAAATTTTGAAGGGAACTCCAAGCATGTCACCATTGATTTTAAGAATCTCCACTGGAGTTTGAGAGATTTTGACGTGAAAGTGTCACCATTTTGTCGGGGATTTGGAACATTTCCTGAGCATTTCCAAAGCTGCCCCGGGATTTCCCAAATTTTGGAGGGAACTCCAAACATGTCACCATTGATTTTAAGAATCTCCACTGGAGTTTGATAGATTTTGACGTGAAAGTGTCAACATTTTGTCGGGGATTTGGAACATTTCCTGAGAATTTCCAAAGTTTCCCCGGGATTTCCCAAATTTTTGAGGGAACTCCAAACATTGCACCATGGATTTTAAGAATCTCCACTGGAGTTTGAGAGATTTTGACGTGAAAATGTCACCATTTTATCGGGGATTTGGAACATTTCCTGAGAATTTCCAAAGTTTCCCCGGGATTTCCCAAATTTTGAAGGGATCTCCAAACATGTCAACATTGATTTTAAGAATCTCCACTGGAGTTTGTGAGATTTTGACGTGAAATTTTCACCATTTTGTTGGGGACAAATATTTCCTGAGAATTCCTGAGAACATTTCCTGAGAATTTCCAAAGTTTCCCTGGGATTTCCCAAATTTTGAAGGGAACTCCAAACATGTCACCATTGATTTTAAGAATCTCCACTGGATTTTGAGAGATTTTGACGTGAATGTGTCACCATTTTTTCGGGGATTTGGAATATGTCTGGAGAATTACCAAAGTTTCTCCGAGATTTCCCAAATTTTGGCGGAACTCCAAATATGTCAACATTGATTTTAAGAATCTCCACTGGAGTTTGAGAGATTTTGACGTGAAAGTGTCACCATTTTGTCGGAGATCTGGAACATTTCCTGAGCATTTCCAAATTTTCCCCAAGATTTCCCACATTTTGAAGGGAACTCCAAGCATGTCAACATTGATTTTCAGAATCTCCACTGGAGTTTGAGAGATTTTGACGTGAAAGTGTCACCATTTTGTCGGGGATTTGGAACATTTCCTGAGAATTTCCAAAGTTACCCCGGGATTTCCCATATTTTGGAGGGGACTCCAAACATGTCAACATTGATTTTAAGAATCTCCACTGGAGTTTGAGAGATTTTGACGTGAAAGTGTCACTATTTTGTCGGGGATTTGGAACATTTCCTGAGAATTTCAAAAGTTTCCCCGGGATTTCCCAAATTTTGAAGGGAACTCCAAGCATGTCAATATTGATTTTCAGAATCTCCACCGGAGTTTGAGAGATTTTGATGTGAAAGTGTCACCATTTTGTCGGGGATTTGGAACATTTCCTGAGAATTTCCAAAGATTACCCGCGATTTCCCAAATTTTGGAGGGAACTCCAAACATGTCAGCATGGATTTTAAGAATCTCCACTGGAGTTTGAGAGATTTTGACGTGGAAGTGTCACCGTTTTGTCGGGGATTTGGAACATTTCCTTAGAATTTCCAAAGTTTCCCAGGATTTCGCAAATTTTGAAGGGAACTCCAAGCATGTCAATATTGATTTTCAGAATCTCCACTGGAGTTTGAGAGATTTTGATGTGAAAGTGTCACTATTTTGTCGGGGATTTGGAACATTTCCTGAGCATTTCCAAAGGTTCCCCGGGATTTCCCAAATTTTGAAGGGATCTCCAAACATGTCAACATTGATTTTAAGAATCTCCACTGGAGTTTGAGAGATTTTGACATGAAAGTGTCACCATTTTGTCGGGGATTTGGAACATTTCCTGAGAATTTCCAAAGATTACCAGGGGTTTCCCAATTTTTGGAGGGGACTCCAAACATGTCAACATTGATTTTAAGAATCTCCACTGGAGTTTGAGAGATTTTGACGTGAAAGTGTCACCATTTTGTCGGGGATTTGGAACATTTCCGGAGAATTTCAAAAGTTTCCCCAAGATTTCCCACATTTTGAAGGGAACTCCAAACATGTCACCGTTGATTTTAAGAATCTCCACTGGAGTTTGAGAGATTTTGACGTGAAAGTGTCACCATTTTGTCGGGGATCTGGAACATTTCCTGAGAATTTCCGAAGTTTCTTCGGGATTTCCTAAATTTTGGAGGGAACTCCAAACATGTCAACATTGATTTTAAGAATCTCCACTGGAGTTTGAGAGATTTTGACCTGAAAGTGTCACCATTTTGTAAGGGATTTGGAAAATTTCCTGAGAATTTCCAAAGTTCTCCCTGGATTCCCCACATTTTGAAGGGAACTCCAAACATGTCACCTTTGATTTTAAGAATCTCCACTGGAGTCTGAGAGATTTTGATGTGAAAGTGTCACCATTTTGTCGGGGATTTAGAACATTTCTTGAGAATTTCCAAAGGTTCCCCGGGATTTACCAAATTTTGGAGGGAGCTCCAAACATGTCACCATGGATTTTAAGAATCTCCACTGGAGTTTGAGAGATTTTGACGTGGAAGTGTCACCATTTTCTCGGGGATTTGGAACATTTCCTGACAATTTCCAAAGTTTTCCCGGGATTTCCCAAATTTTGGAGGGAACTCCAAACATGTCTCCATTGATTTTAAGAATCTCCACTGGAGTTTGAGAGATTTTGACGTGAAAGTTTCACCATTTTGTCGGGGATTTGGAACATTTCCGGAGAATTTCTGAAGTTTCCCCGGGATTTCCCAAATTTTGAAGGGAACTCCAAACATGTCAACATTGATTTTAAGAATCTCCACTGGAGTTTGAGAGATTTTGACGTGAAAGCGTCACCATTTTGTCGGGGATTTGGAACATTTCCTGAGAATTTCCAAGGTTTCCCCGGGATTTCCCACATTTTGGAGGGAACTCCAAGCATGTCAACATTGATTTTAAGAATCTCCACTGGAGTTTGAGAGATTTTGACGTGAAAGTGTCACCATTTTGTTGGGGATCTGGAACATTTCCTGAGCATTTCCAAATTTTCCCCAAGATTTCCCACATTTTGAAGGGAACTTCAAGCATGTCAACATTGATTTTAAGAATCTCCACTGGAGTTTGAGAGATTTTGACGTGAAAGTGTCACCATTTTGTCGGTTATTTGGAACATTTCCTGAGCATTTCCAAAGTTTCCCCCGGATTTCCCAATTTTTGGAGGGAACTCCAAACATGTCAACATTGATTTTCAGAATCTCCACTGGAGTTTGAGAGATTTTGATGTGAAAGTGTCACCATTTTGTCGGGGATTTGGAGCATTTCCTGAGAATTTCCAAAGTTTCCCCGGGATTTCCCAAACTTTGGAGGGAACTCCAAACATGTCACCATTGATTTTAAGAATCTCCACTGGAGTTTGAGAGATTTTGACGTGAAAGTGTCACCATTTTGTCGGGGATTTGGAGCATTTCCTGAGCATTTCCAAAGTTTCCCCGGGATTTCCCAAATTTTGGAGGGAACTCCAAACATGTCACCATGGATTTTAAGAATCTCCACTGGACTTTGAGAGATTTTGACGTGAAAGTGTCACCATTTTGTCGGGGATTTGGAACATTTCCTGAGAATTTCCAAAGTTTACCAGGGGTTTCCCAATTTTTGGAGGGGACTCCAACCATGTCACCATTGATTTTAAGATCATCCAGTGGAGTTTGAGAGATTTTGATGTGAAAGTGTCACCATTTATTCGGGGATTTGGAACATTTCCTGAGAATTTCCAAAGTTTCCCTGGGATTTCCCTATTTTGAAACGGACTCCAAACATGTCAACATTGATTTTAAGATCATCCACTGGAGTTTGATAGATTTTGACGTGAAAGTGTCACCATTTTTTCGGGGATTTGGAGCATTTCCTGAGAATTTCCAAAGTTTCCCCGGGATTTCCCAAATTTTAAAGAGAACTCCAAACATGTCAACATTGATTTTAAGAATCTCCACTGGAGTTTGAGAGATTTTGACGTGAAAGTGTCACCATTTTGTCGGGGATTTGGAACATTTCCTGAGATTTTCCAAAGTTTCCCCGGGATTTTTCAAATTTTGGAAAGAACTCCAAACATGTCACCATTGATTTTAAGAATCTCCACTGGAGTTTGAGAGATTTTGACGTGAAAGTGTCACCATTTTGTCGGGGATTTGGAACATTTCCTGAGAATTTCCAAAGATTACCCGGGATTTCCCAAATTTTTGAGGGAACTCCAAACATTGCACCATGGATTTTAAGAATCTCCACTGGAGTTTGAGAGATTTTGACGTGAAAATGTCACCATTTTATCGGGGATTTGGAACATTTCCTGAGAATTTCCAAAGTTTCCCCGGGATTTCCCAAATTTTGAAGGGATCTCCAAACATGTCAACATTGATTTTAAGAATCTCCACTGGAGTTTGTGAGATTTTGACGTGAAATTTTCACCATTTTGTTGGGGACAAACATTTCCTGAGAATTCCTGAGAACATTTCCTGAGAATTTCCAAAGTTTCCCTGGGATTTCCCAAATTTTGGAGGGAACTCCAAACATGTCACCATTGATTTTAAGAATCTCCACTGGATTTTGAGAGATTTTGACGTGAATGTGTCACCATTTTGTCGGGGATTTGGAATATGTCTGGAGAATTACCAAAGTTTCCCCGAGATTTCCCAAATTTTGGCGGAACTCCAAATATGTCAACATTGATTTTAAGAATCTCCACTGGAGTTTGAGAGATTTTGACGTGAAAGTGTCACCATTTTGTCGGAGATCTGGAACATTTCCTGAGCATTTCCAAATTTTCCCCAAGATTTACCACATTTTGAAGGGAACTCCAAGCATGTCAACATTGATTTTAAGAATCTCCACTGGAGTTTGAGAGATTTTGACGTGAAAGTGTCACCATTTTGTCGGGGATTTGGAACATTTCCTGACAATTTCCAAAGTTTCCCCGGGATTTCCCAAATTTTGAAGGGAACTCCAAGCATGTCAATATTGATTTTCAGAATCTCCACCGGAGTTTGAGAGATTTTGATGTGAAAGTGTCACCATTTTGTCGGGGATTTGGAACATTTCCTGAGAATTTCCAAAGATTACCCGCGATTTCCCAAATTTTGGAGGGAACTCCAAACATGTCAGCATGGATTTTAAGAATCTCCTCTGGAGTTTGAGAGATTTTGACGTGGAAGTGTCACCGTTTTGTCGGGGATTTGGAACATTTCCTTAGAATTTCCAAAGTTTCCCAGGATTTCGCAAATTTTGAAGGGAACTCCAAGCATGTCAATATTGATTTTCAGAATCTGCACTGGAGTTTGAGAGATTTTGACGTGAAAGTGTCACCATTTTGTCGGGGATTTGGAACATTTCCTGAGCATTTCCAAAGTTTCCCCGGGATTTCCCAAATTTTGAAGGGATCTCCAAACATGTCAACATTGATTTTAAGAATCTCCACTGGAGTTTGAGAGATTTTGACATGAAAGTGTCACCATTTTGTCGGGGATTTGGAACATTTCCTGAGAATTTCCAAAGTTTACCAGGGGTTTCCCAATTTTTGGAGGGGACTCCAAACATGTCAACATTGATTTTAAGAATCTCCACTGGAGTTTGAGAGATTTTGACGTGAAAGTGTCACCATTTTGTCGGGGATTTGGAACATTTCCGGAGAATTTCAAAAGTTTCCCCAAGATTTCCCACATTTTGAAGGGAACTCCAAACATGTCACCGTTGATTTTAAGAATCTCCACTGGAGTTTGAGAGATTTTGACGTGAAAGTGTCACCATTTTGTCGGGGATCTGGAACATTTCCTGAGAATTTCCGAAGTTTCTTCGGGATTTCCTAAATTTTGGAGGGAACTCCAAACATGTCAACATTGATTTTAAGAATCTCCACTGGAGTTTGAGAGATTTTGACCTGAAAGTGTCACCATTTTGTCGGGGATTTGGAACATTTCCTGAGAATTTCCAAAGTTCTCCCTGGATTCCCCACATTTTAAGGGAACTCCAAACATGTCACCTTTGATTTTAAGAATCTCCACTGGAGTCTGAGAGATTTTGATGTGAAAGTGTCACCATTTTGTCGGGGATTTAGAACATTTCCTGAGAATTTCCAAAGGTTCCCCGGGATTTACCAAATTTTGGAGGGAGCTCCAAACATGTCACCGTGGATTTTAAGAATCTCCACTGGAGTTTGAGAGATTTTGACGTGGAAGTGTCACCATTTTGTCGGGGATTTGGAACATTTCCTGACAATTTCCAAAGTTTTCCCGGGATTTCCCAAATTTTGGAGGGAACTCCAAACATGTCTCCATTGATTTTAAGAATCTCCACTGCAGTTTGAGAGATTTTGACGTGAAAGTTTCACCATTTTGTCGGGGATTTGGAACATTTCCGGAGAATTTCTGAAGTTTCCCCGGGATTTCCCAAATTTTGAAGGGAACTCCAAACATGTCAACATTGATTTTAAGAATCTCCACTGGAGTTTGAGAGATTTTGACGTGAAAGCGTCACCATTTTGTCGGGGATTTGGAACATTTCCTGAGAATTTCCAAGGTTTCCCCGGGATTTCCCACATTTTGGAGGGAACTCCAAGCATGTCAACATTGATTTTAAGAATCTCCACTGGAGTTTGAGAGATTTTGACGTGAAAGTGTCACCATTTTGTTGGGGATCTGGAACATTTCCTGAGCATTTCCAAATTTTCCCCAAGATTTCCCACATTTTGAAGGGAACTTCAAGCATGTCAACATTGATTTTAAGAATCTCCACTGGAGTTTGAGAGATTTTGACGTGAAAGTGTCACCATTTTGTCGGGGATTTGGAACATTTCCTGAGCATTTCCAAAGTTTCCCCCGGATTTCCCAATTTTTGGAGGGAACTCCAAACATGTCAACATTGATTTTCAGAATCTCCACTGGAGTTTGAGAGATTTTGACGTGAAAGTGTCACCATTTTGTCGGGGATTTGGAACATTTCCTGAGCATTTCCAAGGTTACCCCGGGATTTCCCAAATTTTGAAGGGAACTCCAAACATGTCAGCATTGATTTTAAGAATCTCTACTGGAGTTTGAGAGATTTTGACGTGAAAGTGTCACCATTTTGTTGGGGATTTGGAACATATCCTGAGAATTTGCAAAGTTTCCCCGGGATTTCCTAAATTTTGGAGGGAACTCCAAACATGTCACCATTGATTTTAAGAATCTCCACTGGAGTTTGAGAGATTTTGACCTGAAAGTGTCACCATTTTGTCAGGGATTTGGAACATTTCCTGAGAAATTCCATAGTTCTTCCTGGATTCCCCACATTTTGAAGGGAACTCCAAACATGTCACCATTGATTTTAAGAATCTCCGCTGGAGTCTGAGAGATTTTGATGTGAAATTGTCAACATATTGTCGGGGATTTAGAACATTTCCTGAGAATTTCCAAAGATTACCCGGGATTTCCCAAATTTTGAAACAGACTCCAAACATGTCAACATTGATTTTAAGAATCTCCACTGGAGTTTGAGAGATTTTGACCTGAAAGTGTCACCATTTTCTCGGGGATTTGGAACATTTCCTGAGAATTTCCAAAGATTCCCCTGGATTTCCCAAATTTTGGAGTGAACTCCAAACATGTCAACATTGATGTTAAGAATCTCCACTGGAGTTTGAGAGATTTTGATGTGAAAGTGTCACCATTTTGTCGGGGATTTGGAGCATTTCCTGAGCATTTCCAAAGTTTCCCCGGGATTTCCCAAATTTTGGAGGGAACTCCAAACATGTCAACATTGATTTTAAGAATCTCCACTGGAGTTTGAGAGATTTTGACGTGAAAGTGTCACCATTTTGTCGGGGATTTGGAACATTTCCTGAGATTTTCCAAAGTTTCCCCGGGATTTCCCAAATTTTGGAGGGAACTCCAAACATGTCACCATTGATTTTAAGAATCTCCACTGGAGTTTGAGAGATTTTGACGTGAAAGTGTCACCATTTTGTCGGGGATTTGGAACATTTCCTGAGCATTTCCAAAGTTTCCCGAGGATTTCCCAAATTTATGGAGTGAACTCGAAACATGTCAACATTGATTTTAAGAATCTCCACTGGACTTTGAGAGATTTTGACGTGAAAGTGTCACCATTTTGTCGGGGATTTGGAATATTTCCTGAGAATTTCCATTGGTTCCCCGGGATTTACCAAATTTTGGAGGGAACTCCAACCATGTCACCATTGATTTTAAGATCATCCACTGGAGTTTGAGAGATTTTGATGTGAAAGTGTCACCATTTATTCGGGGATTTGGAACATTTCCTGAGAATTTCCAAAGTTTCCCTGGGATTTCCCTATTTTGAAACGGACTCCAAACATGTCAACATTGATTTTAAGATCATCCACTGGAGTTTGATAGATTTTGACGTGAAAGTGTCACCATTTTTTCGGGGATTTGGAGCATTTCCTGAGAATTTTCAAAGTTTCCCCGGGATTTCCCAAATTTTAAAGAGAACTCCAAACATGTCAACATTGATTTTAAGAATCTCCACTGGAGTTTGAGAGATTTTGACGTGAAAGTGTCACCATTTTGTCGGGGATTTGGAACATTTCCTGAGATTTTCCAAAGTTTCCCCGGGATTTCCCAAATTTTGGAAAGAACTCCAAACATGTCAACATTGATTTTAAGAATCTCCACTGGATTTTGAGTGATTTTGACCTGAAAGTGTCACCATTTTGTCAGGGATTTGGAAAATTTCCTGAGAATTTCCAAAGATCTCCCTGGATTCCCCACATTTTGAAGGGAACTCCAAACATGTCAACATTGATTTTAAGAATCTCCACTGGAATCTGAGAGATTTTGATGTGAAAGTGTCACCATTTTGTCGGGGATTTAGAACATTTCCTGAGAATTTCCAAAGGTTCCCCGGGATTTACCAAATTTTGGAGGGAGCTGCAAACATGGCACCATGGATTTTAAGAATCTCCACTGGAGTTTGAGAGATTTTGACGTGGAAGTGTCAACATTTTGTGGGGATTTGGAACATTTCCTGACAATTTCCAAAGTTTCCCCGGGATTTCCCAAATTTTGGAGGGATCTCCAAGCATGTCAACATTGATTTTCAGAATCTCCACTGGAGTTTGAGAGATTTTGACGTGAAAGTGTCACCATTTTGTCGGGGATTTGGAACATTTCCTGAGCATTTCCTAAGTTTCCCCGGGATTTCCCAAATTTTGAAGGGATCTCCAAACATGTCACCATTGATTTTAAGAATCTCCACTGGAGTTTGAGAGATTTTGACGTGAAAGTGTCACCATTTTGTCGGGGATTTGGAACATTTCCTGAGCATTTCCAAAGTTTCCCTGGGATTTCCCAATTTTTGGAGCGAACTCCAAACATGTCAACATTGATGTTAAGAATCTCCACTGGAGTTTGAGAGATTTTGACCTGAAATTGTCACCATTTTGTCGGGGACTTTGAGCATTTCCTGAAAATTTCTAAAATTTCCCCGGGATTTCCCAAATTTTGCAGGGAACTCCAAGCATGTCACCATTGATTTTAAGAATCTCCACTGGAGTTTGAGAGATTTTGACGTGAAAGTGTCACCATTTTGTCGGGGATTTGGAACATTTCCTGAGAACTTCCAAAGTTTCCCCGGGATTTCCCAAATTTTGGAGGGAACTCCAAACATCACAACATTGATTTTAAGATCATCCACTGGAGTTTGAGAGATTTTGACCTGAAAGTGTCACCATTTTGTCGGGGATTTGGAGCATTTCCTGAGCATTTCCAAAGTTTCCCCGGGATTTCCCAAATTTTGGAGGGAACTCCAAGCATGTCAACATTGATTTTAAGAATCTCCACTGGAGTGTGAGAGATTTTGACGTGAAAGTGTCACCATTTTGTCGGGGATTTGGAACATTTCCTGAGATTTTCCAAAGTTTCCCTGGGATTTCCCAATTTTTGGAGCGAACTCCAAACATGTCACCATTGATTTTAAGAATCTCCACTGGAGTTTGAGAGATTTTGACGTGAAAGTGTCACCATTTTGTCGGGGATTTGGAACATTTCCTGAGCATTTCCAAAGTTTCCCGAGGATTTCCCAAATTTATGGAGTGAACTCGAAACATGTCAACATTGATTTTAAGAATCTCCACTGGACTTTGAGAGATTTTGACGTGAAAGTGTCACCATTTTGTCCGGGATTTGGAATATTTCCTGAGAATTTCCATTGGTTCCCCGGGATTTACCAAATTTTGGAGGGAACTCCAACCATGTCACCATTGATTTTAAGATCATCCACTGGAGTTTGAGAGATTTTGATGTGAAAGTGTCACCATTTATTCGGGGATTTGGAACATTTCCTGAGAATGTCCAAAGTTTCCCTGGGATTTCCCTATTTTGAAACGGACTCCAAACATGTCAACATTGATTTTAAGATCATCCACTGGAGTTTGATAGATTTTGACGTGAAAGTGTCACCATTTTTTCGGGGATTTGGAGCATTTCCTGAGAATTTCCAAAGTTTCCCCGGGATTTCCCAAATTTTAAAGAGAACTCCAAACATGTCAACATTGATTTTAAGAATCTCCACTGGAGTTTGAGAGATTTTGACGTGAAAGTGTCACCATTTTGTCGGGGATTTGGAACATTTCCTGACATTATCCAAAGTTTCCCCGGGATTTCCCAAATTTTGGAAAGAACTCCAAACATGTCAACATTGATTTTAAGAATCTCCACTGGATTTTGAGTGATTTTGACCTGAAAGTGTCACCATTTTGTCAGGGATTTGGAAAATTTCCTGAGAATTTCCAAAGTTCTCCCTGGATTCCCCACATTTTGAAGGGAACTCCAAACATGTCAACATTGATTTTAAGAATCTCCACAGGAATCTGAGAGATTTTGATGTGAAAGTGTCACCATTTTGTCGGGGATTTAGAACATTTCCTGAGAATTTCCAAAGGTTCCCCGGGATTTACCAAATTTTGGAGGGAGCTCCAAACATGGCACCATGGATTTTAAGAATCTCCACTGGAGTTTGAGAGATTTTGACCTGGAAGTGTCAACATTTTGTGGGGATTTGGAACATTTCCTGACAATTTCCAAAGTTTCCCCGGGATTTCCCAAATTTTGGAGGGAACTCCAAACATGTCAACATTGATTTTAAGAATCTCCACTGGAGTTTGTGAGATTTTGATGTGAAATTTTCACCATTTAGTTGGGGACAAACATTTCCTGAGAATTCCTGAGAACATTTCCTGAGAATTTCCAAAGTTTCCCTGGGATTTCCCAAATTTTGGAGGGAACTCCAAATATGTCACCATTCATTTTAAGAATCTCCACTGAATTTTGAGAGATTTTGACGTGAATGTGTCACCATTTTGTCGGGGATTTGGAATATGTCTGGAGAATTACCAAAGTTTCCCCGAGATCTACCAAATTTTGGCGGAACTCCAAATATGTCAACATTGATTTTAAGAATCTCCACTGGAGTTTGAGAGATTTAGACATGAAAGTGTCACCATTTTGTCGGAGATCTGGAACATTTCCTGAGCATTTCCAAATTTTCCCCAAGATTTCCCACATTTTGAAGGGAACTCCAAGCATGTCAACATTGATTTTAAGATCATCCAGTGGAGTTTGAGAGATTTATACATGAAAGTGTCACCATTTTGTCGGGGATTTGGAACATTTCCTGAGAATTTCCAAAGTTACCCAGGGATTTCCCATATTTGGGAGGGGACTCCAAACATGTCAACATTGATTTTAAGAATCTCTACTGGAGTCGGAGAGATTTTGACGTGAAAGTGTCACCATTTTGTCGGGGATTTAGAACATTTCCTGAGAATTTCAAAAGTTTCCCCGGGATTTCCCAAATTTTGAAGGGAACTCCAAGCATGTCAATATTGATTTTCATTATCTCCACTGGAGTTTGAGAGATTTTGATGTGAAAGTGTCACGATTTTGTCGGGGAATGGAACATTTCCTGAGCATTTCCAAAGATTACCCGGGATTTCCCAAATTTTGGAGGGAACTCCAAACATGTCACCATGGATTTTAAGAATCTCCACTGGAGTTTGAGAGATTTTGACGTGGAAGTGTAACCGTTTTGTTGGGGATTTGGAACATTTCCTGAGAATTTCCAAAGTTTCCCAGGATTTCGCAAATTTTGAAGGGAACTCCAAGCATGGCAATATTGATTTTCAGAATCTCCACTGGACTTTGAGAGATTTTGACGTGAAAGTGTCACTATTTTGTCGGGGATTTGGAACATTTCCTGAGCATTTCCAAAGTTTCCCCGGGATTTCCCAAATTTTGAAGGGATCTCCAAACATGTCAACATTGATTTTAAGAATCTCCACTGGAGTTTGAGAGATTTTGACATGAAAGTGTCACCATTTTGTCGGGGATTTGGAACATTTCCTGAGAATTTCCAAAGTTTCCCTGGGGTTTCTCAATTTTTGGAGGGGACTCCAAACATTTCAACATTGATTTTAAGAATCTCCACTGGAGTTTGAGAGATTTTGACGTGAAAGTGTCACCATTTTGTCGGGGATTTGGAACATTTCCTGAGAATTTCCAAAGTTATTTCGGGATTTCCTAAATTTTGGAGGGAACTCCAAACATGTCAACATTGATTTTAAGAATCTCCACTGGATTTTGAGAGATTTTGACCTGAAAGTGTCACCATTTTGTAAGGGATTTGGAAAATTTCCTGAGAATTTCCAAAGTTCTCCCTGGATTCCCCACATTTTGAAGGGAACTCCAAACATGTCACCTTTGATTTTAAGAATCTCCACTGGAGTCTGAGAGATTTTGATCTGAAAGTGTCACCATTTTTTCGGGGATTTAGAACATTTCTTGAGAATTTCCAAAGGTTCCCCGGGATTTACCAAACTTTGGAGGGAGCTCCAAACATGGCACCATGGAATTTAAGAATCTCCACTGGAGTTTGAGAGATTTTGACGTGAAAGTTTCACCATTTTGTCGGGGATTTGGAACATTTCCGGAGAATTTCTGAAGTTTCCCTGGGATTTCCCAAATTTTGAAGGGAACTCCAAACATGTCAACATTGATTTTAAGAATCTCCACTGGAGTTTGAGAGATTTTGACGTGAAAGCGTCACCATTTTATCGGGGATTTGGAACATTTCCGGAGAATTTCTGAAGTTTCCCTGGGATTTCCCAAATTTTGAAGGGAACTCCAAACATGTCAACATTGATTTTAAGAATCTCCACTGGAGTTTGAGAGATTTTGTCGTGAAAGTGTCACCGTTTTGTTGGGGATCTCGAACATTTCCTGAGCATTTCCTAATTTTCCCCAAGATTTCACACATTTTGAAGGGAACTCCAAGCATGTCACCATTGATTTTAAGAATCTCCACTGGAGTTTGAGAGATTTAGACATGAAAGTGTCACCATTTTGTCGGGGATTTGGAACATTTCCTGAGCATTTCCAAAGTTTCCCCGGGATTTCCCAATTTTTGAATGGAACTCCAAACATGTCAACATTGATGTTAAGAATCTCCACTGGAGTTTGAGAGATTTTGACCTGAAATTGTCACCATTTTGTCGGGGATTTGGAAAATTTCCTGAGAATTTCCAAAGTTCTCCCTGGATTCCCCACATTTTGAAGGGAACTCCATACATGTCAACATTGATTTTAAGAATCTCCACTGGAGTCTGAGAGATTTTGATTTGAAAGTGTCACCATTTTGTCGGGGATTTAGAATATTTCCTGAGAATTTCCAAAGGTTCCCCGGGATTTACCAAATTTTGGAGGGAGCTCCAAACATGGCACCATGGATTTTAAGAATCTCCACTGGAGTTTGAGAGATTTTGACGTGGAAGTGTCAACATTTTGTGGGGATTTGGAACATTTCCTGACAATTTCCAAAGTTTCCCCGGGATTTCCCAAATTTTGGAGGGACCTCCAAACATGTCACCATGGATTTTAAGAATCTCCACTGGAGTTTGAGAGATTTTGACGTGAAAGTGTCACCATTTTGTCGGGGATTTGGAACATTTCCTGAGAATTTCTGAAGTTACCCCGGGATTTCCCAAATTTTGGAGGGAACTCCAAACATGTCAACATTGATTTTAAGAATCTCCACTGGATTTTGAGAGATTTTGACCTGAAAGTGTCACCATTTTTTCTGGGATTTGGAAAATTTCCTGAGAATTTCCAAGGTTTCCCCCGGATTTCCCACATTTTGGAGGGAACTCCAAGCATGTCAACATTGATTTTAAGAATCTCCACTGGAGTTTGAGAGATTTTGACGTGAAAGTGTCACCATTTTGTCGGGGATCTGGAACATTTCCTGAGCATTTCCAAGTTTTCCCCAAGATTTCCCACATTTTGAAGGGAACTCCAAGCATGTCACCATTGATTTTAAGAATCTCCACTGGAGTTTGCGAGATTTTGACGTGAAAGTGTCACCATTTTGTCGGGGATTTGGAACATTTCCAGAGAATTTCCAAAGTTTCCCCGGGATTTTCCAAATTTTGAAGGGAACTCCAAGCATGTCAATATTGATTTTCAGAATCTCCACTGGAGTTTGAGAGATTTTGACGTGAAAGTTTCACCATTTTGTCGGGGATTTGGAACATTTCCTGAGCATTTCCAAAGTTTCCCCGGGATTTCCCAAATTTTGAAGGGAAATCCAAACATGTCAACATTGATTTTAAGAATCTCCACTGGAGTTTGAGAGATTTTGACCTGAAAGTGTCACCATCTTGTCGGTGATTTGGAACATTTCCTGAGCATTTCCAAAGTTTCCCCGGGATTTCCCAATTTTTGGATGGAACTCCAAACATGTCAACATTGATGTTAAGAATCTCCACTGGAGTTTGAGAGATTTTGACCTGAAATTGTCACCATTTTGTCGGGGACTTCGAGCATTTCCTGAAAATTTCTAAAGTTTTCCCGGGATTTCCCAAATTTTGAAGGGAACTCCAAGCATGTCACCATTGATTTTAAGAATCTCCACTGGAGTTTGAGAGATTTTGACGTGAAAGTGTCACCATTTTGTCGGGGATTTGGAACATTTCCTGAGAACTTCCAAAGTTTCCCCGGGATTTCCCAAATTTTGAAGGGAACTCCAAGCATGTCAACAGTGATTTTAAGATCATCCACTGGAGTTTGAGAGATTTTGATGTGAAAGTGTCACCATTTTGTCGGGGATTTGGAACATTTCCTGAGAATTTCCAAAGTTTCCCCGGGATTTCCCAAATTTTGAAACGGACTCCAAACATGTCAACATTGATTTTAAGATCATCCACTGGAGTTTGAGAGATTTTGACGTGAAAGTGTCACCATTTTGTTGGGGATTTGGAACATTTCCTTAGCATTTCCAAAGTTTCCCGAGGATTTCCCAAATTTATGGAGTGAACTCGAAACATGTCAACATTGATTTTAAGAATCTCCACTGGACTTTGAGAGATTTTGACGTGAAAGTGTCACCATTTTGTCGGGGATTTGGAATATTTCCTGAGAATTTCCATTGGTTCCCCGGGATTTACCAAATTTTGAAGGGATCTCCAAACATGTCAACATTGATTTTAAGAATCTCCACTGGAGTTTGAGAGATTTTGACCTGAAAGTGTCACCATTTTGTCGGGGATTTGGAACATTTCCTGAGGATTTCCAAAGTTTCCCCGGGATTTTCCAAATTTTGAAGGGATCTCCAAACATGTCAACATTGATTTTAAGAATCTCCACTGGAGTTTGAGAGATTTTGACATGAAAGTGTCACCATTTTGTCGGGGATTTGGAACATTTCCTGAGAATTTCCAAAGTTTCCCTGGGGTTTCCCAATTTTTGGAGGGGACTCCAAACATGTCAACATTGATTTTAAGAATCTCCACTGGAGTTTGAGAGATTTTGACGTGCAAGTGTCACCATTTTGTCGTTGATTTGGAACATTTCCGGAGAATTTCCAAAGTTTCCCCAAGATTTCGCACATTTTGAAGGGAACTCCAAACATGTCACCGTTGATTTTAAGAATCTCCACTGGAGTTTGAGAGATTTTGACGTGAAAGTGTCACCATTTTGTCGGGGATTTGGAACATTTCCTGAGAATTTCCAAAGTTTCCCCGGGATTTCCTAAATTTTGGAGGGAACTCCAAGCATGTCAACATTGATTTTAAGAATCTCCACTGGATTTTGAGAGATTTTGACCTGAAAGTGTCACCATTTTGTCGGGGATTTGGAAAATTTCCTGAGCATTTCCAAAGTTCTCCCTGGATTCCCCACATTTTGAAGGGAACTCCAAACATGTCACCATTGATTTTAAGAATCTACACTGGAGTCTGAGAGATTTCGATGTGAAAGTGTCAACATATTGTCGGGGATTTAGAACATTTCCTGACAATTTCCAAAGGTTCCCCGGGATTTACCAAATTTTGGAGGGACCTCCAAACATGGCACCATGGATTTTAAGAATCTCCACTGGAGTTTGAGAGATTTTGACGTGAAAGTGTCATCATTTTTTCGGGGATTTGGAACATTTCCTGAGAATTTCCAAAGTTTCCCTGTGATTTCCCAAATTTTGAAGGGAACTCCAAACATGTCACCATTGATTTTAAGAATCTCCACTGGAGTTTGAGAGATTTTGACGTGAAAGTGTCACCATTTTGTCGGGGATTTGGAACATTTCCTGAGAATTTCCAAAGTTACCCCAGGATTTCCCATATTTTGGACGGGACTCCAAGCATGTCACCATTGATTTTAAGAATCTCCACTGGAGTTTGAGAGATTTTGACCTGAAAGTGTCACCATTTTGTCGGGGATTTGGAACATTTCCTCAGAATTTCCAAATATTCCCCTCTATTTCCCACATTTTGGAGGGAACTCCAAGCATGTCTCCATTGTTTTTAAGAATCTCCACTGGAGTTTGAGAGATTTCACGTGAAAGTGTCACCATTTTGTCGGGGATTTGGAACATTTCCTGAGCATTTCCAAAGTTTCCCCGGGATTTCCCGAATTTTGAAGAGAACTACAAACATGTCAATATTGATTTTCAGAATCTCCACTGGAGTTTGAGGGATTTAGACATGAAAGTGTCACCATTTTGTCGGATATTTGGAACATTTCCTGAGCATTTCCAAATTTTCCCTGGGATTTCCCAATTTTTGGAGCGAACTCCAAACATGTCAACATTGATTTTAAGAATCTCCACTGGAGTTTGAGAGATTTTGACATGAAAGTGTCAGCATTTTGTCGGGGATTTGGAACATTTCCTTAGAATTTCCAAAGTTTCCCAGGATTTCGCAAATTTTGAAGGGAACTCCAAGCATGTCAATATTGATTTTCAGAATCTCCACTGGAGTTTGAGAGATTTTGACGTGGAAGTGTTCACCATTTTGTCGGGGATTTGGAACATTTCCGGAGAATTTCAAAGGTTTCCCCAAGATTTCCCACATTTTGAAGGGAACTCCAAACATGTCAACATTGATTTTAAGAATCTCCACTGGAGTTTCAGAGATTTTGACGTGAAAGTGTCACCATTTTGTTGGGGATTTGGAACATTTCCTGAGAATTTCCAAAGTTTCTTCGGGATTTCCTAAATTTTGGAGGGAACTCCAAGCATGTCAACATTGATTTTAAGAATCTCCACTGGATTTTGAGAGATTTTGACCTGAAAGTGTCACCATTTTTTCGGGGATTTGGAAAATTTCCTGAGAATTTCCAATGTTCTCCCTGGATTCCCCACATTTTGAAGGGAACTCCATACATGTCACCATTGATTTTAAGAATCTCCACTGGAGTCTGAGAGATTTTGACCTGAAAGTGTCACCATTTTGTTAGGGATTTGGAACATTTCCATAGAATTTCCAAAGGTTCCCCCGGATTTACCAAATTTTGGAGGGAACTCCAAGCATGTCAACATTGATTTTAAGAATCTCCACTGGAGTTTGAGAGATTTTGACATGAAAGTGTCACCATTTTGTCGGGGATTTGGAACATTTCCTGAGAATTTCCAAAGTTTCCCTGGGATTTCCTAAATTTTGGAGGGAACTCCAAGTATGTCAACATTGATTTTAAGAATCTCCACTGGATTTTGAGAGATTTTGACCTGAAAGTGTCACCATTTTGTCGGGGATTTGGAAAATTTCCTGAGAATTTCCAATGTTCTCCCTGGATTCCCCACATTTTGAAGGGAACTCCATACATGTCACCATTGATTTTAAGAATCTACACTGGAGTCTGAGAGATTTTGATGTGAAAGTGTCAACATATTGTCGGGGATTTAGAACATTTCCTGAGAATTTCCAAAGGTTCCCCCGGATTTACCAAATTTTGGAGGGACCTCCAAACATGGCACCATGGATTTTAAGAATCTCCACTGGAGTTTGAGAGATTTTGACGTGAAAGTGTCATCATTTTTTCGGGGATTTGGAACATTTCCTGAGCATTTCCAAAGATTACCCGTGATTTCCCAAATTTTGGAGGGAACTCCAAACATGTCACCATTGATTTTAAGAATCTCCACTGGAGTTTGAGAGATTTTGACGTGAAAGTGTCAGCATTTTTTCGGGGATTAGGAACATTTCCTGAGAATTTCCAAAGTTTCCCCGTGATTTCCCAAATTTTGGAGGGAACTCCAAACATGTCACCATTGATTTTAAGAATCTCCACTGGAGTTTGAGAGATTTTGACATGAACGTGTCAGCATTTTTTCGGGGATTTGGAGCAATTCCTGAGCATTTCCAAAGTTTCCCGAGGATTTCCAAAATTTTTGGAGTGAACTCGAAACATATCAACATTGTTTTTAAGAATCTCCACTGGAGTTTGAGAGATTTTGACGTGAAAGTGTCACCATTTTGTCGTGGATTTGGAACATTTCCTGAAAATTTCCAAAGTTTTCCCGGGATATCCCAAATTTTGCAGGGAACTCCAAACATGTCACCATTGATTTTAAGAATCTCCACTGGAGTTTGAGAGATTTTGACGTGAAAGTGTCACCATTTTGTCGGGGATTTGGAACATTTCCTGAGAATTTCAAAAGTTTCCCCTCTATTTCCCACAGTTTGGAGGGAACTCCAAGCATGTCAATATTTATTTTAAGAATCTCCACTGGAGTTTGAGAGATTTTGACGTGAAAGTGTCACCATTTTGTCAGGGATTTGGAACATTTCCTGAGCATTTCCAAAGTTTCCCCGGGATTTCGCAAATTTTTGAGGGAACTCCAAGCATGTCAACATTGATTTTAAGAATCTCCACTGGAGGTTGAGAGATTTTGACGTGAAAGTGTCACCATTTTCTCGGGGATTTGTAACATTTCCTGAGAATTTCCAAAGTTTCCTCGGGATTTCCCAAATTTTGTAGGGAACTCCAAACATGTCACCATTGATTTTAAGAATCTCCACTGGAGTTTGAGAGATTTACGTGAAAGTGTCACCATTTTGTCGGGGACTGGGAACATTTCCTGAGCATTTCCAAAGTTTCCCGAGGATTTCCCAAATTTTTGGAGTGAACACGAAACATGTCACCATTGATTTTAAGAATCTCCACTGGAGTTTGAGAGATTTTGACGTGAAAGTGTCACCATTTTGTTGGGGATTTGGAACATTTCCGGAGAATTTCTGAAGTTTCCCCGGGATTTCCCAAATTTTGAAGGGAACTCCAAACATGTCAACATTGATTTTAAGAATCTCCACTGGAGTTTGAGAGATTTTGATGTGAAATTGTCACCATTTTGTTAGGGATTTGGAACATTTCCTGAGCATTTCCAATTTTTCCCCGGGATTTTCCAAATTCCGAAGGGAACTCCAAGCATGTCAACATTGATTTTAAGAATCTCCACTGGAGTTTGAGAGATTTTGACGTGAAAGTGTCACCATTTTGTCGGGGATTTGGAACATTTCCGGAGAATTTCCAAAGTTTCCCCGGGATTTCCCGACTTTTGAAGAGAACTACAAACATGTCAATATTGATTTTCAGAATCTCCACTGTAGTTTGAGGGATTTAGACATGAAAGTGTCACCATTTTGTCGTACATTTGGAACATTTCCTGAGCATTTCCAAATTTTCCCTGGGATTTCCCAATTTTTGGAGCGAACTCCAAACATGTCAACATTGATTTTAAGAATCTCCACTGGAGTTTGAGAGATTTTGACATGAAAGTGTCAGCATTTTGTCGGGGATTTGGAACATTTCCTTAGAATTTCCAAAGTTTCCCAGGATTTCGCAAATTTTGAAGGGAACTCCAAGCATGTCAATATTGATTTTCAGAATCTCCACCGGAGTTTGAGAGATTTTGACGTGAAAGTGTCACCATTTTGTTGGGGATTTGGAACATTTCCGGAGAATTTCTGAAGTTTCCCCGGGATTTCCCAAATTTTGAAGGGAACTCCAAACATGTCAACATTGATTTTAAGAATCTCCACTGGAGTTTGAGAGATTTTGACCTGAAAGTGTCACCATTTTGTTAGGGATTTGGAACATTTCCTGAGAATTTCCAAAGATTCCCCTGGATTTCCCACATTTTGGAGCGAACTCCAAACATGTCTCCATTGATTTTAAGAATCTCCACTGGAGTTTGAGAGATTTTGACGTGAAAGTGTCACCATTTTGTCGGGGATTTGGAACATTTCCTTAGAATTTCCAAAGTTTCCCAGGATTTCGCAAATTTTGAAGGGAACTCCAAGCATGTCAATATTGATTTTCAGAATCTCCACTGGAGTTTGAGGGATTTAGACATGAAAGTGTCACCATTTTGTTGGATATTTGGAACATTTCCTGAGCATTTCCAAATTTTCCCTGGGATTTCCCAATTTTTGGAGCGAACTCCAAACATGTCAACATTGATTTTAAGAATCTCCACTGGAGTTTGAGAGATTTTGACATGAAAGTGTCAGCATTTTGTCGGGGATTTGGAACATTTCCTTAGAATTTCCAAAGTTTCCCAGGATTTCGCAAATTTTGAAGGGAACTCCAAGCATGTCAATATTGATTTTCAGAATCTCCACTGGAGTTTGAGAGATTTTGACGTGAAAGTGTCACTATTTTGTCGGGGATTTGGAACATTTCCTGAGCATTTCCAAAGTTTCCCTCAGATTTTCCAAATTTTGAAGGGATCTCCAAACATGTCAACATTGATTTTAAGAATCTCCACTGGAGGTTGAGAGATTTTGACGTGCAAGTGTCACCATTTTGTCGGGGATTTGGAACATTTCCGGAGAATTTCAAAAGTTTCCCCAAGATTTCCCACATTTTGAAGGGAACTCCAAACATGTCACCGTTGATTTTAAGAATCTCCACTGGAGTTTGAGAGATTTTGACGTGAAAGTGTCACCATTTTGTTGGGGATTTGGAACATTTCCTGAGCATTTCCAAAGTTTCCCCGGGATTTCCTAAATTTTGGAGGGAACTCCAAGCATGTCAACATTGATGTTAAGAATCTCCACTGGATTTTGAGAGATTTTGACCTGAAAGTGTCACCATTTTGTCGGGGATTTGGAAAATTTCCTGAGAATTTCCAATGTTCTCCCTGGATTCCCACATTTCGAAGGGAACTCCATACATGTCACCATTGATTTTAAGAATCTACACTGGAGTCTGAGAGATTTTGATGTGAAAGTGTCAACATATTGTCGGGGATTCTAGAACATTTCCTGAGAATTTCCAAAGGTTCCCCGGGATTTACCAAATTTTGGAGGGACCTCCAAACATGTCACCATGGATTATCAGAATCTCCACTGGAGTTTGAGAGATTTTGACGTGAAAGTGTCACCATTTTGTTGGGGATTTGGAACAATTCCTGAGAATTTCCAAAGTTTCCCCGTGATTTCCCAAATTTTTGAGGGAACTCCAAACATGTCACCATTGATTTTAAGAATCTCCACTGGAGTTTGAGAGATTTTGACGTGAAAGTGTCACCATTTTGTAGGGGATTTGGAACATTTCCTGAGAATTTCCAAAGTTTCCCCGTGATTTCCCAAATTTTAGAGGGAACTCCAAACATGTCACCATTGATTTTCAGAATCTCCACTGGAGTTTGAGAGATTTTGACATGAAAGTGTCAGCATTTTTTCGGGGATTTGGAACATTTCCTGAGCATTTCCAAAGTTTCCCGAGGATTTCCAAAATTTTTGGAGTGAACTCGAAACATATCAACATTGTTTTTAAGAATCTCCACTGGAGTTTGATAGATTTTGACGTGAAAGTGTCACCATTTTGTCGGGGATTTGGAACATTTCCTGAAAATTTCCAAAGTTTTCCCGGGATATCCCAAATTTTGGAGGGAACTCCAAACATGTCAACATTGATTTTAAGAATCTCCACTGGAGTTTGAGAGATTTTGACGTGAAAGTGTCACCATTTTGTCAGGGATTTGGAACATTTCCTGAGCATTTCCAAAGTTTCCCCGGGATTTCGCAAATTTTTGAGGGAACTCCAAGCATGTCAACATTGATTTTAAGAATCTCCACTGGAGGTTGAGAGATTTTGACGTGAAAGTGTCACCATTTTGTCGGGGATTTGTAACATTTCCTGAGAATTTCCAAAGTTTCCTCGGGATTTCTCAAATTTTGTAGGGAACTCCAAACATGTCACCATTGATTTTAAGAATCTCCACTGGAGTTTGAGAGATTTACGTGAAAGTGTCACCATTTTGTCGGGGACTGGGAACATTTCCTGAGCATTTCCAAAGTTTCCCGAGGATTTCCCAAATTTTTGGAGTGAACACGAAACATGTCACCATTGATTTTAAGAATCTCCACTGGAGTTTGAGAGATTTTGACGTGAAAGTGTCACCATTTTGTTGGGGATTTGGAACATTTCCGGAGAATTTCTGAAGTTTCCCCGGGATTTCCCAAATTTTGAAGGGAACTCCAAACATGTCACCCTTGATTTTAAGAATCTCCACTGGAGTTTGAGAGATTTTGATGTGAAATTGTCACCATTTTGTTAGGGATTTGGAACATTTCCTGAGCATTTCCAATTTTTCCCCGGGATTTTCCAAATTTCGAAGGGAACTCCAAGCATGTCAACATTGATTTTAAGAATCTCCACTGGAGTTTGAGAGATTTTGACATGAAAGTGTCAGCATTTTGTCGGGGATTTGGAACATTTCCTGAGCATTTCCAAATTTTCCCTGGGATTTCCCAATTTTTGGAGCGAACTCCAAACATGTCAACATTGATTTTAAGAATCTCCACTGGAGTTTGAGAGATTTTGACATGAAAGTGTCAGCATTTTGTCGGGGATTTGGAACATTTCCTTAGAATTTCCAAAGTTTCCCAGGATTTCGCAAATTTTGAAGGGAACTCCAAGCATGTCAATATTGATTTTCAGAATCTCCACCGGAGTTTGAGAGATTTTGACGTGAAAGTGTCACCATTTTGTTGGGGATTTGGAACATTTCCTGAGAATTTCCAAAGTTTCCCCGGGATTTCCCGAATTTTGAAGAGAACTACAAACATGTCAATATTGATTTTCAGAATCTCCACTGGAGTTTGAGGGATTTAGACATGAAAGTGTCACCATTTTGTCGGATATTTGGAACATTTCCTGAGCATTTCCAAATTTTCCCTGGGATTTCCCAATTTTTGGAGCGAACTCCAAACATGTCAACATTGATTTTAAGACTCTCTACTGGAGTTTGAGAGATTTTGACATGAAAGTGTCAGCATTTTGTCGGATATTTGTAACATTTCCTGAGATTTTCCAAAGTTTCCTCGGGATTTCCAAAATTTTGGAGGGAACTCCAAACATGTCACCATTGATTTTAAGAATCTCCACTGGAGTTTGAGAGATTTACGTGAAAGTGTCACCATTTTGTCGGGGACTGGGAACATTTCCTGAGAATTTCCAAAGTTTCCCGAGGATTTCCCAAATTTTTGGAGTGAACTCGAAACATGTCACCATTGATTTTAAGAATCTCCACTGGAGTTTGAGAGATTTTGACGTGAAAGTGTCACCATTTTGTTGGGGATTTGGAACATTTCCTGAGAATTTCTGAAGTTTCCCCGGGATTTCCCAAATTTTGAAGGGAACTCCAAACATGTCAACATTGATTTTAAGAATCTCCACTGGAGTTTGAGAGATTTTGACCTGAAAGTGTCACCATTTTGTTAGGGATTTGGAACATTTCCTGAGAATTTCCAAATATTCCCCTGGATTTCCCACATTTTGGAGGGAACTCCAAGCATGTCTCCATTGATTTTAAGAATCTCCACTGGAGTTTGAGAGATTTTGACGTGAAAGTGTCACCATTTTGTCGGGGATTTGGAACATTTCCGGAGAATTTCCAAAGTTTCCCCGGGATTTCCCGAATTTTGAAGAGAACTACAAACATGTCAATATTGATTTTCAGAATCTCCACTGGAGTTTGAGGGATTTAGACATGAAAGTGTCACCATTTTCTCGGATATTTGGAACATTTCCTGAGCATTTCCAAATTTTCCCTGGGATTTCCCAATTTTTGGAGCGAACTCCAAACATGTCAACATTGATTTTAAGAATCTCCACTGGAGTTTGAGAGATTTTGACATGAAAGTGTCAGCATTTTGTCGGGGATTTGGAACATTTCCTTAGAATTTCCAAAGTTTCCCAGGATTTCGCAAATTTTGAAGGGAACTCCAAGCATGTCAATATTGATTTTCAGAATCTCCACTGGAGTTTGAGAGATTTTGACGTGAAAGTGTCACTATTTTGTCGGGGATTTGGAACATTTCCTGAGCATTTCCAAAGTTTCCCTGGGATTTTCCAAATTTTGAAGGGATCTCCAAACATGTCAACATTGATTTTAAGAATCTCCACTGGAGGTTGAGAGATTTTGACGTGCAAGTGTCACCATTTTGTCGGGGATTTGGAACATTTCCAGAGAATTTCAAAAGTTTCCCCAAGATTTCCCACATTTTGAAGGGAACTCCAAACATGTCACCGTTGATTTTAAGAATCTCCACTGGAGTTTCAGAGATTTTGACGTGAAAGTGTCACCATTTTGTGTGGGATTTGGAACATTTCCTGAGAATTTCCAAAGTTTCCCCGGGATTTCCTAAATTTTGGAGGGAACTCCAAGCATGTCAACATTGATTTTAAGAATCTCCACTGGAGTTTGAGAGATTTTGACCTGAAAGTGTCACCATTTTGTCGGGGATTTGGAAAATTTCCTGAGAATTTCCAAAGTTCTCCCTGGATTCCCCACATTTTGAAGGGAACTCCAAACATGTCACCATTGATTTTAAGAATCTCCACTGAAGTCTGAGAGATTTTGATGTGAAAGTGTCAACATATTGTCTGGGATTTAGAACATTTCCTGAGAATTTCCAAAGGTTCCCCGGGATTTACCAAATTTTGGAGGGAGCTCCAAACATGGCACCATGGATTTTAAGAATCTCCACTGGAGTTTGAGAGATTTTGACGTGGAAGTGTCAACATTTTGTGGGGATTTGGAACATTTCCTGAGAATTTCCAAAGTTTCCCCGGGATTTCCCAAATTTTGGAGGGAACTCCAAACATGTCACCATTGATTTTAAGAATCTGCACTGGAGTTTGAGAGATTTTGACGTGAAAGTGTCACCATTTTGTCGGGGATTGGAACATTTCCGGAGAATTTCTGAAGTTTCCCCGGGATTTCCCAAATTTTGGAGGGAACTCCAAACATGTCACCATTGATTTTAAGAATCTCCACTGGAGTTTGAGAGATTTTGACGTGAAAGTGTCAGCATTTTTTCGGGGATTTGGAACATTTCCTGAGCATTTCCAAAGTTTCCCGAGGATTTCCCAAATTTTTGGAGTGAACTCGAAACATTTCAACATTGTTTTTAAGAATCTCCACTGGAGTTTGAGAGATTTTGACGTGAAAGTGTCACCATTTTGTCGGGGATTTGGAACATTTCCTGAGAATTTCCAAAGTTTTCCCGGGATATCCCAAATTTTGGAGGGAACTCCAAACATGTCACCATTGATTTTAAGAATCTCCACTGGAGTTTGAGAGATTTTGACCTGAAAGTGTCACCATTTTGTCGGGGATTTGGAACATTTCCTGAGAATTTCCAAATATTCCCCTCTATTTCCCACATTTTGGAGGGAACTCCAAGCATGTCTCCATTGATTTTAAGAATCTCCACTGGAGTTTGAGAGATTTTGACCTGAAAGTGTCAACATTTTGTGGGGATTTGGAACATTTCCTGAGAATTTCCAAAGATTCCCCGGGATATCCCAAATTTTGGAGGGAACTCCAAACATGTCAACATTGATTTTAAGAATCTCCACTGGAGTCTGAGAGATTTTGACGTGAAAGTGTCAACATATTGTCGGGGATTTAGAACATTCCCTGAGAATTTCCAAAGGTTACCCGGGATTTACCACGTTTTGGAGGGAGCTCCAAGCATGTCTCCATTGATTTTAAGAATCTCCACTGGAGATTGAGAGATTTTGACCTGAAAGTGTCACCATTTTGTCGGGGATTTGGAAAATTTCCTGAGAATTTCCAAAGTTCTCCCTGGATTCCCCACATTTTGAAGGGAACTCCAAACATGTCAACATTGTTTTTAAGAATCTCCACTGGAGTTTGAGAGATTTTGACGTGAAAGTGTCACCATTTTGTTGAGGATTTGGAACATTTCCTGAAAATTTCCAAAGTTACCCCGGGATTTCCCAAATTTTGGAGGGAACTCCAAACATGTCACCATTGATGTTAAGAATCTCCACTGGAGTTTGAGAGATTTTGACGTGAAAGTGTCACCATTTTGTCGGGGATTTGGAACATTTCCTGAGCATTTCCAAAGTTTCCTCGGGATTTCCCAAATTTTGAAGGGAACTCCAAACATGTCAACATTGATTTTAAGATCATCCACTGGAGTTTGAGAGATTTTGACATGAAAGTGTCAACATTTTGTCGGGGATTTAGAACATTTCCTGAGAATTTCCAAAGTTTCCCCGGGATTTCCCAAATTTTGGAGGGAACTCCAAACATGGCACCATGGATTTTAAGAATCTCCACTGGAGATTGAGAGATTTTGACGTGAAAGTGTCACCATTTTGTCGGGGATTTGGAACATTTCCTGAGAATTTCCAAAGTTTCCCCGGGATTTCCCAAATTTTGGAGGGAACTTCAAGCATGTCAACATTGATTTTAAGAATCTCCACTGGATTTTGAGAGATTTTGACGTGGAAGTGTCAACATTTTGTCGGGGATTTGGAAAATTTCTTGACAATTTCCAAAGTTCTCCCTGGATTCCCTACATTTTGAAGGGAACTCCAAGCATGTCACCGTTGATTTTAAGAATCTCCACTGGAGTTTGAGAGATTTTGAAGTGGAAGTGTCACCATTTTGTCGGGGATTTGGAACATTTCCGGAAAATTTCCAAAGTTTCCCCGGGATTTCCCAAATTTTGGAGGGAACTCCAAACATGTCACCATTGATTTTAAGAATCTCCACTGGAGTGTGAGAGATTTTGACGTGAAAGTGTCACCATTTTGTCGGGGGTTTGGAACATTTCCTGAGAATTTCCAAAGTTACCCCAGAATTTCCCATATTTTGGATGGGACTCCAAATATGTCAACATTGATTTTAAGAATCTCCACTGGAGTTTGAGAGATTTTGACCTGAAAGTGTCACCATTTTGTTAGGGATTTGGAACATTTCCTGAGCATTTCCAAAGTTTCCCCGGGATTTTCCAAATTTTGAAGGGAACTCCAAGCATGTCAATATTGATTTTCAGAATCTCCACTGGAGTTTGAGAGATTTTGACGTGAAAATGTCAGCATTTTGTCGGGGATTTGGAACATTTCCTGAGGATTTCCAAAGTTTCCCCGGGATTTTCCAAATTTTGAAGGTATCTCCAAACATGTCTCCATTGATTTTAAGAATCTCCACTGGAGTTTGAGAGATTTTGACATGAAAGTGTCACCATTTTGTCGGGGATTTGGAACATTTCCTGAGAATTTCCAAAGTTTCCCTGGGGTTTCCCAATTTTTGGAGGGGACTCCAAACATGTCAACATTGATTTTAAGAATCTCCACTGGAGTCTGAGAGATTTTGACGTGAAAGTGTCACCATTTAGTCGGGGATTTGGAACATTTCCGGAGAATTTCAAAAGTTTCCGCAAGATTTCCCACATTTTGAGGGGAACTCCAAACATGTCACCGTTGATTTTAAGAATCTCCACTGGAGTTTGAGAGATTTTGACGTGAAAGTGTCACCATTTTGTTGGGGATTTGGAACATTTCCTGAGAATTTCCAAAGTATCCCTGGGATTTCCTTAATTTTGGAGAGAACTCCAAGCATGTCAACATTGATTTTAAGAATCTCCACTGGATTTTGAGAGATTTTGACCTGAAAGTGTCACCATTTTGTCAGGGATTTCAAAAATTTCCTGAGAATTTCCAAAGTTCTCCCTGGATTCCCCACATTTTGAAGGGAACTCCAAACATGTCACCATTGATTTTAAGAATCTCCACTGGAGTCTGAGAGATTTTGATGTGAAAGTGTCACCATTTTGTCGGGGATTTGGAACATTTCCTGAGAATTTCCAAAGGTTCCCTGTGATTTCCCAAATTTTGGAGGGAACTCCAAACATGTCACCATTGATTTTAAGAATCTCCACTGGAGTCTGAGAGATTTTGACGTGAAAGTGTCAGCATTTTGTCGGGGATTTGGAACATTTCCGGAGAATTTCCAAAGTTTCCCCGGGATTTCCCAAATTTTGGAGGGAACTCCAAACATTGCACCATGGATTTTAAGAATCTCCACTGGAGTTTGAGAGATTTTGACGTGCAAGTGTCACCATTTTGTCGGGGATTTGTAACATTTCCTGAGATTTTCCAAAGTTTCCCCGGGATTTCCCAAATTTTGGAGGGAACTCCAAACATGTCACCATTGATTTTAAGAATCTCCACTGGAGATTGAGAGATTTTGACGTGAAAGTGTCACCATTTTGTTGGGGATTTGGAACATTTCCTGAGAATTTCCAAAGTTACCCCAGAATTTCCCATATTTTGGATGGGACTCCAAATATGTCAACATTGATTTTAAGAATCTCCACTGGAGTTTGAGAGATTTTGACGTGAAAGTGTCAACATATTGTCGGGGATTTAGAACATTTCCTGAGAATTTCCAAAGGTTCCCCGGGATTTACCACATTTTGGAGGGAGCTCCAAGCATGTCTCCATTGATTTTAAGAATCTCCACTGGAGATTGAGAGATTTAGACATTAAAGTGTCACCATTTTGTCGGGGATTTGGAACATTTCCTGAGCATTTCCAAAGATTACCCGTGATTTCCCAAATTTTGGAGGGAACTCCAAACATGTCACCCTTGATTTTAAGAATCTCCACTGGAGTTTGAGAGATTTTGACCTGAAAGTGTCACCATTTTGTCGGGGATTTTGAGCATTTCCTGAAAATTTCCAAAGTTTCCCCGGGATTTCCCAAATTTTGAAGGGAACTCCAAGCATGTCACCATTGATTTTAAGAATCTCCACTGGAGTTTGAGAGATTTTGACGTGAAAGTGTCACCATTTTGTCGGGGATTTGGAACATTTCCTGAGAACTTCCAAAATTTCCCCGGGATTTCCCAAATTTTGGAGGGAACTCCAAACATGTCAATATTGTTTGTAAGATCATCCACTGGATTTTGAGAGATTTTGATGTGAAAGTGTCACCATTTTGTCGGGGATTTGGAACATTTCCTGAGAATTTCCAAAGTTTCCCCGGGATTTCCCAAATTTTGAAGGGAACTCCAAACATGTCACCGTTGATTTTAAGAATCTCCACTGGAGTTTGAGAGATTTTGACGTGAAAGTGTCACCATTTTGTCGGGGATTTTGAGCATTTCCTGAAAATTTTGAAAGTTTCCCGAGGATTTCCCAAATTTTGAAGGGAACTCCAAGCATGTCACCATTGATTTTAAGAATCTCCACTGGAGTTTGAGAGATTTTGACATGAAAGTGTCAGCATTTTTTCAAGATTTGGAACACTTCCTGAGAACTTCCAAAGTTTCCCCGGGATTTCCCAAATTTTGGAGGGAACTCCAAACATGTCAACATTGATTTTAAGAATCTCCACTGGAGTTTGAGAGATTTTGACGTGAAAGTGTCACCATTTTGTCGGGGATTTGTAGCATTTCCTGAGATTTTCCAAAGTTTCCCCGGGATTTCCCAAATTTTGAAACGGACTCCAAACATGTCAACATTGATTTTAAGAATCTCCACTGGAGTTTGAGATATTTTGACGTGAAAGTGTCACCATTTTGTTGGAGATTTGGAACATTTCCTGTGAATTTCCCAAGTTTCCCTGGGGTTTCCAAATTTTTGGAGGGAACTCCAAACATGTCACCATTGTTTTTAAGAATCTCCACTGGAGTTTGAGAGATTTTGATGTGAAAGTGTCACCATTTTGTTGGGGATTTGGAACATTTCCTGAAAATTTCCGAAGTTTCCCCGGGATTTCCCAAATTTTGGAGGGAACTCCAAACATGTCACCCTTGATTTTAAGAATCTCCCCTGGAGTTTGAGAGATTTTGACGTGAAAGTGTCACCATCTTGTTGGTGATTTGGAACATTTCCTGAGCATTTCCAAAGTTTCTTCAGGATTTCCCAAATTTTGGAGGGAACTCCAAACATGTCAACATTGATTTTAAGAATCTCCACTAGAGTTTGAGAGATTTTGACGTGAAAGTGTCACCATTTTGTTGGGGATTTGGAACATTTCCTGAGCATTTCCAAAATTTCCTGAGGATTTCCCAAATTTTTGGAGTGAACTCGAAACATGTCAACATTGATTTTAAGAATCTCCACTGGAGTTTGAGAGATTTTGACGTGAAAGTGTCAGCATTTTGTCGGGGATTTGGAATATTTCCTGAGAATTTCCAAAGGTTCCCCGGGATTTACCAACTTTTGGAGGGAACTGCAAACATGTCAACATTGATTTTAAGATCATCCACTGGAGTTTGAGAGATTTTGACGTGAAAGTGTCACCATTTTGTCGGGGATTTGGAACATTTCCTGAGAATTTCCAAAGTTTCCCCGGGATTTCCCAAATTTTGAAGAGAAATCCAAACATGTCAACATTGATTTTAAGAATCTCCACTGGAGTTTGAGAGATTTTGACGTGAAAGTGTCAGAATTTTGTCGGGGATTTGTAACATTTCCTGAGATTTTCCAAAGTTTCCCCGGGATTTCCAAATTTTGGAGGGAAATCCAAACATGTCACCATGGATTTTAAGAATCTCCACTGGAGTTTGAGAGATTTTGACGTGAAAGTGTCACCATTTTGTTGGGGATTTGGAACATTTCCTGAGCATTTCCAAAGTTTCCCCGGGATTTCCCAAATTTTGGAGGGAACTCCAAACATGTCAACATTGATTTTAAGAATCTCCACTGGAGTTTGAGAGATTTTGACCTGAAAGTGTCACCATTTTGTCGGGGATTTGGAACATTTCCTGAGCATTTCCAAAGATTCCCCTGCATTTCCCACATTTTGGAGGGAACTCCAAGCATGTCTCCATTGATTTTAAGAATCTCCACTGGAGTTTGAGAGATTTTGACGTGAAAGTGTCACCATTTTGTCGGGGATCTGGAACATTTCCTGAGCATTTCCAAATTTTCCCCAAGATTTCCCAAATTTTGAAGGGAACTCCAAGCATGTCAACATTGATTTTCAGAATCTCCACTGGAGTTTGAGAGATTTTGACGTGAAAGTGTCACCATTTTGTCGGGGATTTGGAACATTTCCTGAGCATTTCCTAAGTTTCCCCGGGATTTCCCAAATTTTGAAGGGATCTCCAAACATGTCAACATTGATTTTAAGAATCTCCACTGGAGTTTGAGAGATTTTGACTTGAAAGTGTCACCATTTTGTCGGGGATTTGGAACATTTCCTGAGCATTTCCAAAGTTTCCCCGGGAATTCCCAATTTTTGGAGGGAACTCCAAACATGTCAACATTGATTTTAAGAATCTCCCCTGGAGTTTGAGAGATTTTGACGTGAAAGTGTCACCATTTTGTCGGGGATTTGGAACATTTTCCTGAGAATTTCCAAAGTTTCCCCGGGATTTCCCAAATTTTGGAGGGAACTCCAAACATGTCACCCTTGATTTTAAGAATCTCCACTGGAGTTTGAGAGATTTTGACCTGAAAGTGTCACCATTTTGTTGGGGATTTTGAGCATTTCCTGAAAATTTCCAAAGTTTCCCCGGGATTTCCCAAATTTTGAAGGGAACTCCAAGCATGTCACCATTGATTTTAAGAATCTCCACTGGAGTTTGAGAGATTTTGACGTGAAAGTGTCACCATTTTGTCGGGGATTTGGAACATTTCCTGAGCATTTCCAAAATTTCCTGAGGATTTCCCAAATTTTTGGAGTGAACTCGAAACATGTCAACATTGATTTTAAGAATCTCCACTGGAGTTTGAGAGATTTTGACGTGAAAGTGTCAGCATTTTGTCGGGGATTTGGAATATTTCCTGAGAATTTCCAAAGGTTCCCCGGGATTTACCAACTTTTGGAGGGAACTGCAAACATGTCAACATTGATTTTAAGATCATCCACTGGAGTTTGAGAGATTTTGATGTGAAAGTGTCACCATTTTGTCGGGGATTTGGAATATTTCCTGAGAATTTCCAAAGTTTCCCCGGGATTTCCCAAATTTTGAAGAGAAATCCAAACATGTCAACATTGATTTTAAGAATCTCCACTGGAGTTTGAGAGATTTTGACGTGAAAGTGTCAGAATTTTGTCGGGGATTTGTAACATTTCCTGAGATTTTCCAAAGTTTCCCCGGGATTTCCAAATTTTGGAGGGAAATCCAAACATGTCACCATGGATTTTAAGAATCTCCACTGGAGTTTGAGAGATTTTGACGTGAAAGTGTCACCATTTTGTTGGGGATTTGGAACATTTCCTGAGCATTTCCAAAGTTTCCCCGGGATTTCCCAAATTTTGGAGGGAACTCCAAACATGTCACCATTGATTTTAAGAATCTCCACTGGAGTTTGAGAGATTTTGACCTGAAAGTGTCACCATTTTGTCGGGGATTTTGAGCATTTCCTGAAAATTTCCAAAGATTCCCCTGCATTTCCCACATTTTGGAGGGAACTCCAAGCATGTCTCCATTGATTTTAAGAATCTCCACTGGAGTTTGAGAGATTTTGACGTGAAAGTGTCACCATTTTGTCGGGGATCTGGAACATTTCCTGAGCATTTCCAAATTTTCCCCAAGATTTCCCAAATTTTGAAGGGAACTCCAAGCATGTCAACATTGATTTTCAGAATCTCCACTGGAGTTTGAGAGATTTTGACGTGAAAGTGTCACCATTTTGTCGGGGATTTGGAACATTTCCTGAGCATTTCCTAAGTTTCCCCGGGATTTCCCAAATTTTGAAGGGATCTCCAAACATGTCAACATTGATTTTAAGAATCTCCACTGGAGTTTGAGAGATTTTGACTTGAAAGTGTCACCATTTTGTCGGGGATTTGGAACATTTCCTGAGCATTTCCAAAGTTTCCCCGGGAATTCCCAATTTTTGGAGGGAACTCCAAACATGTCAACATTGATTTTAAGAATCTCCCCTGGAGTTTGAGAGATTTTGACGTGAAAGTGTCACCATTTTGTCGGGGATTTGGAACATTTTCCTGAGAATTTCCAAAGTTTCCCCGGGATTTCCCAAATTTTGGAGGGAACTCCAAACATGTCACCCTTGATTTTAAGAATCTCCACTGGAGTTTGAGAGATTTTGACCTGAAAGTGTCACCATTTTGTCGGGGATTTTGAGCATTTCCTGAAAATTTCCAAAGTTTCCCCGGGATTTCCCAAATTTTGAAGGGAACTCCAAGCATGTCACCATTGATTTTAAGAATCTCCACTGCAGTTTGAGAGATTTTGACGTGAAAGTGTCACCATTTTGTCGGGGATTTGGAACATTTCCTGAGAACTTCCAAAGTTTCCCCGGGATTTCCCAAATTTTGGAGGGAACTCCAAACATGTCAATATTGTTTGTAAGATCATCCACTGGATTTTGAGAGATTTTGATGTGAAAGTGTCACCATTTTGTCGGGGATTTGGAACATTTCCTGAGAATTTCCAAAGTTTCTCCGGGATTTCCCAAATTTTGAAGGGAACTCCAAACATGTCACCATGGATTTTAAGAATCTCCACTGGAGTTTGAGAGATTTTGACGTGAAAGTGTCAGCATTTTGTCGGGGATTTGGAACATTTCCTTAGAATTTCAAAGTTTCCCCGGGATTTTCCAAATTTTGAAGGGATCTCCAAACATGTCAACATTGATTTTAAGAATCTCCACTGGAGGTTGAGAGATTTTGACATGAAAGTGTCACCATTTTGTCGGGGATTTGGAACATTTCCTGAGAATTTCCAAATTTTCCCTGGGGTTTCCCAGTTTTTGGAGGGGACTCCAAACATGTCAACATTGATTTTAAGAATCTCCACTGGAGTTTGAGAGATTTAGACATGAAAGTGTCACCATTTTGTCGGATATTTGGAACATTTCCGGAGAATTTCTGAAGTTTTCCCGGGATTTCCCAAATTTTGAAGGGAACTCCAAACATGTCAACACTGATTTTAAGAATCTCCACTGGAGTCTGAGAGATTTTGACCTGAAAGTGTCACCATTTTGTGGGGATTTGGAACATTTCCGGAGAATTTCCAAAGTTTCCCCGGGATTTAACAAATTTTTGAGGGAACTCCAAGCATGTCAACATTGATTTTAAGAATCTCCACTGGAGTCTGAGAGATTTTGACCTGAAAGTGTCACCATTTTGTCAGGGATTTGGAAAATTTCCTGAGAATTTCCAAAGATCTCCCTGGATTCCCCACATTTTGAAGGGAACTCCAGACATGTCACCATTGATTTTAAGAATCTCCACTGGAGTCTGAGAGATTTTGATGTGAAAGTGTCAACATATTGTCGGGGATTTAGAACATTTCCTGAGAATTTCCAAAGGTTCCCCGGGGATTTACCAAATTTTGGAGGGAGCTCCAAACATGGCACCATGGATTTTAAGAATCTCCACTGGAGTTTAAGAGATTTTGACGTGGAAGTGTCAACATTTTGTGGGGATTTGGAACATTTCCTGAGAATTTCCAAAGTTTCCCCGGGATTTCCCAAATTTTGGAGGGAACTCCAAACATGTCACCATTGATTTTAAGAATCTGCACTGGAGATTGAGAGATTTTGACGTGAAAGTGTCACCATTTTGTCGGGGATTTGGAACATTTCCTGAGAATTTCCAAAGTTACCCCAGAATTTCCCATATTTTGGATGGGACTCCAAGCATGTCAACATTGATTTTCAGAATCTCCACTGGAGTTTGAGAGATTTTGACGTGAAAGTGTCACCATTTTGTCGGGGATTTGGAACATTTCCTGAGCATTTCCTAAGTTTCCCCGGGATTTCCCAAATTTTGAAGGGATCTCCAAACATGTCAACATTGATTTTAAGAATCTCCACTGGAGTTTGAGAGATTTTGACTTGAAAGTGTCACCATTTTGTCGGGGATTTGGAACATTTCCTGAGCATTTCCAAAGTTTCCCCGGGAATTCCCAATTTTTGGAGGGAACTCCAAACATGTCAACATTGATTTTAAGAATCTCCCCTGGAGTTTGAGAGATTTTGACGTGAAAGTGTCACCATTTTGTCGGAGATTTGGAACATTTTCCTGAGAATTTCCAAAGTTTCCCCGGGATTTCCCAAATTTTGGAGGGAACTCCAAACATGTCACCCTTGATTTTAAGAATCTCCACTGGAGTTTGAGAGATTTTGACCTGAAAGTGTCACCGTTTTGTTGGGGATTTTGAGCATTTCCTGAAAATTTCCAAAGTTTCCCCGGGATTTCCCAAATTTTGAAGGGAACTCCAAGCATGTCACCATTGATTTTAAGAATCTCCACTGGAGTTTGAGAGATTTTGACGTGAAAGTGTCACCATTTTGTCGGGGATTTGGAACATTTCCTGAGCATTTCCAAAATTTCCTGAGGATTTCCCAAATTTTTGGAGTGAACTCGAAACATGTCAACATTGATTTTAAGAATCTCCACTGGAGTTTGAGAGATTTTGACGTGAAAGTGTCAGCATTTTGTCGGGGATTTGGAATATTTCCTGAGAATTTCCAAAGGTTCCCCGGGATTTACCAACTTTTGGAGGGAACTGCAAACATGTCAACATTGATTTTAAGATCATCCACTGGAGTTTGAGAGATTTTGATGTGAAAGTGTCACCATTTTGTCGGGGATTTGGAACATTTCCTGAGAATTTCCAAAGTTTCCCCGGGATTTCCCAAATTTTGAAGAGAAATCCAAACATGTCAACATTGATTTTAAGAATCTCCACTGGAGTTTGAGAGATTTTGACGTGAAAGTGTCAGAATTTTGTCGGGGATTTGTAACATTTCCTGAGATTTTCCAAAGTTTCCCCGGGATTTCCAAATTTTGGAGGGAAATCCAAACATGTCACCATGGATTTTAAGAATCTCCACTGGAGTTTGAGAGATTTTGACGTGAAAGTGTCACCATTTTGTTGGGGATTTGGAACATTTCCTGAGCATTTCCAAAGTTTCCCCGGGATTTCCCAAATTTTGGAGGGAACTCCAAACATGTCAACATTGATTTTAAGAATCTCCACTGGAGTTTGAGAGATTTTGACCTGAAAGTGTCACCATTTTGTCGGGGATTTGGAACATTTCCTGAGCATTTCCAAAGATTCCCCTGCATTTCCCACATTTTGGAGGGAACTCCAAGCATGTCTCAATTGATTTTAAGAATCTCCACTGGAGTTTGAGAGATTTTGACGTGAAAGTGTCACCATTTTGTCGGGGATCTGGAACATTTCCTGAGCATTTCCAAATTTTCCCCAAGATTTCCCAAATTTTGAAGGGAACTCCAAGCATGTCAACATTGATTTTCAGAATCTCCACTGGAGTTTGAGAGATTTTGACGTGAAAGTGTCACCATTTTGTCGGGGATTTGGAACATTTCCTGAGCATTTCCTAAGTTTCCCCGGGATTTCCCAAATTTTGAAGGGATCTCCAAACATGTCAACATTGATTTTAAGAATCTCCACTGGAGTTTGAGAGATTTTGACTTGAAAGTGTCACCATTTTGTCGGGGATTTGGAACATTTCCTGAGCATTTCCAAAGTTTCCCCGGGAATTCCCAATTTTTGGAGGGAACTCCAAACATGTCAACATTGATTTTAAGAATCTCCCCTGGAGTTTGAGAGATTTTGACGTGAAAGTGTCACCATTTTGTCGGGGATTTGGAACATTTTCCTGAGAATTTCCAAAGTTTCCCCGGGATTTCCCAAATTTTGGAGGGAACTCCAAACATGTCACCCTTGATTTTAAGAATCTCCACTGGAGTTTGAGAGATTTTGACCTGAAAGTGTCACCATTTTGTCGGGGATTTTGAGCATTTCCTGAAAATTTCCAAAGTTTCCCCGGGATTTCCCAAATTTTGAAGGGAACTCCAAGCATGTCACCATTGATTTTAAGAATCTCCACTGCAGTTTGAGAGATTTTGACGTGAAAGTGTCACCATTTTGTCGGGGATTTGGAACATTTCCTGAGAACTTCCAAAGTTTCCCCGGGATTTCCCAAATTTTGGAGGGAACTCCAAACATGTCAATATTGTTTGTAAGATCATCCACTGGATTTTGAGAGATTTTGATGTGAAAGTGTCACCATTTTGTCGGGGATTTGGAACATTTCCTGAGAATTTCCAAAGTTTCCCCGGGATTTCCCAAATTTTGAAGGGAACTCCAAACATGTCACCGTTGATTTTAAGAATCTCCACTGGAGTTTGAGAGATTTTGACGTGAAAGTGTCACCATTTTGTCGGGGATTTGGAACATTTCCTTAGAATTTCAAAGTTTCCCCGGGATTTTCCAAATTTTGAAGGGATCTCCAAACATGTCAACATTGATTTTAAGAATCTCCACTGGAGGTTGAGAGATTTTGACATGAAAGTGTCACCATTTTGTCGGGGATTTGGAACATTTCCTGAGAATTTCCAAATTTTCCCTGGGGTTTCCCAGTTTTTGGAGGGGACTCCAAACATGTCAACATTGATTTTAAGAATCTCCACTGGAGTTTGAGAGATTTAGACATGAAAGTGTCACCATTTTGTCGGATATTTGGAACATTTCCGGAGAATTTCTGAAGTTTTCCCGGGATTTCCCAAATTTTGAAGGGAACTCCAAACATGTCAACACTGATTTTAAGAATCTCCACTGGAGTCTGAGAGATTTTGACCTGAAAGTGTCACCATTTTGTGGGGATTTGGAACATTTCCGGAGAATTTCCAAAGTTTCCCCGGGATTTAACAAATTTTGGAGGGAACTCCAAGCATGTCAACATTGATTTTAAGAATCTCCACTGGAGTCTGAGAGATTTTGACCTGAAAGTGTCACCATTTTGTCAGGGATTTGGAAAATTTCCTGAGAATTTCCAAAGATCCTCCTGGATTCCCCACATTTTGAAGGGAACTCCAGACATGTCACCATTGATTTTAAGAATCTCCACTGGAGTCTGAGAGATTTTGATGTGAAAGTGTCAACATATTGTCGGGGATTTAGAACATTTCCTGAGAATTTCCAAAGGTTCCCCGGGGATTTACCAAATTTTGGAGGGAGCTCCAAACATGGCACCATGGATTTTAAGAATCTCCACTGGAGTTTAAGAGATTTTGACGTGGAAGTGTCAACATTTTGTGGGGATTTCGAACATTTCCTGAGAATTTCCAAAGTTTCCCCGGGATTTCCCAAATTTTGGAGGGAACTCCAAACATGTCACCATTGATTTTAAGAATCTGCACTGGAGATTGAGAGATTTTGACGTGAAAGTGTCACCATTTTGTCGGGGATTTGGAACATTTCCTGAGAATTTCCAAAGTTACCCCAGAATTTCCCATATTTTGGATGGGACTCCAAGCATGTCAACATTGATTTTCAGAATCTCCACTGGAGTTTGAGAGATTTTGACGTGAAAGTGTCACCATTTTGTCGGGGATTTGGAACATTTCCGGAGAATTTCCAAAGTTTCCCCAGGATTTCCCAAATTTGGAAGGGAACTCCAAACATGTCAACATTGATTTTAAGAATCTCCACTGGATTTCGAGAGATTTTCACGTGAAAGTGTCACCATTTTGTCAGGGATTTGGAACATTTCCTGAGCATTTCCAAAGTTTCCCCGGGATTTCCCAAATTTTGGAGGGAACTCCAAACATGTCACCATTGATTTTAAGAATCTCCACTGGAGTTTGAGAGATTTTGACGTGAAAGTGTCACCATTTTGTCGGGGATTTGGAACATTTCCGGAGAATTTCTGAAGTTTCCCCGGGATTTCCCAAATTTGGAAGGGAACTCCAAACATGTCAACATTGATTTTAAGAATCTCCACTGGAGTTTGAGAGATTTTGACGTGAAAGTGTCACCATTTTGTCGGGGATTTGGAACATTTCCTGAGAATTTCCAAAGGTTCCCCGGGATTTCCAACATTTTGGAGGGAACTCCAAGCATGTCACCCTTGATTTTAAGAATCTCCACTGGAGTTTGAGAGATTTTGACCTGAAAGTGTCACCATTTTGTCGGGGATTTTGAGCATTTCCTGAAAATTTCCAAAGTTTCCCCGGGATTTCCCAAATTTTGAAGGGAACTCCAAGCATGTCACCATTGATTTTAAGAATCTCCACTGGAGTTTGAGAGATTTTGACGTGAAAGTGTCACCATTTTGTCGGGGATTTGGAACATTTCCTGAGAACTTCCAAAGTATCCCCGGGATTTCCCAAATTTTGGAGGGAACTCCAAACATGTCAATATTGTTTGTAAGATCATCCACTGGATTTTGAGAGATTTTGATGTGAAAGTGTCACCATTTTGTCGGGGATTTGGAACATTTCCTGAGAATTTCCAAAGTTTCCCCGGGATTTCCCAAATTTTGAAGGGAACTCCAAACATGTCACCGTTGATTTTAAGAATCTCCACTGGAGTTTGAGAGATTTTGACGTGAAAGTGTCACCATTTTGTCGGGGATTTTGAGCATTTCCTGAAAATTTTGAAAGTTTCCCGAGGATTTCCCAAATTTTGAAGGGAACTCCAAGCATGTCACCATTGATTTTAAGAATCTCCACTGGAGTTTGAGAGATTTTGACATGAAAGTGTCAGCATTTTTTCAAGATTTGGAACATTTCCTGAGAACTTCCAAAGTTTCCCCGGGATTTCCCAAATTTTGGAGGGAACTCCAAACATGTCAACATTGATTTTAAGATCATCCACTGGAGTTTGAGAGATTTTGACCTGAAAGTGTCACCATTTTGTCGGGGATTTGTAGCATTTCCTGAGATTTTCCAAAGTTTCCCCGGGATTTCCCAAATTTTGAAACGGACTCCAAACATGTCAACATTGATTTTAAGAATCTCCACTGGAGTTTGAGATATTTTGACGTGAAAGTGTCACCATTTTGTCGGAGATTTGGAACATTTCCTGTGAATTTCCCAAGTTTTCCTGGGGTTTCCAAATTTTTGGAGGGAACTCCAAACATGTCACCATTGTTTTTAAGAATCTCCACTGGAGTTTGAGAGATTTTGACGTGAAAGTGTCACCATTTTGTCGGGGATTTGGAACATTTCCTGTAAACTTCCGAAGTTTCCCCGGGATTTCCCAAATTTTGGAGGGAACTCCAAACATGTCAACATTGATTTTAAGAATCTACACTGGAGTTTGAGAGATTTTGACCTGAAAGTAGTCACCATTTTGTCGGGGATTTGGAACATTTCCTGAGAATTTCCAAAGTTTCCCCGGGATTTCCCAAATTTTGAAGGGAAGTCCAAACATGTCAACATTGATTTTAAGAATCTCCCCTGGAGTTTGAGAGATTTTGACGTGAAAGTGTCACCATCTTGTGGGTGATTTGGAACATTTCCTGAGCATTTCCAAAGTTTCTTCATGATTTCCCAAATTTTGGAGGGAACTCCAAACATGTCAACATTGATTTTAAGAATCTCCACTAGAGTTTGAGAGATTTTGACGTGAAAGTGTCACCATTTTGTTGGGGATTTGGAACATTTCCTGAGCATTTCCAAAATTTCCTGAGGATTTCCCAAATTTTTGGAGTGAACTCGAAACATGTCAACATTGATTTTAAGAATCTCCACTGGAGTTTGAGAGATTTTGACGTGAAAGTGTCACCATTTTGTCGGGGATTTGGAACATTTCCGGAGAATTTCCAAAGTTTCCCCGGGATTTCCCAAATTTTGAAGGGAAATCCAAACATGTCAACATTGATTTTAAGAATCTCCACTGGAGTTTGAGAGATTTTGACGTGAAAGTTTCAGAATTTTGTCGCGGATTTGTAACATTTCCTGAGCATTTCCAAAGTTTCCCCGGGATTTCCCAAATTTTGGAGGGAACTCCGAACATGTCACCCTTGATTTTAAGAATCTCCACTGGAGTTTGAGAGATTTTGACCTGAAAGTGTCACCATTCTGTAGGGGATTTTGAGTATTTCCTGAAAATTTCCAAAGTTACTTCAGGATTTCCTAAATTTTGAATGGAACTCCAAGCATGTCAACATTGATTTTAAGAATCTCCCCTGGAGTTTGAGAGATTTTGACGTGAAAGTGTCACCATTTTGTCGGGGATTTGGAACATTTCCTGAGAATTTCCAAAGGTTCCCCGGGATTTAACAAATTTTGGAGGGAACTCCAAACATGTCAACATTGATTTTAAGAATCTCCACTGGAGTTTGAGAGATTTTGATGTGAAAGTGTCACCATTTTGTCGGGGATTTGGAACATTTCCTGAGAATTTCCAAAGTTTCCCTGGGATTTCCCAAATTTTTGGAGTTAACTCGAAACATGTCAACATTGATTTTAAGAATCTCCACTGGAGTCTGAGAGATTTTGACGTGAAAGTGTCACCATTTTGTTGGGGATTTGGAACATTTCCTGAGATTTTCCAAAGTTTCCCCGGGATTTCCCAAATATTGGAGGGAAATCCAAACATGTCACCATGGATTTTAAGAATCTCCACTGGAGTTTGAGAGATTTTGACGTGAAAGTGTCAGAATTTTGTCGGGGATTTGTAACATTTCCTGAGATTTTCCAAAGTTTCCCCGGGATTTCCCAAATTTTGGAGGGAAATCCAAACATGTCACCATGGATTTTAAGAATCTCCACTGGAGTTTGAGAGATTTTGACGTGAAAGTGTCACCATTTTGTCGGGGATTTGGAACATTTCCTGAGCATTTCCAAAGATTCCCCTGCATTTCCCACATTTTGGACGGAACTCCAAGCATGTCTCCATTGATTTTAAGAATCTCCACTGGAGTTTGAGAGATTTTGACGTGAAAGTGTCACCATTTTGTCGGGGATTTGGAACATTTCCTGAGCATTTCCAAAGTTTCCCCGAGATTTCCCAAATTTTGGAGGGAACTCCAAACATGTCAACATTGATTTTAAGAATCTCCACTGGAGTTTGAGAGATTTTGACTTGAAAGTGTCACCATTTTGTCGGGGATTTGGAACATTTCCTGAGCATTTCCAAAGATTCCCCTGCATTTCCCACATTTTGGAGGGAACTCCAAGCATGTCTCCATTGATTTTAAGAATCTCCACTGGAGTTTGAGAGATTTTGACGTGAAAGTGTCACCATTTTGTTGGGGATTTGGAACATTTCCTGAGCATTTCCAAAGTTTCCCCGGGATTTCCCAAATTTTGGAGGGAACTCCAAACATGTCAACATTGATTTTAAGAATCTCCACTGGAGTTTGAGAGATTTTGATGTGAAAGTGTCAGCATTTTTTTGGGGATTTGGAACATTTCCTGAGCATTTCCAAAGATTCCCCTGCATTTCCCACATTTTGGAGGGAACTCCAAGCATGTCTCCATTGATTTTAAGAATCTCCACTGGAGTTTGAGAGATTTTGATGTGAAAGTGTCACCATTTTGTCGGGGACTTTGAACATTTCCTGAGAATTTCCAAAGTTTCCCCGGGATTTCCCAAATTTTGAAGGGAACTCCAAACATGTCAACATTGATTTTAAGAATCTCCACTGGAGTTTGAGAGATTTAGACATGAAAGTGTCACCATTTTGTCGGGGATTTGGAACATTTCCTGAGCATTTCCAAAGTTTCCCCGGGATTTCCCAAATTTTGGAGGGAACTCCGAACATGTCACCCTTGATTTTAAGAATCTCCACTGGAGTTTGAGAGATTTTGACCTGAAAGTGTCACCATTTTGTAGGGGATTTTGAGTATTTCCTGAAAATTTCCAAAGTTACTTCAGGATTTCCCAAATTTTGAATGGAACTCCAAGCATGTCAACATTGATTTTAAGAATCTCCCCTGGAGTTTGAGAGATTTTGACGTGAAAGTGTCACCATTTTGTCGGGGATTTGGAACATTTCCTGAGAATTTCCAAAGGTTCCCCGGGATTTAACAAATTTTGGAGGGAACTCCAAACATGTCAACATTGATTTTAAGAATCTCCACTGGAGTTTGAGAGATTTTGACGTGAAAGTGTCACCATTTTGTCGGGGATTTGGAACATTTCCTGAGAATTTCCAAAGTTTCCCTGGGATTTCCCAAATTTTTGGAGTGAACTCGAAACATGTCAACATTGATTTTAAGAATCTCCACTGGAGTCTGAGAGATTTTGACGTGAAAGTGTCACCATTTTGTTGGGGATTTGGAACATTTCCTGAGCATTTCCAAAGTTTCCCCGGGATTTCCCAAATTTTGGAGGGAAATCCAAACATGTCACCATGGATTTTAAGAATCTCCACTGGAGTTTGAGAGATTTTGACGTGAAAGTGTCAGAATTTTGTCGGGGATTTGTAACATTTCCTGAGATTTTCCAAAGTTTCCCCGGGATTTCCCAAATTTTGGAGGGAAATCCAAACATGTCACCATGGATTTTAAGAATCTCCACTGGAGTTTGAGAGATTTTGACGTGAAAGTGTCACCATTTTGTCGGGGATTTGGAACATTTCCTGAGCATTTCCAAAGATTCCCCTGCATTTCCCACATTTTGGAGGGAACTCCAAGCATGTCTCCATTGATTTTAAGAATCTCCACTGGAGTTTGAGAGATTTTGACGTGAAAGTGTCACCATTTTGTCGGGGATTTGGAACATTTCCTGAGCATTTCCAAAGTTTCCCCGGGATTTCCCAAATTTTGGAGGGAACTCCAAACATGTCAACATTGATTTTAAGAATCTCCACTGGAGTTTGAGAGATTTTGACCTGAAAGTGTCACCATTTTGTCGGGGATTTGGAACATTTCCTGAGCATTTCCAAAGATTCCCCTGCATTTCCCACATTTTGGAGGGAACTCCAAGCATGTCTCCATTGATTTTAAGAATCTCCACTGGAGTTTGAGACATTTTGACGTGAAAGTGTCACCATTTTGTTGGGGATTTGGAACATTTCCTGAGCATTTCCAAAGTTTCCCCGGGATTTCCCAAATTTTGGAGGGAACTCCAAACATGTCAACATTGATTTTAAGAATCTCCACTGGAGTTTGAGAGATTTTGATGTGAAAGTGTCACCATTTTGTTGGGGATTTGGAACATTTCCTGAGCATTTCCAAAGATTCCCCTGCATTTCCCACATTTTGGAGGGAACTCCAAGCATGTCTCCATTGATTTTAAGAATCTCCACTGGAGTTTGAGAGATTTTGACGTGAAAGTGTCACCATTTTGTCGGGGATCTGGAACATTTCCTGAGCATTTCCAAATTTTCCCCAAGATTTCCCACATTTCGAGGGAACTCCAAGCATGTCTCCATTGATTTTAAGAATCTCCACTGGAGTTTGAGAGATTTTGATGTGAAAGTGTCACCATTTTGTCGGGGACTTTGAACATTTCCTGAGAATTTCCAAAGTTTCCCCGGGATTTCCCAAATTTTGAAGGGAACTCCAAACATGTCAACATTGATTTTAAGAATCTCCACTGGAGTTTGAGAGATTTAGACATGAAAGTGTCACCATTTTGTCGGGGATTTGGAACATTTCCTGAGCATTTCCAAAGTTTCCCCGGGATTTCCCAAATTTTGGAGGGAACTCCGAACATGTCACCCTTGATTTTAAGAATCTCCACTGGAGTTTGAGAGATTTTGACGTGAAAGTGTCACCATTCTGTAGGGGATTTTGAGTATTTCCTGAAAATTTCCAAAGTTACTTCAGGATTTCCCAAATTTTGAATGGAACTCCAAGCATGTCAACATTGATTTTAAGAATCTCCCCTGGAGTTTGAGAGATTTTGACGTGAAAGTGTCACCATTTTGTCGGGGATTTGGAACATTTCCTGAGAATTTCCAAAGGTTCCCCGGGATTTAACAAATTTTGGAGGGAACTCCAAACATGTCAACATTGATTTTAAGATCATCCACTGGAGTTTGAGAGATTTTGACGTGAAAGTGTCACCATTTTGTCGGGGATTTGGAACATTTCCTGAGATTTTCCAAAGTTTCCCCGGGATTTCCCAAATTTTGGAGCGAACTCCAAACATGTCACCATTGATTTTAAGAATCTCCACTGGAGTTTGAGAGATTTTGACGTGAAAGTGTCACCATTTTGTCGGGGATTTGGAACATTTCCTGAGAATTTCCAAAGTATCCCGGGATTTCGCAAATTTTGAATGGAACTCCAAGCATGTCAACATTGATTTTAAGAATCTGCACTGGAGTTTGAGAAATTTGACGTGAAAATGTCACCATTTTGTCAAGGATTTGAACCACTACTGGAGACATTCCAAAATTTCACTGGGATTTCCCAAGTTTTGAAGGGAACTCCAAATATGTCACCATTGATTTTAAGAATCTCCACTGGAGTTTGAGAGATTTAGACATGAAAGTGTCACCATTTTGTCGGGGATTTGGAACATTTCCTGAGCATTTCCAAAGTTTCCCCGGGATTTCCCAAATTTTGGAGGGAACTCCGAACATGTCACCCTTGATTTTAAGAATCTCCACTGGAGTTTGAGAGATTTTGACGTGAAAGTGTCACCATTCTGTAGGGGATTTTGAGTATTTCCTGAAAATTTCCAAAGTTACTTCAGGATTTCCCAAATTTTGAAGGGAACTCCAAGCATGTCAACATTGATTTTAAGAATCTCCCCTGGAGTCTGAGAGATTTTGACGTGAAAGTGTCACCATTTATTCGGGGATTTGGAACATTTCCTGAGAATTTCCAAAGTTTCCCCGTGATTTCCAAATTTTTCGAGGGAACTCCAAACATGTCAACATTGATTTTAAGATCATCCACTGGAGTTTGAGAGATTTTGACGTGAAAGTGTCACCATTTTGTCGGGGATTTGGAACATTTCCTGAGAATTTCCAAAGTTTCCCCGTGATTTCCAAATTTTTCGAGGGAACTCCAAACATGTCAACATTGATTTTAAGAATCTCCACTGGAGATTGAGAGATTTTGACGTGAAAGTGTCACCATTTTTTCGGGGATTTGGAAAATTTCCTGAGCATTTCCTAAGTTTCCCCGGGATTTCCCAAATTTTTGGAGTGAAATCGAAACATGTCAACACTGTTTTTAAGAATCTCCACTGGAGTTTGAGAGATTTTGACGTGAAAGTGTCACCATTTTGTTGGGGATTTGGAACATTTCCTGAGAATTTCCAAGGTTTGCCCGGGATTTCCCAAATTTTGGAAGGAACTCCAAGCATGTCAACATTGATTTTAAGAATCTCCACTGGAGTTTGAGAAATTTGACGTGAAAGTGTCACCATTTTGTCAAGGATTTGAACCATTACCGGAGACTTTCCAAAGTTTCACTGGGATTTCCCAAATTTTGAAGTGAACTCCAAACATGTCAACATTGATTTTAAGAATCTCCACTGGAGTTTGAGAGATTTTGACGTGGAAGTGTCACCATTTTGCCGGGGATTTGGAACATTTCCTGAGAATTTCCAAAGTTTCCCCTGGATTTCCCAAATTTTGGAGGGAACTCCAAACATGTCACCCTTGATTTTAAGAATCTCCACTGGAGTTTGAGAGATTTTGACGTGAAAGTGTCACCATTTTGTCGGGGATTTGGAACATTTACTGAGAATTTCCAAAGTTTCCCCATGATTTCCAAATTTTTGGAGTGAACTCGAAACATGTCAACATTGATTTTCAGAATCTCCACTGGAGTTTGAGAAATTTGACGTGAAAATGTCACCATTTTGTAAAGGATTTAAACCATTACCGGAGAATTTCCAAAGTTTCACTGGGATTTCCCAAATTTTGAAGGGAACTCCAAACATGTCACCATTGATTTTAAGAATCTCCACTGGAGATTGATAGATTTTGACGTGAAAGTGTCACCATTTTGTCAGGGATTTGGAACATTTCCTGAGAATTTCCAAAGTTTCCCCGGGATATCCATAATGTTGGAGCAAGCTCCAAACATGTCACCCTTGATTTTAAGAATCTCCACTGGAGTTTGAGAGATTTTGACCTGAAAGTGTCACCATTTTGTAGGGGATTTTGAGCATTTCCTGAAAATTTCCAAAGTTTCCCCGGGATTTCCAAAATTTTGAAGGGAACTCCAAGCATGTCAACATTGATTTTAAGAATCTCCACTGGAGTTTGAGAGATTTTGACCTGAAAGTGTCACCATTTTGTCGGGGATTTGGAACGTTTCCTGAGAATTTCCAAAGTTTCCCCAGGATTTCCCAAATTTTGAAACGGACTCCAAACATGTCAACATTGTTTTTAAGAATCTCCACTGGAGTTTGAGAGATTTTGACGTGAAAGTGTCACTATTTTGTCAGGGATTTGGAACATTTCCTGAAAATTTCCAAAGTTTCCCCGTGATTTCCATATTTTTGGAGTCAACTCGAAACATGTCAACATTGTTTTTAAGAATCTCCACTGGAGTTTGAGAGATATTGACGTGAAAGTGTCACCATTTTGTTCGGGATTTGGAACATTTCCTGAGAACTTCCAAAGTTTCTCTGGTATTTGCCAAATTTTAGAGGGAACTCCAAACATGTCAACATTGATTTTAAGAATCTACACTGGAGTTTAAGAAATTTGACGTGAAAATGTCAACATTTTGTCAAGGATTAGAACCATTACCGGAGACTTTCCAAAGTTTCACTGGGATTTCCCAAATTTTGAAGGGAACTCCAAACATGTCAACATTGATTTTAAGAATCTCCCCTGGAGTTTGAGAGATTTTGACGTGAAAGTGTCACCATTTTGTCGGGGATTTGGAACATTTCCTGAGAATTTCCAAAGGTTTCCCGGGATCTACCAAATTTTGGAGGGAACTCCAAACATTTCACCACGGATTTTAAGAATCTCCACTGGAGTTTGAGAGATTTTGACGTGAAAGTGTCAGTATTTTGTCGGGGATTTGGAACATTTCCTGAGAATTTCCAAAGATTACCCAGTATTTCCCAAATTTTGGAGGGAACTCCAAACATGTCAACATTGATTTTAAGAATCTCCACTGGAGTTTGAGAGATTTTGACGTGAAAGTGTCACCATTTTGTCAGGGATTTGGAACATTTCTGGAGAAATTCCAAAGGTTCCCCGGGATTTCCCAAATTTTGGAGGGAACTCCAAACATGTCACCATTGATTTTAAGAATCTCCACTGGAGTTTGAGAGATTTTGACGTGAAAGTGTCACCATTTTGTCGGGGATTTGGAACATTTCCTGAGCATTTCCAAAGTTTCCCCGGGATTTCCCAAATTTTGAAGGGAACTCCAAACATGTCACCATTGATTTTAAGAATCTCCACTGGAGTTTGAGAGATTTTGACGTGAAAGTGTCACCATTTTGTTGGGGATTTGGAACATTTCCTGAGAATTTCCAAATATTACCCGGGATTTGCCAAATTTTGGAGGGAACTCCAAACATGTCACCATGGAGTTTAAGAATCTCCACTGGAGTTTGAGAGATTTCGACGTGAAAGTGTCAGCATTTTTTCGGGGATTTGGAACATTTCCGGAGAATTTCCAAAGTTTCCCCGGGATTTCCCAAATTTTGGAGGGAACTCCAAACATGTCACCATAGATTTTAAGAATCTCCACTGGAGTTTGAGATATTTTGACCTGAAAGTGTCACAATTTTGTCGGGGATTTGGAACATTTCCTGAGATTTTCCAAAGTTTCCCCGGGATTTCCATATTTTTGGAGTCAACTCGAAACACGTCAACATTGTTTTTAAGAATCTCCACTGGAGTTTGAGAGATATTGACGTGAAAGTGTCACCATTTTGTTCGGGATTTGGAACATTTCCTGAGAACTTCCAAAGTTTCTCTGGTATTTGCCAAATTTTAGAGGGAACTCCAAACATGTCAACATTGATTTTAAGAATCTACACTGGAGTTTAAGAAATTTGACGTGAAAATGTCAACATTTTGTCAAGGATTAGAACCATTACCGGAGACTTTCCAAAGTTTCACTGGGATTTCCCAAGTTTTGAAGGGAACTCCAAACATGTCAACATTGATTTTAAGAATCTCCCCTGGAGTTTGAGAGATTTTGACGTGAAAGTGTCACCATTTTGTCGGGGATTTGGAACATTTCCTGAGAATTTCCAAAGGTTTCCCGGGATCTACCAAATTTTGGAGGGAACTCCAAACATTTCACCACGGATTTTAAGAATCTCCACTGGAGTTTGAGAGATTTTGACGTGAAAGTGTCAGTATTTTGTCGGGGATTTGGAACATTTCCTGAGAATTTCCAAAGATTTCCCGGTATTTCCCAAATTTTGGAGGGAACTCCAAACATGTCAACATTGATTTTAAGAATCTCCACTGGAGTTTGAGAGATTTTGACGTGAAAGTGTCACCATTTTGTCAGGGATTTGGAACATTTCCGGAGAAATTCCAAAGGTTCCCCGGGATTTCCCAAATTTTGGAGGGAACTCCAAACATGTCACCATTGCTTTTAAGAATCTCCACTGGAGTTTGAGAGATTTTGACGTGAAAGTGTCACCATTTTGTCGGGGATTTGGAACATTTCCTGAGCATTTCCAAAGTTTCCCCGGGATTTCCCAAATTTTGAAGGGAACTCCAAACATGTCACCATTGATTTTAAGAATCTCCACTGGAGTTTGAGAGATTTTGACGTGAAAGTGTCACCATTTTGTTGGGGATTTGGAACATTTCCTGAGAATTTCCAAATATTACCCGGGATTTGCCAAATTTTGGAGGGAACTCCAAACATGTCACCATGGAGTTTAAGAATCTCCACTGGAGTTTGAGAGATTTCGACGTGAAAGTGTCAGCATTTTTTCGGGGATTTGGAACATTTCCGGAGAATTTCCAAAGTTTCCCCGGGATTTCCCAAATTTTGGAGGGAACTCCAAACATGTCACCATAGATTTTAAGAATCTCCACTGGAGTTTGAGATATTTTGACCTGAAAGTGTCACAATTTTGTCGGGGATTTGGAACATTTCCTGAGATTTTCCAAAGTTTCCCCGGGATTTCCCTAATGTTGGAGGGAACTACAAACATGTCACCATTGATTTTAAGAATCTCCACTGGAGTTTGAGAGATTTTGACGTGAAAGTGTCACCATTTTGTCGGGGATTTGGAACATTTCCTGAGAATTTCCAAAGTTTCCCCGTGATTTCTAAATTTTTGGAGGGAACTCGAAACATGTCAACATTGTTTTTAAGAATCTCCACGAGAGTTTGAGACATTTTGACGTGAAAGTGTCACCATTTTGTCGGGGATTTGGAACATTTCCTGAGAATTTCCAAAGTTTCACTGGGATTTCCCAAATTTTGAAGGGAACTCCAAACATGTCACCATTGATTTTAAGAATCTCCACTGGAGATTGAGAGATTTTGACGTGAAAGTGTCACCATTTTTTCGGGGATTTGGAAAATTTCCTGAGCATTTCCTAAGTTTCCCCGGGATTTCCCAAATTTTTGGAGTGAAATCGAAACATGTCAACACTGTTTTTAAGAATCTCCACTGGAGTTTGAGAGATTTTGACGTGAAAGTGTCACCATTTTGTTGGGGATTTGGAACATTTCCTGAGAATTTCCAAGGTTTGCCCGGGATTTCCCAAATTTTGGAGGGAACTCCAAGCATGTCAACATTGATTTTAAGAATCTCCACTGGAGTTTGAGAAATTTGACGTGAAAATGTCACCATTTTGTCAAGGATTTGAACCATTACCGGAGACTTTCCAAAGTTTCACTGGGATTTCCCAAATTTTGAAGTGAACTCCAAACATGTCAACATTGATTTTAAGAATCTCCACTGGAGTTTGAGAGATTTTGACGTGGAAGTGTCACCATTTTGCCGGGGATTTGGAACATTTCCTGAGAATTTCCAAAGTTTCCCCTGGATTTCCCAAATTTTGGAGGGAACTCCAAACATGTCACCCTTGATTTTAAGAATCTCCACTGGAGTTTGAGAGATTTTGACGTGAAAGTGTCACCATTTTGTCGGGGATTTGGAACATTTACTGAGAATTTCCAAAGTTTCCCCATGATTTCCAAATTTTTGGAGTGAACTCGAAACATGTCAACATTGATTTTCAGAATCTCCACTGGAGTTTGAGAAATTTGACGTGAAAATGTCACCATTTTGTAAAGGATTTAAACCATTACCGGAGAATTTCCAAAGTTTCACTGGGATTTCCCAAATTTTGAAGGGAACTCCAAACATGTCACCATTGATTTTAAGAATCTCCACTGGAGATTGATAGATTTTGACGTGAAAGTGTCACCATTTTGTCAGGGATTTGGAACATTTCCTGAGAATTTCCAAAGTTTCCCCGGGATATCCATAATGTTGGAGCAAGCTCCAAACATGTCACCCTTGATTTTAAGAATCTCTACTGGAGTTTGAGAGATTTTGACCTGAAAGTGTCACCATTTTGTAGGGGATTTTGAGCATTTCCTGAAAATTTCCAAAGTTTCCCCGGGATTTCCAAAATTTTGAAGGGAACTCCAAGCATGTCAACATTGATTTTAAGAATCTCCACTGGAGTTTGAGAGATTTTGACGTGAAAGTGTCACCATTTTGTCGGGGATTTGGAACGTTTCCTGAGAATTTCCAAAGTTTCCCCAGGATTTCCCAAATTTTGAAACGGACTCCAAACATGTCAACATTGTTTTTAAGAATCTCCACTGGAGTTTGAGAGATTTTGACGTGAAAGTGTCACTATTTTGTCAGGGATTTGGAACATTTCCTGAAAATTTCCAAAGTTTCCCCGTGATTTCCATATTTTTGGAGTCAACTCGAAACATGTCAACATTGTTTTTAAGAATCTCCACTGGAGTTTGAGAGATATTGACGTGAAAGTGTCACCATTTTGTTCGGGATTTGGAACATTTCCTGAGAACTTCCAAAGTTTCTCTGGTATTTGCCAAATTTTAGAGGGAACTCCAAACATGTCAACATTGATTTTAAGAATCTACACTGGAGTTTAAGAAATTTGACGTGAAAATGTCAACATTTTGTCAAGGATTAGAACCATTACCGGAGACTTTCCAAAGTTTCACTGGGATTTCCCAAATTTTGGAGGGAACTCCAAACATGTCAACATTGATTTTAAGAATCTCCACTGGAGTTTGAGAGATTTTGACGTGAAAGTGTCACCATTTTGTCAGGGATTTGGAACATTTCCGGAGAAATTCCAAAGGTTCCCCGGGATTTCCCAAATTTTGGAGGGAACTCCAAACATGTCACCATTGATTTTAAGAATCTCCACTGGAGTTTGAGAGATTTTGACGTGAAAGTGTCACCATTTTGTCGGGGATTTGGAACATTTCCTGAGCATTTCCAAAGTTTCCCCGGGATTTCCCAAATTTTGAAGGGAACTCCAAACATGTCACCATTGATTTTAAGAATCTCCACTGGAGTTTGAGAGATTTTGACGTGAAAGTGTCACCATTTTGTTGGGGATTTGGAACATTTCCTGAGAATTTCCAAATATTACCCGGGATTTGCCAAATTTTGGAGGGAACTCCAAACATGTCACCATGGAGTTTAAGAATCTCCACTGGAGTTTGAGAGATTTCGACGTGAAAGTGTCAGCATTTTTTCGGGGATTTGGAACATTTCCGGAGAATTTCCAAAGTTTCCCCGGGATTTCCCAAATTTTGGAGGGAACTCCAAACATGTCACCATAGATTTTAAGAATCTCCACTGGAGTTTGAGATATTTTGACCTGAAAGTGTCACAATTTTGTCGGGGATTTGGAACATTTCCTGAGATTTTCCAAAGTTTCCCCGGGATTTCCATATTTTTGGAGTCAACTCGAAACATGTCAACATTGTTTTTAAGAATCTCCACTGGAGTTTGAGAGATATTGACGTGAAAGTGTCACCATTTTGTTCGGGATTTGGAACATTTCCTGAGAACTTCCAAAGTTTCTCTGGTATTTGCCAAATTTTAGAGGGAACTCCAAACATGTCAACATTGATTTTAAGAATCTACACTGGAGTTTAAGAAATTTGACGTGAAAATGTCAACATTTTGTCAAGGATTAGAACCATTACCGGAGACTTTCCAAAGTTTCACTGGGATTTCCCAAATTTTGAAGGGAACTCCAAACATGTCAACATTGATTTTAAGAATCTCCCCTGGAGTTTGAGAGATTTTGACGTGAAAGTGTCACCATTTTGTCGGGGATTTGGAACATTTCCTGAGAATTTCCAAAGGTTTCCCGGGATCTACCAAATTTTGGAGGGAACTCCAAACATTTCACCACGGATTTTAAGAATCTCCACTGGAGTTTGAGAGATTTTGACGTGAAAGTGTCAGTATTTTGTCGGGGATTTGGAACATTTCCTGAGAATTTCCAAAGATTTCCCGGTATTTCCCAAATTTTGGAGGGAACTCCAAACATGTCAACATTGATTTTAAGAATCTCCACTGGAGTTTGAGAGATTTTGACGTGAAAGTGTCACCATTTTGTCAGGGATTTGGAACATTTCCGGAGAAATTCCAAAGGTTCCCCGGGATTTCCCAAATTTTGGAGGGAACTCCAAACATGTCACCATTGCTTTTAAGAATCTCCACTGGAGTTTGAGAGATTTTGACGTGAAAGTGTCACCATTTTGTCGGGGATTTGGAACATTTCCTGAGCATTTCCAAAGTTTCCCCGGGATTTGCCAAATTTTGGAGGGAACTCCAAACATGTCACCATGGAGTTTAAGAATCTCCACTGGAGTTTGAGAGATTTCGACGTGAAAGTGTCAGCATTTTTTCGGGGATTTGGAACATTTCCGGAGAATTTCCAAAGTTTCCCCGGGATTTCCCAAATTTTGGAGGGAACTCCAAACATGTCACCATAGATTTTAAGAATCTCCACTGGAGTTTGAGATATTTTGACCTGAAAGTGTCACAATTTTGTCGGGGATTTGGAACATTTCCTGAGATTTTCCAAAGTTTCCCCGGGATTTCCCTAATGTTGGAGGGAACTACAAACATGTCACCATTGATTTTAAGAATCTCCACTGGAGTTTGAGAGATTTTGACGTGAAAGTGTCACCATTTTGTCGGGGATTTGGAACATTTCCTGAGAATTTCCAAAGTTTCCCCGTGATTTCTAAATTTTTGGAGGGAACTCGAAACATGTCAACATTGTTTTTAAGAATCTCCACGAGAGTTTGAGACATTTTGACGTGAAAGTGTCACCATTTTGTCGGGGATTTGGAACATTTCCTGAGAATTTCCAAAGTTCTCCCTGGGATTTCCCAAATTTTGGAGGGAACTCCAAACATGTCAACATTGATTTTAAGAATCTCCACTGGAGTGTGAGAAATTTGACGTGAAAATGTCACCCTTTTCTCAAGGATTTGAAACATCACCGGAGACTTTCCAAAGTTTCCCCGGGATTTCCCAAATTTTGAAGGGAACTCCAACCATGTCAACATTGATTTTAAGAATCTCCACTGGAGTTTGAGAGATTTTGACGTGAAAGTGTCGCCATTTTGTCGGGGATTTGGAACATTTCCTGAGAATTTCCAAAGGTTCCCCGGGATTTACCAAATTTTGGAGGGAACTCCAAACATTTCCCCATTGATTTTAAGAATCTCCACTGGAGTTTGAGAGATTTTGACGTGAAAGTGTCACCATTTTGTCGTGGATTTGGAACATCTCCTGAGAATTTCCAAAGATTACCCGGTATTTCCCAAATTTTGGAGGGAACTCCAAACATGTCAACATTGATTTTAAGAATCTCCCCTGGAGTTTGAGAGATTTTGACGTGAAAGTGTCACCATTTTGTCTGGGATTTGGAACATTTCCGGAGAATTTCCAAAGTTTCCCTGGGATTTCCCAAATTTTGAAGGGAACTCCAAACATGTCACCATTGATTTTAAGAATATCCACTGGAGTTTGAGAGATTTTGACATGAAAGTGTCACCATTTTGTCGGGGATTTGGAACATTTCCTGAGCATTTCCAAAGTTTCCCCGGGATTTCCCAAATTTTAAAGGGAACTCCAAACATGTCACCGTTGATTTTAAGAATCTCCACTGGAGTTTGAGAGATTTTGACGTGAAAGTGTCACCATTTTGTCGGGGATTTGGAACATTTCCTGAGAATTTCCAAGGATTTCCCGGGATTTCCCAAATTTTGGAGGGAACTCCAGAATGTCAACATTGATATTAAGAATCTCCACTGGAGTTTGAGAGATTTTGACGTGAAAGTGTCACCATTTTGTCGGGGATTTGGAACATTTCCTGACAATTTCAAAAGATTCCCCTGGACTTTGAATTAATTTCAACTGGAATTTTAGCAATTTTGACGTGAAATTGTAAACATGTGGACATGGATTTTGAAAATTCTAGAGAGAATTTTCAAAGCTTCAACAGAATTTCAACAATTTTGAGAGGGATTTGAAAAGTTTCAATGGGAATGGGAAGAATTGGGACAAAAATTGGAAAATTTTGAAGGGACTTTGAAAAAAATTTCAACTGGAATTTTATCAATTTTGACGTGAAATTGTAAACATGTTGAAGTGGATTTTGAAAATTCTAGAGAGAATTTTAAAAGCTTCAACAGAATTTCAACAATTTTGAGAGGGATTTGAAAACTTTCAATGGGAATGGGAGGAATTGGGACAAAAATTGGAAAATTTTTAAGGGACTTTGAAAAAATTTCAACTGGAATTTTAGCAATTTTGACGTGAAATTGTAAACATGTGGACATGGATTTTGAAAATTCTAGAGAGAATTTTAAAAGCTTCAAGAGAATTTCAACAATTTTGAGAGGGATTTGAAAAGTTTCAATGGGAATGGGAAGAATTGGGACAAAAATTGGAAAATTTTGAAGGGACTTTGAAAAAATTTCAACTGGAATTTTAGCAATTTTGAGGTGAAATTGTAAACATGTGGTAGTGGATTTTGAAAATTCTAGAGAGAATTTTCAAAGCTTCAACAGAATTTCAACAATTTTGAGAGGGATTTGAAAACTTTCAATGGGAATGGGAAGAATTGGGACAAAAATTGGAAAATTTTTAAGGGACTTTGAAAAAATTTCAACTGGAATTTTAGCAATTTTGACGTGAAATTGTAAACATGTGGTAGTGGATTTTGAAAATTCTAGAGAGAATTTTAAAAGCTTCAACAGAATTTCAACAATTTTGAGAGGGATTTGAAAAGTTTCAATGGGAATGGGAAGAATTGGGACAAAAATTGGAAAATTTTTAAGGGACTTTGAAAAAATTTCAACTGGAATTTTAGCAATTTTGACGTGAAATTGTAAACATGTGGACATGGATTTTGAAAATTCTAGAGAGAATTTTAAAAGCTTCAACAGAATTTCAACAATTTTGAGAGGGATTTGAAAAGTTTCAATGGGAATGGGAAGAATTGGGACAAAAATTGGAAAATTTTTAAGGGACTTTGAAAAAATTTCAACTGGAATTTTAGCAATTTTGACGTGAAATTGTAAACATGTGGTAGTGGATGTTGAAAATTCTAGAGAGAATTTTAAAAGCTTCAACAGAATTTCAACAATTTTGAGAGGGATTTGAAAAGTTTCAATGGGAATGGGAAGAATTGGGACAAAAATTGGAAAATTTTGAAGGGACTTTGAAAAAATTTCAACTGGAATTTTAGCAATTTTGACGTGAAATTGTAAACATGTGGTAGTGGATTTTGAAAATTCTAGAGAGAATTTTCAAAGCTTCAACAGAATTTCAACAATTTTGAGAGGGATTTGAAAAGTTTCAATGGGAATGGGAAGAATTGGGACAAAAATTGGAAAATTTTTAAGGGACTTTGAAAAAATTTCAACTGGAATTTTAGCAATTTTGACGTGAAATTGTAAACATGTGGACATGGATTTTGAAAATTCTAGAGAGAATTTTCAAAGCTTCAACAGAATTTCAACAATTTTGAGAGGGATTTGAAAAGTTTCAATGGGAATGGGAAGAATTGGGACAAAAATTGGAAAATTTTGAAGGGACTTTGAAAAAATTTCAACTGGAATTTTAGCAATTTTGATGTGAAATTGTAAACATGTGGACATGGATTTTGAAAATTCTAGCGAGAATTTTAAAAGCTTCAACAGAATTTCAACAATTTTGAGAGGGATTTGAAAACTTTCAATGGGAATGGGAGGAATTGGGACAAAAATTGGAAAATTTTTAAGGGACTTTGAAAAAATTTCAACTGGAATTTTAGCAATTTTGACGTGAAATTGTAAACATGTGGACATGGATTTTGAAAATTCTAGAGAGAATTTTAAAAGCTTCAACAGAATTTCAACAATTTTGAGAGGGATTTGAAAAGTTTCAATTGGAATGGGAAGAATTGGGACAAAAATTGGAAAATTTTGAAGTGACTTTGAAAAAATTTCAACTGGAATTTTAGCAATTTTGAGGTGAAATTGTAAACATGTGGTATTGGATTTTGAAAATTCTAGAGAGAATTTTAAAAGCTTCAACAGAATTTCAACAATTTTGAGAGGGATTTGAAAACTTTCAATGGGAATGGGAAGAATTGGGACAAAAATTGGAAAATTTTGAAGGGACTTTGAAAAAATTTCAACTGGAATTTTAGCAATTTTGACGTGAAATTGTAAACATGTGGACATGGATTTTGAAAATTCTAGAGAGAATTTTAAAAGCTTCAACAGAATTTCAACAATTTTGAGAGGGATTTGAAAAGTTTCAATGGGAATGGGAAGAATTGTGACAAAAATTGGAAAATTTTGAAGGGACTTTGAAAAAATTTCAACTGGAATTTTAGCAATTTTGACGTGAAATTGTAAACATGTGGACATGGATTTTGAAAATTCTAGAGAGAATTTGAAAAGCTTCAACAGAATTTCAACAATTTTGAGAGGGATTTGAAAAGTTTCAATGGGAATGGGAAGAATTGGGACAAAAATTGGAAAATTTTGAAGGGACTTTGAAAAAATTTCAACTGGAATTTTAGCAATTTTGACGTGAAATTGTAAACATGTGGACATGATTTTTGAAAATTCTAGAGAGAATTTGAAAAGCTTCAACAGAATTTCAACAATTTTGAGAGGGATTTGAAAAGTTTCAATGGGAATGGGAAGAATTGGGACAAAAATTGGAAAATTTTTAAGGGACTTTGAAAAAATTTCAACTGGAATTTTAGCAATTTTGACGTGAAATTGTAAACATGTGGTAGTGGATTTTGAAAATTCTAGAGAGAATTTGAAAAGCTTCAACAGAATTTCAACAATTTTGAGAGGGATTTGAAAAGTTTCAATGGGAATGGGAAGAATTGGGACAAAAATTGGAAAATTTTGAAGGGACTTTGAAAAAATTTCAACTGGAATTTTAGCAATTTTGACGTGAAATTGTAAAAGTGTGGTAGTGGATTTTGAAAATTCTAGAGAGAATTTTAAAAGCTTCAACAGAATTTCAACAATTTTGAGAGGGATTTGAAAAGTTTCAATGGGAATGGGAAGAATTGGGACAAAAAATGGAAAATTTTGAAGGGACTTTGAAAAAATTTCAACTGGAATTTTAGCAATTTTGACGTGAAATTGTAAACATGTGGTAGTGGATTTTGAAAATTCTAGAGAGAATTTTAAAAGCTTCAACAGAATTTCAACAATTTTGAGAGGGATTTGAAAAGTTTCAATGGGAATGGGAAGAATTGGGACAAAAATTTGAAAATTTTGAAGGGACTTTGAAAAAATTTCAACTGGAATTTTAGCAACTTTGACGTGAAATTGTAAACATGTGGTAGTGGATTTTGAAAATTCTAGAGAGAATTTTAAAAGCTTCAACAGAATTTCAACAATTTTGAGAGGGATTTGAAAAGTTTCAATGGGAATGGGAAGAATTGGGACAAAAATTGGAAAATTTTGAAGGGACTTTGAAAAAAATTTCTACTGGAATTTTAGCAATTTTGACGTGAAATTGTAAACATGTGGTAGTGGATTTTGAAAATTCTAGAGAGAATTTTAAAAGCTTCAACAGAATTTCAACAATTTTGAGAGGGATTTGAAAAGTTTCAATGGGAATGGGAAGAATTGGGACAAAAATTGGAAAATTTTGAAGGGACTTTGAAAAAATTTCAACTGGAATTTTAGCAATTTTGACGTGAAATTGTAAACATGTGGTAGTGGATTTTGAAAATTCTAGAGAGAATTTTAAAAGCTTCAACAGAATTTCAACAATTTTGAGAGGGATTTGAAAAGTTTCAATGGGAATGGGAAGAATTGGGACAAAAATTGGAAAATTTTGAAGGGACTTTGAAAAAATTTCAACTGGAATTTTAGCAATTTTGACGTGAAATTGTAAACATGTGGACATGGATTTTGAAAATTCTAGAGAGAATTTTAAAAGCTTCAACAGAATTTCAACAATTTTGAGAGGGATTTGAAAACTTTCAATGGGAATGGGAAGAATTGGGACAAAAATTGGAAAATTTTGAAGGGACTTTGAAAAAATTTCAACTGGAATTTTAGCAATTTTGACGTGAAATTGTAAACATGTGGACATGGATTTTGAAAATTCTAGAGAGAATTTTAAAAGCTTCAACAGAATTTCAACAATTTTGAGAGGGATTTGAAAAGTTTCAATGGGAATGGGAAGAATTGGGACAAAAATTGGAAAATTTTTAAGGGACTTTGAAAAAATTTCAACTGGAATTTTAGCAATTTTGACGTGAAATTGTAAACATGTGGACATGGATTTTGAAAATTCTAGAGAGAATTTTAAAAGCTTCAACAGAATTTCAACAATTTTGAGAGGGATTTGAAAAGTTTCAATGGGAATGGGAAGAATTGGGACAAAAATTGGAAAATTTTTAAGGGACTTTGAAAAAATTTCAACTGGAATTTTAGCAATTTTGACGTGAAATTGTAAACATGTTGAAGTGGATTTTGAAAATTCTAGAGAGAATTTTAAAAGCTTCAAGAGAATTTCAACAATTTTGAGAGGGATTTGAAAAGTTTCAATGGGAATGGGAAGAATTGGGACAAAAATTGGAAAATTTTGAAGGGACTTTGAAAAAATTTCAACTGGAATTTTAGCCATTTTTTTACGTGAAATTGTAAACATGTAGTAGTGGATTTTGAAAATTCTAGAGAGAATTTTAAAAGCTTCAACAGAATTTCAACAATTTTGAGAGGGATTTGAAAAGTTTCAATGGGAATGGGAAGAATTGGGACAAAAATTGGAAAATTTTGAAGGGACTTTGAAAAAATTTCAACTGGAATTTTAGCAATTTTGACGTGAAATTGTAAACATGTTGAAGTGGATTTTGAAAATTCTAGAGAGAATTTGAAAAGCTTCAACAGAATTTCAACAATTTTGAGAGGGATTTGAAAAGTTTCAATGGGAATGGGAAGAATTGGGACAAAAATTGGAAAATTTTGAAGGGACTTTGAAAAAAATTTCTACTGGAATTTTAGCAATTTTGACGTGAAATTGTAAACATGTGGTAGTGGATTTTGAAAATTCTAGAGAGAATTTTAAAAGCTTCAACAGAATTTCAACAATTTTGAGAGGGATTTGAAAAGTTTCAATGGGAATGGGAAGAATTGGGACAAAAATTGGAAAATTTTGAAGGGACTTTGAAAAAATTTCAACTGGAATTTTAGCAATTTTGAGGTGAAATTGTAAACATGTGGTAGTGGATTTTGAAAATTCTAGAGAGAATTTTAAAAGCTTCAACAGAATTTCAACAATTTTGAGAGGGATTTGAAAACTTTCAATGGGAATGGGAAGAATTGGGACAAAAATTGGAAAATTTTTAAGGGACTTTGAAAAAAATTTCAACTGGAATTTTAGCAATTTTGACGTGAAATTGTAAACATGTGGTAGTGGATTTTGAAAATTCTAGAGAGAATTTTAAAAGCTTCAACAGAATTTCAACAATTTTGAGAGGGATTTGAAAAGTTTCAATGGGAATGGGAAGAATTGGGACAAAAATTGGAAAATTTTGAAGGGACTTTGAAAAAATTTCAACTGGAATTTTAGCAATTTTGACGTGAAATTGTAAACATGTGGTAGTGGATTTTGAAAATTCTAGAGAGAATTTGAAAAGCTTCAACAGAATTTCAACAATTTTGAGAGGGATTTGAAAAGTTTCAATGGGAATGGGAAGAATTGGGACAAAAATTGGAAAATTTTTAAGGGACTTTGAAAAAATTTCAACTGGAATTTTAGCAATTTTGACGTGAAATTGTAAACATGTGGACATGATTTTTGAAAATTCTAGAGAGAATTTTCAAAGCTTCAACAGAATTTCAACAATTTTGAGAGGGATTTGAAAAGTTTCAATGGGAATGGGAAGAATTGGGACAAAAATTGGAAAATTTTTAAGGGACTTTGAAAAAATTTCAACTGGAATTTTAGCAATTTTGACGTGAAATTGTAAACATGTGGTAGTGGATTTTGAAAATTCTAGAGAGAATTTTAAAAGCTTCAACAGAATTTCAACAATTTTGAGAGGGATTTGAAAAGTTTCAATGGGAATGGGAAGAATTGGGACAAAAATTGGAAAATTTTGAAGGGACTTTGAAAAAATTTCAACTGGAATTTTAGCAACTTTGACGTGAAATTGTAAACATGTGGTAGTGGATTTTGAAAATTCTAGAGAGAATTTGAAAAGCTTCAACAGAATTTCAACAATTTTGAGAGGGATTTGAAAAGTTTCAATGGGAATGGGAAGAATTGGGACAAAAATTGGAAAATTTTGAAGGGACTTTGAAAAAAATTTCTACTGGAATTTTAGCAATTTTGACGTGAAATTGTAAACATGTGGTAGTGGATTTTGAAAATTCTAGAGAGAATTTTAAAAGCTTCAACAGAATTTCAACAATTTTGAGAGGGATTTGAAAAGTTTCAATGGGAATGGGAAGAATTGGGACAAAAATTGGAAAATTTTTAAGGGACTTTGAAAAAATTTCAACTGGAATTTTAGCAATTTTGACGTGAAATTGTAAACATGTTGAAGTGGATTTTGAAAATTCTAGAGAGAATTTGAAAAGCTTCAACAGAATTTCAACAATTTTGAGAGGGATTTGAAAAGTTTCAATGGGAATGGGAAGAATTGGGACAAAAATTGGAAAATTTTGAAGGGACTTTGAAAAAAATTTCTACTGGAATTTTAGCAATTTTGACGTGAAATTGTAAACATGTGGTAGTGGATTTTGAAAATTCTAGAGAGAATTTTAAAAGCTTCAACAGAATTTCAACAATTTTGAGAGGGATTTGAAAAGTTTCAATGGGAATGGGAAGAATTGGGACAAAAATTGGAAAATTTTGAAGGGACTTTGAAAAAATTTCAACTGGAATTTTAGCAATTTTGAGGTGAAATTGTAAACATGTGGTAGTGGATTTTGAAAATTCTAGAGAGAATTTTAAAAGCTTCAACAGAATTTCAACAATTTTGAGAGGGATTTGAAAACTTTCAATGGGAATGGGAAGAATTGGGACAAAAATTGGAAAATTTTTAAGGGACTTTGAAAAAAATTTCAACTGGAATTTTAGCAATTTTGACGTGAAATTGTAAACATGTGGACATGGATTTTGAAAATTCTAGAGAGAATTTTAAAAGCTTCAACAGAATTTCAACAATTTTGAGAGGGATTTGAAAACTTTCAATGGGAATGGGAAGAATTGGGACAAAAATTGGAAAATTTTTAAGGGACTTTGAAAAAATTTCAACTGGAATTTTAGCAATTTTGACGTGAAATTGTAAACATGTGGACATGGATTTTGAAAATTCTAGAGAGAATTTTAAAAGCTTCAACAGAATTTCAACAATTTTGAGAGGGATTTGAAAAGTTTCAATGGGAATGGGAAGAATTGGGACAAAAATTGGAAAATTTTGAAGGGACTTTGAAAAAATTTCAACTGGAATTTTAGCAATTTTGACGTGAAATTGTAAACATGTGGTAGTGGATCTTGAAAATTCTAGAGAGAATTTTAAAAGCTTCAACAGAATTTCAACAATTTTGAGAGGGATTTGAAAAGTTTCAATGGGAATGGGAAGAATTGGGACAAAAAATGGAAAATTTTGAAGGGACTTTGAAAAAATTTCAACTGGAATTTTAGCAATTTTGACGTGAAATTGTAAACATGTTGAAGTGGATTTTGAAAATTCTAGAGAGAATTTTAAAAGCTTCAAGAGAATTTCAACAATTTTGAGAGGGATTTGAAAAGTTTCAATGGGAATGGGAAGAATTGGGACAAAAATTGGAAAATTTTGAAGGGACTTTGAAAAAATTTCAACTGGAATTTTAGCCATTTTTTTACGTGAAATTGTAAACATGTAGTAGTGGATTTTGAAAATTCTAGAGAGAATTTTAAAAGCTTCAACAGAATTTCAACAATTTTGAGAGGGATTTGAAAAGTTTCAATGGGAATGGGAAGAATTGGGACAAAAATTGGAAAATTTTGAAGGGACTTTGAAAAAATTTCAACTGGAATTTTAGCAATTTTGACGTGAAATTGTAAACATGTTGAAGTGGATTTTGAAAATTCTAGAGAGAATTTGAAAAGCTTCAACAGAATTTCAACAATTTTGAGAGGGATTTGAAAAGTTTCAATGGGAATGGGAAGAATTGGGACAAAAATTGGAAAATTTTGAAGGGACTTTGAAAAAATTTCAACTGGAATTTTAGCAATTTTGACGTGAAATTGTAAACATGTGGTAGTGGATTTTGAAAATTCTAGAGAGAATTTGAAAAGCTTCAACAGAATTTCAACAATTTTGAGAGGGATTTGAAAAGTTTCAATGGGAATGGGAAGAATTGGGACAAAAATTGGAAAATTTTGAAGGGACTTTGAAAAAATTTCAACTGGAATTTTAGCAACTTTGACGTGAAATTGTAAACATGTGGTAGTGGATTTTGAAAATTCTAGAGAGAATTTTAAAAGCTTCAACAGAATTTCAACAATTTTGAGAGGGATTTGAAAAGTTTCAATGGGAATGGGAAGAATTGGGACAAAAATTGGAAAATTTTTAAGGGACTTTGAAAAAATTTCAACTGGAATTTTAGCAATTTTGACGTGAAATTGTAAACATGTGGTAGTGGATTTTGAATATTCTAGAGAGAATTTTAAAAGCTTCAACAGAATTTCAACAATTTTGAGAGGGATTTGAAAAGTTTCAATGGGAATGGGAAGAATTGGGACAAAAATTGGAAAATTTTGAAGGGACTTTGAAAAAATTTCAACTGGAATTTTAGCAATTTTGACGTGAAATTGTAAACATGTGGACATGGATTTTGAAAATTCTAGAGAGAATTTTAAAAGCTTCAACAGAATTTCAACAATTTTGAGAGGGATTTGAAAACTTTCAATGGGAATGGGAAGAATTGGGACAAAAATTGGAAAATTTTTAAGGGACTTTGAAAAATTTCAACTGGAATTTTAGCAATTTTGACGTGAAATTGTAAACATGTGGACATGGATTTTGAAAATTCTAGAGAGAATTTTCAAAGCTTCAACAGAATTTCAACAATTTTGAGAGGGATTTGAAAAGTTTCAATGGGAATGGAAGAATTGGGACAAAAATTGGAAAATTTTTAAGGGACTTTGAAAAAATTTCAACTGGAATTTTAGCAATTTTGACGTGAAATTGTAAACATGTGGACATGGATTTTGAAAATTCTAGAGAGAATTTTAAAAGCTTCAACAGAATTTCAACAATTTTGAGAGGGATTTGAAAAGTTTCAATGGGAATGGGAAGAATTGGGACAAAAATTGGAAAATTTTGAAGGGACTTTGAAAAAATTTCAACTGGAATTTTAGCAATTTTGACGTGAAATTGTAAACATGTGGTAGTGGATCTTGAAAATTCTAGAGAGAATTTTAAAAGCTTCAACAGAATTTCAACAATTTTGAGAGGGATTTGAAAAGTTTCAATGGGAATGGGAAGAATTGGGACAAAAAATGGAAAATTTTGAAGGGACTTTGAAAAAATTTCAACTGGAATTTTAGCAATTTTGACGTGAAATTGTAAACATGTTGAAGTGGATTTTGAAAATTCTAGAGAGAATTTTAAAAGCTTCAAGAGAATTTCAACAATTTTGAGAGGGATTTGAAAAGTTTCAATGGGAATGGGAAGAATTGGGACAAAAATTGGAAAATTTTGAAGGGACTTTGAAAAAATTTCAACTGGAATTTTAGCCATTTTTTTACGTGAAATTGTAAACATGTAGTAGTGGATTTTGAAAATTCTAGAGAGAATTTTAAAAGCTTCAACAGAATTTCAACAATTTTGAGAGGGATTTGAAAAGTTTCAATGGGAATGGGAAGAATTGGGACAAAAATTGGAAAATTTTGAAGGGACTTTGAAAAAATTTCAACTGGAATTTTAGCAATTTTGACGTGAAATTGTAAACATGTGGTAGTGGATTTTGAAAATTCTAGAGAGAATTTTAAAAGCTTCAACAGAATTTCAACAATTTTGAGAGGGATTTGAAAAGTTTCAATGGGAATGGGAAGAATTGGGACAAAAATTGGAAAATTTTGAAGGGACTTTGAAAAAATTTCAACTGGAATTTTAGCAATTTTGACGTGAAATTGTAAACATGTGGTAGTGGATGTTGAAAATTCTAGAGAGAATTTTAAAAGCTTCAACAGAATTTCAACAATTTTGAGAGGGATTTGAAAAGTTTCAATGGGAATGGGAAGAATTGGGACAAAAATTGGAAAATTTTGAAGGGACTTTGAAAAAATTTCAACTGGAATTTTAGCAATTTTGACGTGAAATTGTAAACATGTGGTAGTGTATTTTGAAAATTCTAGAGAGAATTTTAAAAGCTTCAACAGAATTTCAACAATTTTGAGAGGGATTTGAAAAGTTTCAATGGGAATGGGAAGAATTGGGACAAAAATTGGAAAATTTTTAAGGGACTTTGAAAAAATTTCAACTGGAATTTTAGCAATTTTGAGGTGAAATTGTAAACATGTGGTAGTGGATTTTGAAAATTCTAGAGAGAATTTTAAAAGCTTCAAGAGAATTTCAACAATTTTGAGAGGGATTTGAAAAGTTTCAATGGGAATGGGAAGAATTGTGACAAAAATTGGAAAATTTTTCAGGGACTTTGAAAAAATTTCAACTGGAATTTTAGCCATTTTGACGTGAAATTGTAAAAGTGTGGTAGTGGATTTTGAAAATTCTAGAGAGAATTTTAAAAGCTTCAACAGAATTTCAACAATTTTGAGAGGGATTTGAAAAGTTTCAATGGGAATGGGAAGAATTGGGACAAAAATTGGAAAATTTTGAAGGGACTTTGAAAAAATTTCAACTGGAATTTTAGCAATTTTGACGTGAAATTGTAAACATGTGGACATGGATTTTGAAAATTCTAGAGAGAATTTTAAAAGCTTCAACAGAATTTCAACAATTTTGAGAGGGATTTGAAAAGTTTCAATGGGAATGGGAAGAATTGGGACAAAAATTGGAAAATTTTGAAGGGACTTTGAAAAAATTTCAACTGGAATTTTAGCAATTTTGACGTGAAATTGTAAACATGTTGAAGTGGATTTTGAAAATTCTAGAGAGAATTTTAAAAGCTTCAAGAGAATTTCAACAATTTGGAGAGGGATTTGAAAAGTTTCAATGGGAATGGGAAGAATTGGGACAAAAATTGGAAAATTTTGAAGGGACTTTGAAAAAATTTCAACTGGAATTTTAGCCATTTTTTTACGTGAAATTGTAAACATGTAGTAGTGGATTTTGAAAATTCTAGAGAGAATTTTAAAAGCTTCAACAGAATTTCAACAATTTTGAGAGGGATTTGAAAAGTTTCAATGGGAATGGGAAGAATTGGGACAAAAATTGGAAAATTTTGAAGGGACTTTGAAAAAATTTCAACTGGAATTTTAGCAATTTTGAGGTGAAATTGTAAACATGTGGTAGTGGATTTTGAAAATTCTAGAGAGAATTTGAAAAGCTTCAACAGAATTTCAACAATTTTGAGAGGGATTTGAAAAGTTTCAATGGGAATGGGAAGAATTGGGACAAAAATTGGAAAATTTTGAAGGGACTTTGAAAAAATTTCAACTGGAATTTTAGCAATTTTGACGTGAAATTGTAAACATGTGGTAGTGGATTTTGAAAATTCTAGAGAGAATTTGAAAAGCTTCAACAGAATTTCAACAATTTTGAGAGGGATTTGAAAAGTTTCAATGGGAATGGGAAGAATTGGGACAAAAATTTGAAAATTTTTAAGGGACTTTGAAAAAATTTCAACTGGAATTTTAGCAACTTTGACGTGAAATTGTAAACATGTGGTAGTGGATTTTGAAAATTCTAGAGAGAATTTTAAAAGCTTCAACAGAATTTCAACAATTTTGAGAGGGATTTGAAAAGTTTCAATGGGAATGGGAAGAATTGGGACAAAAATTGGAAAATTTTGAAGGGACTTTGAAAAAATTTCAACTGGAATTTTAGCAATTTTGACGTGAAATTGTAAACATGTGGACATGGATTTTGAAAATTCTAGAGAGAATTTTAAAAGCTTCAACAGAATTTCAACAATTTTGAGAGGGATTTGAAAACTTTCAATGGGAATGGGAAGAATTGGGACAAAAATTGGAAAATTTTTAAGGGACTTTGAAAAAATTTCAACTGGAATTTTAGCAATTTTGACGTGAAATTGTAAACATGTGGACATGGATTTTGAAAATTCTAGAGAGAATTTTCAAAGCTTCAACAGAATTTCAACAATTTTGAGAGGGATTTGAAAAGTTTCAATGGGAATGGGAAGAATTGGGACAAAAATTGGAAAATTTTTAAGGGACTTTGAAAAAATTTCAACTGGAATTTTAGCAATTTTGACGTGAAATTGTAAACATGTGGACATGGATTTTGAAAATTCTAGAGAGAATTTTAAAAGCTTCAACAGAATTTCAACAATTTTGAGAGGGATTTGAAAAGTTTCAATGGGAATGGGAAGAATTGGGACAAAAATTGGAAAATTTTGAAGGGACTTTGAAAAAATTTCAACTGGAATTTTAGCAATTTTGACGTGAAATTGTAAACATGTGGTAGTGGATCTTGAAAATTCTAGAGAGAATTTTAAAAGCTTCAACAGAATTTCAACAATTTTGAGAGGGATTTGAAAAGTTTCAATGGGAATGGGAAGAATTGGGACAAAAAATGGAAAATTTTGAAGGGACTTTGAAAAAATTTCAACTGGAATTTTAGCAATTTTGACGTGAAATTGTAAACATGTTGAAGTGGATTTTGAAAATTCTAGAGAGAATTTTAAAAGCTTCAAGAGAATTTCAACAATTTTGAGAGGGATTTGAAAAGTTTCAATGGGAATGGGAAGAATTGGGACAAAAATTGGAAAATTTTGAAGGGACTTTGAAAAAATTTCAACACGAATTTTAGCCATTTTTTTACGTGAAATTGTAAACATGTAGTAGTGGATTTTGAAAATTCTAGAGAGAATTTTAAAAGCTTCAACAGAATTTCAACAATTTTGAGAGGGATTTGAAAAGTTTCAATGGGAATGGGAAGAATTGGGACAAAAATTGGAAAATTTTGAAGGGACTTTGAAAAAATTTCAACTGGAATTTTAGCAATTTTGACGTGAAATTGTAAACATGTTGAAGTGGATTTTGAAAATTCTAGAGAGAATTTGAAAAGCTTCAACAGAATTTCAACAATTTTGAGAGGGATTTGAAAAGTTTCAATGGGAATGGGAAGAATTGGGACAAAAATTGGAAAATTTTGAAGGGACTTTGAAAAAATTTCAACTGGAATTTTAGCAATTTTGACGTGAAATTGTAAACATGTGGTAGTGGATTTTGAAAATTCTAGAGAGAATTTGAAAAGCTTCAACAGAATTTCAACAATTTTGAGAGGGATTTGAAAAGTTTCAATGGGAATGGGAAGAATTGGGACAAAAATTGGAAAATTTTGAAGGGACTTTGAAAAAATTTCAACTGGAATTTTAGCAATTTTGACGTGAAATTGTAAACATGTGGTAGTGTATTTTGAAAATTCTAGAGAGAATTTTAAAAGCTTCAACAGAATTTCAACAATTTTGAGAGGGATTTGAAAAGTTTCAATGGGAATGGGAAGAATTGGGACAAAAATTGGAAAATTTTGAAGGGACTTTGAAAAAATTTCAACTGGAATTTTAGCAATTTTGACGTGAAATTGTAAACATGTGGTAGTGGATTTTGAAAATTCTAGAGAGAATTTTAAAAGCTTCAAGAGAATTTCAACAATTTTGAGAGGGATTTGAAAAGTTTCAATGGGAATGGGAAGAATTGGGACAAAAATTGGAAAATTTTGAAGGGACTTTGAAAAAATTTCAACTGGAATTTTAGCCATTTTGACGTGAAATTGTAAAAGTGTGGTAGTGGATTTTGAAAATTCTAGAGAGAATTTTAAAAGCTTCAACAGAATTTCAACAATTTTGAGAGGGATTTGAAAAGTTTCAATGGGAATGGGAAGAATTGGGACAAAAATTGGAAAATTTTGAAGGGACTTTGAAAAAATTTCAACTGGAATTTTAGCAATTTTGACGTGAAATTGTAAACATGTGGTAGTGGATTTTGAAAATTCTAGAGAGAATTTTAAAAGCTTCAACAGAATTTCAACAATTTTGAGAGGGATTTGAAAAGTTTCAATGGGAATGGGAAGAATTGGGACAAAAATTGGAAAATTTTGAAGGGACTTTGAAAAAATTTCAACTGGAATTTTAGCAATTTTGACGTGAAATTGTAAACATGTGGTAGTGGATTTTGAAAATTCTAGAGAGAATTTTAAAAGCTTCAACAGAATTTCAACAATTTTGAGAGGGATTTGAAAAGTTTCAATGGGAATGGGAAGAATTGGGACAAAAATTGGAAAATTTTGAAGGGACTTTGAAAAAATTTCAACTGGAATTTTAGCAATTTTGACGTGAAATTGTAAACATGTGGTAGTGGATTTTGAAAATTCTAGAGAGAATTTTAAAAGCTTCAACAGAATTTCAACAATTTGGAGAGGGATTTGAAAAGTTTCAATGGGAATGGGAAGAATTGGACAAAAATTGGAAAATTTTGAAGGGACTTTGAAAAAATTTCAACTGGAATTTTAGCAATTTTGAGGTGAAATTGTAAACATGTGGTAGTGGATTTTGAAAATTCTAGAGAGAATTTTAAAAGCTTCAACAGAATTTCAACAATTTTGAGAGGGATTTGAAAAGTTTCAATGGGAATGGGAAGAATTGGGACAAAAATTGGAAAATTTTTAAGGGACTTTGAAAAAATTTCAACTGGAATTTTAGCAATTTTGACGTGAAATTGTAAACATGTGGAAATGGATTTTGAAAATTCTAGAGAGAATTTTCAAAGCTTCAACAGAATTTCAACAATTTTGAGAGGGATTTGAAAAGTTTCAATGGGAATGGGAAGAATTGGGACAAAAATTGGAAAATTTTTAAGGGACTTTGAAAAAATTTCAACTGGAATTTTAGCAATTTTGACGTGAAATTGTAAACATGTTGAAGTGGATTTTGAAAATTCTAGAGAGAATTTTAAAAGCTTCAACATAATTTCAACAATTTTGAGAGGGATTTGAAAAGTTTCAATGGGAATGGGAAGAATTGGGACAAAAATTGGAAAATTTTGAAGGGACTTTGAAAAAATTTCAACTGGAATTTTAGCAATTTTGACGTGAAATTGTAAACATGTGGTAGTGGATTTTGAAAATTCTAGAGAGAATTTGAAAAGCTTCAAGAGAATTTCAACAATTTTGAGAGGGATTTGAAAAGTTTCAATGGGAATGGGAAGAATTGGGACAAAAATTGGAAAATTTTGAAGGGACTTTGAAAAAATTTCAACTGGAATTTTAGCAATTTTGACGTGAAATTGTAAACATGTGGACATGGATTTTGAAAATTCTAGAGAGAATTTTAAAAGCTTCAACAGAATTTCAACAATTTTGAGAGGGATTTGAAAACTTTCAATGGGAATGGGAAGAATTGGGACAAAAATTGGAAAATTTTGAAGGGACTTTGAAAAAATTTCAACTGGAATTTTAGCAATTTTGACGTGAAATTGTAAACATGTGGACATGGATTTTGAAAATTCTAGAGAGAATTTTCAAAGCTTCAACAGAATTTCAACAATTTTGAGAGGGATTTGAAAAGTTTCAATGGGAATGGGAAGAATTGGGACAAAAATTGGAAAATTTTGAAGGGACTTTGAAAAAATTTCAACTGGAATTTTAGCAATTTTGACGTGAAATTGTAAACATGTGGTAGTGGATTTTGAAAATTCTAGAGAGAATTTGAAAAGCTTCAACAGAATTTCAACAATTTTGAGAGGGATTTGAAAAGTTTCAATGGGAATGGGAAGAATTGGGACAAAAATTGGAAAATTTTGAAGGGACTTTGAAAAAATTTCAACTGGAATTTTAGCAATTTTGACGTGAAATTGTAAACATGTGGTAGTGGATTTTGAAAATTCTAGAGAGAATTTGAAAAGCTTCAACAGAATTTCAACAATTTTGAGAGGGATTTGAAAAGTTTCAATGGGAATGGGAAGAATTGGGACAAAAATTGGAAAATTTTGAAGGGACTTTGAAAAAATTTCAACTGGAATTTTAGCAATTTTGACGTGAAATTGTAAACATGTGGTAGTGGATTTTGAAAATTCTAGAGAGAATTTTAAAAGCTTCAACAGAATTTCAACAATTTTGAGAGGGATTTGAAAAGTTTCAATGGGAATGGGAAGAATTGGGACAAAAATTGGAAAATTTTGAAGGGACTTTGAAAAAATTTCAACTGGAATTTTAGCAATTTTGACGTGAAATTGTAAACATGTGGTAGTGTATTTTGAAAATTCTAGAGAGAATTTTAAAAGCTTCAACAGAATTTCAACAATTTTGAGAGGGATTTGAAAAGTTTCAATGGGAATGGGAAGAATTGGGACAAAAAATGGAAAATTTTGAAGGGACTTTGAAAAAATTTCAACTGGAATTTTAGCAATTTTGACGTGAAATTGTAAACATGTGGTAGTGGATTTTGAAAATTCTAGAGAGAATTTTAAAAGCTTCAACAGAATTTCAACAATTTTGAGAGGGATTTGAAAAGTTTCAATGGGAATGGGAAGAATTGGGACAAAAATTGGAAAATTTTGAAGGGACTTTGAAAAAATTTCAACTGGAATTTTAGCAATTTTGACGTGAAATTGTAAACATGTGGTAGTGGATTTTGAAAATTCTAGAGAGAATTTGAAAAGCTTCAAGAGAATTTCAACAATTTTGAGAGGGATTTGAAAAGTTTCAATGGGAATGGGAAGAATTGGGACAAAAATTGGAAAATTTTGAAGGGACTTTGAAAAAATTTCAACTGGAATTTTAGCAATTTTGACGTGAAATTGTAAACATGTGGACATGGATTTTGAAAATTCTAGAGAGAATTTTAAAAGCTTCAACAGAATTTCAACAATTTGGAGAGGGATTTGAAAAGTTTCAATGGGAATGGGAAGAATTGGGACAAAAATTGGAAAATTTTTAAGGGACTTTGAAAAAATTTCAACTGGAATTTTAGCAATTTTGACGTGAAATTGTAAACATGTGGTAGTGGATTTTGAAAATTCTAGAGAGAATTTTAAAAGCTTCAACAGAATTTCAACAATTTTGAGAGGGATTTGAAAAGTTTCAATGGGAATGGGAAGAATTGGGACAAAAATTGGAAAATTTTGAAGGGACTTTGAAAAAATTTCAACTGGAATTTTAGCAATTTTGACGTGAAATTGTAAACATGTGGTAGTGGATTTTGAAAATTCTAGAGAGAATTTTAAAAGCTTCAACAGAATTTCAACAATTTTGAGAGGGATTTGAAAAGTTTCAATGGGAATGGGAAGAATTGGGACAAAAATTGGAAAATTTTTAAGGGACTTTGAAAAAATTTCAACTGGAATTTTAGCAATTTTGACGTGAAATTGTAAACATGTTGAAGTGGATTTTGAAAATTCTAGAGAGAATTTTAAAAGCTTCAAGAGAATTTCAACAATTTTGAGAGGGATTTGAAAAGTTTCAATGGGAATGGGAAGAATTGGGACAAAAATTGGAAAATTTTGAAGGGACTTTGAAAAAATTTCAACTGGAATTTTAGCAATTTTGACGTGAAATTGTAAACATGTTGAAGTGGATTTTGAAAATTCTAGAGAGAATTTTAAAAGCTTCAACAGAATTTCAACAATTTTGAGAGGGATTTGAAAAGTTTCAATGGGAATGGGAAGAATTGGGACAAAAATTGGAAAATTTTGAAGGGACTTTGAAAAAATTTCAACTGGAATTTTAGCAATTTTGACGTGAAATTGTAAACATGTGGTAGTGGATTTTGAAAATTCTAGAGAGAATTTGAAAAGCTTCAACAGAATTTCAACAATTTTGAGAGGGATTTGAAAAGTTTCAATGGGAATGGGAAGAATTGGGACAAAAATTGGAAAATTTTGAAGGGACTTTGAAAAAATTTCAACTGGAATTTTAGCAATTTTGACGTGAAATTGTAAACATGTGGTAGTGGATTTTGAAAATTCTAGAGAGAATTTGAAAAGCTTCAACAGAATTTCAACAATTTTGAGAGGGATTTGAAAAGTTTCAATGGGAATGGGAAGAATTGGGACAAAAATTGGAAAATTTTGAAGGGACTTTGAAAAAATTTCAACTGGAATTTTAGCAATTTTGACGTGAAATTGTAAACATGTGGTAGTGGATTTTGAAAATTCTAGAGAGAATTTTAAAAGCTTCAACAGAATTTCAACAATTTTGAGAGGGATTTGAAAAGTTTCAATGGGAATGGGAAGAATTGGGACAAAAATTGGAAAATTTTGAAGGGACTTTGAAAAAATTTCAACTGGAATTTTAGCAATTTTGACGTGAAATTTTAAACATGTGGTAGTGTATTTTGAAAATTCTAGAGAGAATTTTAAAAGCTTCAACAGAATTTCAACAATTTTGAGAGGGATTTGAAAAGTTTCAATGGGAATGGGAAGAATTGGGACAAAAATTGGAAAATTTTGAAGGGACTTTGAAAAAATTTCAACTGGAATTTTAGCAATTTTGACGTGAAATTGTAAACATGTTGAAGTGGATTTTGAAAATTCTAGAGAGAATTTTAAAAGCTTCAAGAGAATTTCAACAATTTTGAGAGGGATTTGAAAAGTTTCAATGGGAATGGG